>NC_136996.1:28840657-28903157 GCF_032717465.1 Coenobita brevimanus
ACCCATTGAACTCAGGATTACACTTACTTCAGCCTTGCGCCCCCAGTGATGTTTTGTTTTATTAAAGATTCTTTGTTGTGAGAGCGAGGTACTTAGAGACTATACCCGTTTTACTCTAACTTGGTCCAGATTTTCGTCCCCTTTGCAGCCAGTTTCATGTGCCTCAGTGACAGAAAATGACAACACAGCAGCTTTACAATCGTAACACTTCTTCATGACTAGCACCATATTCTATTGTTAATCCCATTTTACAGGTCAGGATGGAGAGAGGACATATTTAGGTCAAGTTAGAATAAAAGCAATAGAAGGAACATATTCTTAAAGTTTGCGAGAGTGGAGACGTAGACAGACCTTCAGAACTGCGATCGTAATTTGTGACACAGCTGAAGATGCTTGATGTGGACAGTTACCTATGGAACCGATGTCGACGTTAGATGTGGCTATCCTGCATCCCACGATATAGTGTGCATTTAACAGCTAGGTAGAGCAGCCCAAAATGCTTTACTGTCATCATGGGTTTCTAAATTGACAGTCCAGAGGGTTGGGAGTTTGAGCACACCACCTCTCTGTTTAAGTTTTATGATGGTAATTTTGGTGGTACGATTTTGTAATATAGGGTCGAGTTGGGTAAGGTTTATGTTACCTGGGAATGATGTTGCATAAGTTGGATGTTCCATAGGGTTTATGTTACATGGTATTGATGTTACATAGTGGCTATGTTAAATACGGTTGATATGGTCAAGTATTGATGTTACTTAGAATTGATGTTACCTTGTGTTGGTTTACGGTTGATGGTAATGCGTTGATGCTATAGAGCGTTGATGTTACATAGCGTTCCCAGGGATCTTTTATTGAGTTAATTTTGAAGGAGGGTTGATGTTGTAAGACTATGTATGTTGTAGTGTGCTGATGTTACCTAACTTTCTTCCATGATGATGTTACAAAGCATTGATGTTACCTACCGTTCCCCCGCGACTTGGTCTCTCCACACACGCACCCCCCCCTTCCCTCCTACCCCCCCTAAGCCACTCCTCCCACAGGTGCGCCAGGGTGGGTGATGGTCGGGGTGGCTGGCAAGGGGAACATGACCAGCCCGCACCTCCTACAGAGTCGACAGGCACGTTGACCCCCTCGGCCTCCCCATCCAAGGGGGGGTTGGCGCCCCCCTGATGGCCGACCGTCCCGCCTACCCGTGGCTGTCCCCCCCCAGTAGCCGCGCCGCCGTTCGCCAAGAGGAACGCTCCCCGACGCTTTCCATCGGCTCGGCTCTTACCCTCGGATCCACTCTCTCCCTCCCTCTCTGCTCCGACCGCTCCTCACCCTCCTCCCGCGCCTCCTCCCGCGGGTCGTCTACGTCGTCGTCTTCGTGGTCGTCCCAATGGTCCTGGACGACTCTCTTCTCCAACGCGTCCTACGGGGAGAGCCTGGTGCCCCCCGAGGCCTGTCTCCTGCCATGCTCCTTCTCTCACGCCAAAGGTACGAGATTTAATAATTATGTCCCCTTCTTCCATATCTGTATTAGCTATCGCCTTTTCAGACACAGGTAGGAGATTTATATTAGTTTCCCATTCCTTTTCTACTTATTTTTTTCGTTGTTTCAAAGAAAGGTTGGAGATTATACCTAAGGTTTCCCTCCCTCGCCAGTTTTCCTCCTTTCTATTCTGTGTGTTTGAACATCTTCGTCATCATCCGTAATCATAATTTACATCATCATCATCATCATCATCATCATCATCACAATCCATCATCATCATCATCATCATCCATCATCATCATCATCATCATCATCATCACAATCCATCATCATCATCATCATCATCCATCATCATCATCCATCATCATCATCATCATCATCATCATCATCATCATCATCATCCATCATCATCATCATCATCCATCATCATCATCATCATCATCATCATCATCATCATCATCACATCATCATCATCCATCATCATCATCATCATCATCATCATCATCATCATCACATCATCATCATCCATCACCATCATCATCCATCATCCGGCATCATCATTACCGGTCATCACCATTCTTCAACATCCATCCCGCAACATCATTATTCATCATTATTCAGCGTTGACATTTATCATTCCTAAATAAACCGCATAAAAAATGATTGCAGGTTTATCAATGTGTACTCGTAGCCTTCGAATCAGTATTTTTTTTTTTATTCATTCCCACTAAGCAACGGGAAATAACTTATGTCTCGTATCTTTTGCTCTGTTTCTTTCCTGCCCTGTATCATCCCCATCCATTCAGCTTAACTCTCCACACTTCCCTACCCCAGTTTCCCTCTCACATTCTATCCTTACCACCTTTCTCTTCCAGATTTCCCTTCCACATCTGTTTCCATCCCATTCTTCATTCCAACACCATCACCACCTTCTGTCCATGCTTCCTCTTTCAGCTAAGATTATTCCTCATTTTGTTCCAATCCACTTTCAGTTATCCTTTTTTTCTTTTGTTTTTAGCATCTTAGCTTTTATCTTTCGTTCTGTCACAAATCACGGTTTTCAATTATTTCTCATACTACCTCATATTTTATCACACTGCAGTCTCTCTGTCTCTGTCTCTCTCTCTCTCTCTCTCTCTCTCTCTCACGCACAAACAGCCTATTATGCAACCCATCACAACACAGAGAGAGAGAGAGAGAGAGAGGAGGAAGAAGAAGAAGGAAGGCAGTTAAGATGGGAGAAAGTTGATGAATGAAAGCATGAGAAGGAATAAAAGGGGAAATATATAAAAACAGGAGAAAGGATGACCAAAAGAAAGGAAGAGGGAAGTGTAATGGATGGTGGATAGTTAGTGGGAAAAATGAGATTGCTACGAAAAAATATGAAAAGGAACGAGATAAAATGATATGATGCTTGGACATAAAGGGAACATTAAAAGAAATTAGATTAAGGAGAGGGAGATGGTGGTGGGGAGTGGCAAGGGAGACACAATAAAGAAGTTGTAAGGGACAGGGAACGATAAACTACGGTAAGAATTTAGGAGAAAAGTTTTGAGAGGAAAGGAATGGAATGAGAAGACTAGGGGAGGATGGAAGATGAAGGGAAGAAAGTGGAAGGCGGTGAAGGGAGGAAGTGACCGCGGAAGAGAAGAGGAAAGGAATGTAAGAGGGAAAGAGGAGGACTATAAACTTGACAATAAGAAATTATATTTTTTAGTCATATATATATATATATATATATATATATATATATATATATATATATATGAGAGAGTGAGTGAGTGCACCAAATCCTTTGACGTCCCTTACACACACACACACACACACACACACACACACACACACACACACACACACACACACACACACACACACACACACACACACACACACACACACACACACACGAGTTCCTTCCTGAACTCCACACATTTTCTCGATCCAGGCTTTATTAACTACGTTTCTCCCACACTTCACCTCGTCTGTCTGTCTGTCTGTCTGTTTGTCTGTCTGTCTGTCTGTCTGTCTGTCTCTCTCTCTCTCTCTCTCTCTCTCTCTCTCTCTCTCTCTCTCCAGTCTGTCATTTTCTCCTTTTATCATTCCCACTTTACATTTTTTCTACCTCCCTTTGCTCACACTAATATCTATATATCAAGGAAGTTTGCTAACGTTCTGATTAAGGTACCACCAATATGTAGTATGCAACAAGTGATTCATACATTTGTTTGTCGTACACTTGATGAAAAAACAATCTTATATACAGATGACCTATATTTTTACAATAAGCGCAGTTATTTATCGCGTTGTTTTTTTTTTCATTAGTCTAATATTTGTGACTGAACTGTTTACATCATATGTTGCATATAATATTCTTCATGTCTTACTGATTTAATTTCTGGCCACGTACACCTGTGACTAGTTACGGGAGAATATTTTCATACATTTCGTTCACGGTCTCAAAGCGTAAGATGGAAAATTGTTAAGATAGTTTTTTGATTGAGTGTACATCAGCCACACTTCTAATTACCGTATATCACAGGACAACTGGATTTCACACGCCAGTGCAACAAGGTCAATAGTAGGGGTATGACACACCCATCGTGGATTGTTGGTAAAGATATTGCAGTTAGAGAAATTAATAAACATTTGGTTTTGCCTGAAGCTTTGGATGACCGCACCGGAAACTCACAATGTGACAGCAAGAGTGTGGAGATGAAAGTGTTAATAAGATTAACGTTTTTGGATGATTTGACTGATTCTGGAAAAGCAGGAAGTAGCTTAAGGATGAAGTAAGGAGTTATCGCCCATCAGCATCTAGAAGTGAGAAAACTATTGCTCAATTTAAGGTTCTCATCCACGCAAACAGACATTTGCTCATCCAGGAAATTGCATGAGACAAATCCTTTTTTTTTTTGGTACAGTTCAAGCCTTACTGACGAGCGATTGTATATGAGACTCATTGCCATCAAATTTATTCAAACATCATTACAGATATCCAAAAAGAGCCACTGGTCATTTCCTCCTCTAGTTTGATTGGCCAGTGTACCTCCAATTCAGCGCTCACGGTAAGGGATAAAGCTTGTATTTGCAGAATTAATATGATTCAGAGACAAAAAGATAGAGCTCCCAGTGAAAGAGACCAATATCACTGGTACCCAAGACAGGTCGAGAGTCGGTAACTGTAAGCGAAGGTCATGCTGCACACAGTTTTTGACATGTAAGGAATTGTGTACGTAGGGTATAACCTGGATTTACCATACATGTGGAGCTCTGTGTCTGGAAGTGTTGAATCGACTCTAGAAGTGGAATGGTGTTGGGGGGGGGGGGCTGCTTCACCACAACAATTTCCCACCTACACAGCCCTTGTATCCAGCAAGTTTTGGACAAGAAAATTTTTCATAGTCCTACATCCACATTATTCACTGACTTCGCAACGTGCAACGTGTGATTATTTCCCAGAACTCAACCTCGCGATGAAAAGGAATTGTTTTGATTCGACTGAGAGCAACCACTCTGGAAAGATATAAATACTCAGAAGAGCATGAAGAAAGATGAATTCCAGAAACCCCCTCCATCAGTGGCAGTAATGTTGGAAAAATTAGGTTGATAAGGTGTGGGAATACTTTAAAGGGGATAAGTGAAGTATGTATCTAATATCCAACAAAACTGAGCTGGCTTACCATGATACATTTTTTTTTATCTCACCAAGTGTAACCAAACATCTCAATCCCGGAGGGGCTGGCCACAGAAAATCTCGTTTGCGTCACCCTCGCCTCGATCGCCAGTCACTTCTCTCTCTCTACTCTTTCCTCCTCTTTCTTCTCTATACTCTTTCCTTCCCTCTCCTCTCCCCGTACTGTCTCCTCACCCCTCCTCTCACAGTACTCTTTTCTTCTCCTTCTTGTCCTGTTCTCTTTCCTCTGTCTTCAGCCTGTACCATTTCCTCTCTCCTCTCCTCTCCTCTCCCGTACTCTTCCTTCTCTTCTTCCCCATGTACTCTCTCCTTCCTTCTCCTCTTCCCATACTCTTTCTTCCTCACTCCTCAACTTTCCTGTCCCTGTCTCCTCAGCTCACCTCTCTCATACTTTTCCATCCTCTCTAGTGTCCTCATATTCCACCTTTTCCTCTCTCTCCAGTCTTCGTACTCTTTCCTCCCAGCTCCACCCCATACTCTTCCTTTCTCTCTCTTGTCCTCGCTTCGTACTCTTTCTTCGCCCTCTCCTCCCCATACTCTTTCCTTCCCTCTCCTCCCCATACTCTTTCCTTCCCTCTCCTTCCCATACTCTTTTCTCAAATCTCCTCCCCCAGTAATTTTTCATCCCTTCTCTCCCCAAACTCTTTTCTCTTGTCTCCTCTCCCCTCCACTCCCGTACTTGAGTTCCTCAGCCTCTCCTCTCCTCAGACTTCTCCGTTCCTCTCCATACTTTTTAATTCTCTCCTCTCCCAATAATTTTTCCTCCTCCTCCTCCTCCCTTTCTCTCTTCTTTCTCTCCTCTAATACCCTCTCCTTCGCTCTTCTCTCATCGCACTCTTTCCTTTCCTCTTCTCTCGTCATAATCTTTCCCCTCCTCTCCTCTCTTCTCTTCGTCTCTCCTCTCCCCATAATCTTGAGTTTCCTCTCCCTTCCTCTCTCCTCGCCTCTCCTCACCGCATCCCTCTCCTTTCCTCTCCTCACAAACTTCCGTTTCCTCTCTTTTCCCTTCCTCTTTTCTTTCCACCTCCCTTTCCATGCCCTATCCTCCCCGGTCTCCCTTACTCTATTCCAAGTCTCCCCTGTTACTTGCCTCTCACCCCAGTTATCTCCCTTTCTCCCCTGTTTCTTCCCTCTCTCCCTAGTTACCTTCCTCTCTCCCCAGTTACCTTTCTCTCTCCCCAGTTACCTTCCTCTCTCCCCTGTTATCTTCCCCTCACACCCCTGTTATATCCCTCTCTCCCCTGTCACCTCCCTCTCTCCCCTTGCTTTTCCTGTGGGTTGTAAAAGAGAATGAGCGAGAAAAAGACTGCTTGCTCGGTGAACTGTGAATTTCTATGCTGATACTGGGGTTTGGATGGGTGTTTTTCTTCGCATTCTCTCTCTCTCTCTCTCTCTCTCTCTCTCTCTCTCTCTCTCTCTCTCTCTCTCATTTCAGTATCTCACTCCTACTTTCTCCTCCCCTCTTTCCTTCCCTCCCTCTCTCATGCCTTCCTCCTTCCCTCTCTTCCTCTTTCCTACCTTCCTCCTTCCCTCCCTCCTTGACTCCTACCTTCCACCCTCCCTCCCTCCCTCCCTCCTGCCTTCCTTCTACCTTCCTTCCCTCCCTCCCCTCCCTCCTACCTTCCTCCCTCCCTCCCCTCTTCTATCTAAAGGTCTCTCTCCCCTGCTTTGATCTTCCCCTCTCTGTTCTTCGCCTCTCTCTCTCTCTCTCTCTCTCTCTCTCTCTCTCTCTCTCTCGTTTTATCAAAATAAAATATTAATAATAACAACAACAACACTAATAATAATAATAATAATAATAATAATAATAGTAGTAGTAGTAGTAGTAGTAGTAGTAGTGATGATGATAATAATAATAATTCTAATAATAATAATAATAATTAGATAATAATAATAAGAACAACAACAGCAGCAGCAACAGCAGTAATAATATTCACCACCACCACCACCACCATCATCATCATCAGCATCATCAGCATCACCCCAGCCCTAATTCCCGCATTAAATAAAATGTGGAGTCAGTGGAAAAATATTTATCACTTATACTGTATAATTTATTTTATTTTATTTTTTTAATTAGACAATACTTTTTTCCCTGCTTGGACCCTCTCTAGATATTAATGGAAACTGAGTGTGTTGTATATAGTGGTGGTTGTTGCTCTCTCTCTCTCTCTCTCTTTTGAGCCCATCCGAACGTGAACCCAGTGGAGTGCCGGCTGAAATCCTTTATATGAAGTTTATCATCCTCCTTTCGGGGGATAGGGAGGGAGTTGAGGGACTTTGGTATAACCGAGTCATCTACAGAATATTTGTGTGTGTGTGTGTGTGTGTGTGTGTGTGTGATGTTATGTGCATGTGTATCTGCGTTCGTGTGCATACAGTGAAAGAAAGTATGCTATGTTTAACGCAAGATCGTATGCGATTTGTGTGTCTGGTGGGAATTGGCCGAGTAGTGTAGACTACATACATACATACTCGTACATACATAATATACATCCATCCATCTATCATCCAAGCCTGTGTTGCCCCATGTGGAGCGTTAGAGTCCGGGGCTAGGCAAGTTGGTCCTGACACTTAAGATGAGTGTGATACATATATACATACGTACATCATTTGTACACATACCAATTTCTGTACACAAAGCATATGTACATGTGTGTGTGTGTGTGTGTGTGTGTGTGTGTGTGTGTCATTTATTCTTGCCACCACCAGGCGATTTTGTTTAACTTAAGGGGTGTTTCGTAGTGAAAGGATTCGGTAACTAAATTAAAACGAAAAATTAAGAATCAATCTGGTGGAAAAAAAAAAAAAAGCAGGCAGGCATGTAATCAATCGGTCAGTATCTTATTATTTCATCCGCTTTCAAAATTTAGTGTTCAGGTAAATAAGAATGCTACCAAAGAAGCATGAGCGTTATGTATTGGGCTGTGTTAGTTAAGGGAATTATATGAATATAGACTACTGATTTTGCTATTTTTAATTTCGTATCTGTTTTCCTCCGTAAGGATGTGTAAGAAAATGATTATGTATATAAAGAGAGAAAGAGGGAGAGAGATAGGGGGGGGGAGGAACTGAAGGAAGGAGGGATTGAGAGAGGAAAAAAGAATGGAGAAAGAGAGAGACAAGTTGCATCACAAGCTTTGAAATAATCACTATTACCCCTCAGTATTTTCCTAACACAGTATTACTGTACAAATTTAGTAAACAGCCCTAATTCAGTCCCTTTAAAGTACAATTTTACTGTAGGGAGTACAGTAATTTAAAGCGCCATTTAAATGAAGGCCAGGCGGACATAAACAACGAGCGGGTCACGTGATCAGTGGGCGGGGCTTAGCAATACAGGTACCGCAGGCCCCCTTGCTCGTCCATCGTCACCTTTCCGTCTTTCTTTCCCTCCATCCTTCCTTCTTTATTATTCTTCTGTCCTTCGATTTCTCTTCCCTTCCTTCCTTCTTTCCTTTCTTTTCTATCCATCGTCATCCATCCATCAGTCTCATCTTCCTTCTCGGTCCGTCTCCCTTTCTCCCCCACTTTCTCCTCCATGTCTCCCCCGTCCCTCCCTCCCCCTCCCCTACCCCACCAGTACCTCGACCCCCTAGGCAGCAATGCACCTGCCCCTCATACCCAGTAACGCCATCTTGTGTATACCGTATGTGTGTGTGCTGTGTTCCGTGTTTATCGCAGATTTTCCCTGTCATCTGCCAAAATATGGAGTTTTTACTATAAGGTGAGAAATATTTAAATGTTAGAGCGTGACTGGAGGTGGTAATGATGAAGATGGATGGTAGATTTATGGCAGAATAGGCAAGATAAGTGAAGAGTAGGTCCAGACGCCATGCTGTTTATCTTGGCGAGATGGTTGAAATTATCGTGAAATTTCTCATGCATCCTCTTGGATATGAAGTTTTTGTTATGTGATGAAGAATATTTAGATCATAGAATGTGACTAGAGGTGGTAGCGATGGAGGTAGAGGGTAGATTTATGCCAGAAAAGGCAAGATAAAATAAGGGGAGCTCCAGACGCCGTACATGTTATCGTGCGGTGATGTGAGGAGAGTTAAGTTTATCGTAAAATTTCTCGGTCCTCTGCTGAGATACGAAGTTTTTGTTGTATGATGACGAATATTTAGATAATAGAGCGTGTCTAGAGGCGGTAGTGATGAAGGTAAATGATATACTTATGCTAGAAAAGGCGGGATGAATTTAGGGTAGCACCAAACGCAATGGTAATCTTTCGGTGATGTGAGGTATGACAAAGTTTGTCGTGAAATTTCTCGTTCATCCGCTGATATATGGAATTTTTAAAAATGATAAAGAATATGTAGGAAATTGAGCGTGACTAGAGGTGATGATGATAGTCATGAGTGAGAATGCTTTATTAATAGTGAAAAATGAAGGTGATGGTGATAATGATGGCGAGTGAGTGTGCTGGTGGAGGTGGTGACAATGATGTCGTCGGTGGTGGGAGCAGTGATGGTGGTAGTGTTGCATTTGATGGTCATAGCAGTGAGTGGTGATGATAGTAATGATGGTATTATGTTGAAGATGAGTTGTGTTGAGAATAGTGTTGATGTTGATAGCAGAGGGTGAAGATGGTGATAATGATGATGTATATTTTGATGGTAAATTGTGATTAGTAGTCAGTATAATAGGATGTCCATGTTTGATTAAACCCCTTCACTACGATGCCGTATTATTATTGATATTATTATTATTATTTATTATTATTATTATTTATTATTATTATTATTATTATTATTATTATTATTACTATTATTGTTATTATTATTATTAAGTCGATTACAGTAAATTTTGGAGATAATTTCGAGATGGAGGGATTAGATACGGCCTTCATGAATCCCATTTCATCCCGGGGTATTTCCCTAAGTTGAATAAAAGCGTCTGATAATTGCATGAATAAACTACAGTAGGAATATCCTTTTCTTCCTCCCTCTTTCTCTTCTTCCTCTCGCATCTTCTTCTTCGTCCTTCTTCCTCTTCTTCATCCTTTTTCCTCTTCTTCCTCTTCCGTATCTTCCTCATTCTCGTCTTCCTCCCTTTTCCTCTTCTTCCTTTTCCATTTCTTCCATCATCTTCCTCTTCTATCTCCCTCTTACTTCCTCTTCTTCTTCCCTCATTCCTTCTTACTCTTTCCTCCTCTTCTCCCTCTCCCTCATCTTCCATCCTCTTCCTTTTCTCCCTCTTCCTCGTCCTCTTCCACACTCTTCCTCTTTTTCCTCCCTCTTCCTCTTCCTCTCTCTTCCTCTTCTTCCTCCCTCTTCCCCTTCTTCCTCCCTCTTCCCCTTCTTCCTCCCTCTTCCTCTTCTTCCCTCTTCCTCCTCCTCCTCCCCCTCCCATTCTTTCTCCTCCTCCTCCTCCTCCCCCCTCTTCCTCCATTTTTACTCATCTCTTCCTCTTCTTCCTGTTATTCCCTTTCCTCCCTCCTCCTCCTCCTCAGATTTTGCTTTTCTCTGTTCCTTCTCCTCCTCCTCTTTCTTCTCTTTCTCCTCCTCTTATTTTCCTTCTCATTCGCTTTCTGCTTTTCCTCCTCCTCCTCCTCCTCCACCTGCTTCTCCTCCCCCCCTCACATTGTTTGCTTTCACCTCCCCATTCCCTCCATCTCCCCCTCCTTTTCCCTCCTCGCTTCATTACATCCTATTCATCATCGTTTACTTTTCATTCTCTCTCTCTCTCTCTCTCTCTCTCTCTCTCTCTCTCTCTCATTGTTACTATATTTTTCTCTCACTAGTACAGTAGAGTGGGTTAGTACACCATTCATGGTAGGACGTTGAGATACTACTTGTCCTCTCTCTCTCTCTCTCTCTCTCTCTCTCTCTCTCTCTCAAATCCTTTACGTCTAATAATCTTCCAAGGCTTCCTGTCTTTCAAAGAACCCTTTCACCTTTGGCTTCCGTCTTCTTCACCTCTTTTCTTCTTCTCCATCCTCCTCTTCTTCCTCCTCCTCTTCCTCCTCCTCCTGCTTCTCTTCTTCCCTCTGCTTCATTTCCTTCTCCTCCTCTTCGTTTTTCTCTTCCCTGTCTTTCTTCTTCAGCAGTGTCTTCTTATTCCTCATCCTCAGCTCCTTTATTTCCCTCAATTTGTACTTGTTACAGTTTATCCTCATGTTTCAGTTTCTACCTCCTCTTTCTAACCTTTCCATGTTTTTTTTTTTTTAATTGGCTTCATTCTTCCCTTTTTCTTCGTCTTTCTTCTTCCTTTTCTTCGTATTGAATATCTTCTCCTTCCTTCTCATTCTTTTCCTACTCATTCTTCACTTCCTTTTTCTTTGTGTTCTTTCTCTCACCATTGCATTCTCACCTTTGGCTTCCTTCCTCTTTTCCTCTTGCTTCACCCCCTTTTTCCTTACTCTTCCTCCTCTTCCTCTTCCACTTTTTCTTACTCGTTTTTTTTCCCTTTCTGCTTTTCTTCTGATTTCTCTCCCTTTCGTTTTTTCTCTCTCTTTCTTTTCCCTTTTTTCTCCATCCTCCTTCCCTTTCTCCCTCTCATTTCCCTCTTTCTCTCCCCTCTGTTTTGTTATCTATTGTCTTCCTCTTTACCCCTTCTTTTACTCTTTCCTCACCTTTTTTCCCTTTCTTCTCCTCCTTCCCCCCCTTTCTTCTCCTCCTTCCCCCCCTTTCTTCTCCTCCTTGCCTCTCCTTTCTCTTCCTTTTTTTTCTTTAGTCTTTTTTTTGTATGTCTCACCCCTTCCGTCGTTTCTCTTTCCATATTTTTTTCCCCTTATCAGTCTCTCCGTTTTTCTTACGTTTTCATCCTCTCTCTCTCTCTCTCTCTCTCTCTCTCTCCTTGCAGCATTTTTCCTCAGTTCTCCTGCTTTAAATGTTATATAAACCCTCCTAAAGATATTTCATTCTCTCTCTCTCTCTCTCTCTCTCTCTCTCTCTCTCTCTCCCTGCAGTATTTTTCCCTCGGTTCTCCTGCTCTAAATGTTATATAAACCCTCTTAAAGATATTTCACTTTTAACTTTCACTTTCAGCTCTTTTCCTCCAACGCTGTTTTTTTTTTTTTTTTTTTTTTTTTAGTTGTAATTTTAAGTTTTCCTGTAATTTAATCTTGTCTTATAGAGCTGCTACAAATTCACAGCCAAAAAGAAGTCAAAATTGAAGTGAAAAAATTTGATGATTCCGGTGGCTTGAACCGTGAGTGAGTGAGTGTGTGGCCCATTTAGTTGGGGTGATTTTATTTGGTTTCCCTCCTTCCCCTTTTTTTTTTTATGACTCTTCTCCATCTCACCTTATCCTTGGAGGGAAAAAAGATTGTGAATGATGATGATGATGATAAGGGTGATGGTGATGATGATTGAGATTGATGATTGCGATTATTGATGATGATGGTAATGATTATAATGAAAAAAAAAAATCGTCATGCATAAATTGAGGTCTATCGGATCTTTCGTTTATAAATTTACCTTCATTCGCAGAGCTACCAAACACTTTAAAAAACTTAAGTGAATAAGAAAAGCGAAAAATTGAGTAAAGCAGAATGATTCATGATACTGCTTAACTGCCATGAAGAATTGTCATAAAATTGATTAAGTTCCTTTGTAATTGCGATTCCAGATTGTGATTTCTTTCCACCTCCCGTCTGTGTGTGTGTGTGTGTGTGTGTGTGTGTGTGTGTGTGTGTGTATTCATGCATGTATATATCTGTATCTGTCTATCAATATATCTATCTCGGTCCTGCACATATTTTTTATTAATATATATATATTTTTTTACGCTGCCAATACCCCTCCTGTGACAGGGTTATTATTTTTTCACCATTCTTTTTACAATACAAACTCTGAATTCATTTATTTTTTTTGTATTTGGTTCGTCCACTTCCCTTTTCCTGCCCATCTCCTCCGGCTCCTCCACAATCCTTCAACCTTTTCCTCAGCCAACTCTCCACCTCGCTCCTCCAGGTCTTTCTCTTGCTCCTCCTCCTCCTCCTCCACTCAAGTTCGCTTCCCCCTTCCTCCTCTTCCCTCGCTGCCTTCTCCCTGTCTTCCTCCTCTCTTCCTTCTTCCCTCCTCTCTTCCTTTTTCCAGCTGTTTCCATTAACCATGAATCTCTCGACTCCTTCGCTTTCATTCTTCACTGCACATTCTTTGTCCCTTCATCCCCTGTCTCCCCATCCTTCTCCCTCCCACATTCTACATATTTCTCTCCTCCTTGCACCCCTGTCTTTTCCCTCCTTTTTTCTACCTTCCATCCTTCCTCCCTCATCCTCCTTCGCTCCTAAATTCTTTCATTCTCTGTCCCCCACCTTCGCTGTTCAGTCCTTTCCTTCTTCCATCCTTCATCTCCCTCCTTCCTTCGCTTCAGAATTCTTTCCTTCTTTGTCCTCCTTCGCTGCTCAGTCTTTTCCTTCTTTATCCTCCTTCTTCCTTTTATGTATCATCTTCTCCCACACGTTAGAGATTTCGTTTTATTTCAGCAGATCGTAATGGGCCAAGAGTTAAGTTATTTTTGCAGTACTTATGTGTTATTCTTCTCCCTCCATTCTCACTCTGTCCTTCCTACCTCCCTCCATTCTTTCTCCATCCCCGTCCATTCCCTATCCATCCTTCTTTCCTCTCCATCTTTCCCTCCCAGTCCATCGTCCCTCCCTCTCCTCATCCTTCCCTCCATCTCCATCTTTCCCTTTTCTTTTGTCCTTCCCTCCCCATCCATGCTTCACACCCTCTTGCTTCTTTCTTCATCCTTCCCTCTTCCATCAATCCTTCCCTCCCCCTTCCATTCTTTCCTCCCCCTTCAGTCCTTCCCTCCCTTTTCAATCCTTCCCTCCCCCTTCAAACCTTTCCTTCACCTTTAATCCTTCCCTTCTCCTTCTATCATTCCCACCTCCATCCTCCCCTCCTCCTCTTTCCCTTCCCCACCAGAGTTCCCTCCCCCTTCATCCATCCCCCCATCCTTCTTTCCCCCCACCCATCCATCCCTCAATCCTTCCCTTCCCTCCCGGCCGCTCTATAAATACCTGTAGTGCCCGGAGCCCGCTTGTTGATTGTCATGTAATTGAAAAGTCTCACCTCGCCTAATGAGCAGATTACAGGTAGGTAGGCAGGGAGGCAGGTGCTAGGGCAATGGGAAAAGGAGCTGGATGATGATGATGATGATGATGATGAGTGGAAAAATGTTGATAGTGGTGTGGTGGTGGTGAGGAGGAGAAAAAGGATGAGAAGGATGTATAGAGGAGAAGGATTGTACTGTAGGAAGAAAATATTCGTGGAGAAAAGCATTAAAGAGGAGGAGGAGGAAATGACACAGTGACTCTGCGTGTGAAGTAAGGAAGAGGTTGGAGAAGTAAAGACAGTAGAAAAGAGAGACGTAAAGAGGGAATGTGGGAAAGCAATATCAGGAAAAGAGAGAGAGAGAGAGAGAGAGAGAGAGAGAGAGAGAGAGAGAGAGAGAGAGAGAGAGAGAGAGAGAGAGAGGAGTGGAGGCAAAGAGGGAATGTGGGAAAGCAATATCAGAGAGAGAGAGAGAGAGAGAGATGAGTGGAGGCAAAGAGGGAATGTGGGAAAGCAATATCAGGAAGAGAGAGAGAGAGAGAGGAGTTAAAAAGAGCAAGGAGAAAAAAGGAAGAGGAAGAATGAGAACATGAGTATACAAGAGGTAATGGACTGTCACGTCGTTGGGCATTGAAAGAGGAGGAGGAGGAGCTGAATGAAAAAATTGTGTATGTGTGTGTGTGTGTGTGTGTGTGTGTGAGAGAGAGAGAGAGAGAGAGAGAGGGGGAAGGGAGGGAGGGAAAATGCTAGGCAACTTTTTATGCCCAGCTGTGGGTGATATGTTTCTCTCTCTCTCTCGTCCGTATTCGTTTATTCATTTATTGTTAACTTCCGATTTTTATAATGCTTTAGTTTTTCGTGTTGTTGTCTCTTTTGTTTACGTAATGCTTATTGTTGTTTGTGTCGACTGGAATGAACAAAGAAGTCCTTTGGTTCAGACATACATGAGACAAATATGCCTTTCACACACACACACACACACACACACACACACACACACACACACACACACACACACACACACACACACACACACACACACACACACACACACACACACACACACACAAAGGGCAGCGTGATGCAGTGGCAGAGATGGCCCCTTCCCCCTTAATGTGAAGGACACGGCCACTAAACGTGATGCCATGTTATTCTGAATTATTGTACATACACAATACACAAATTCACACAGATGTTTTATTCAGGCACAAGCTCTTATCTCATTCACGTATTTATATATTTTATACATATGCAGACACATCGGCATTGATTCTTCTAAAAATTCCATGAGCGTCTTTACATGCTCGTATGAAATTAGATACCACACACACACACACACACACACACACACACACACACACACACACACACACACACACACACACACACAAAACACAACAGCATCCTGGCTGTCACTCCGAATCAGAATTGGGAATCTCACTCTTCATTTTGCCTCAGACAAACTTTGGTCTTCAGTGGATTTTTTTTTTTTTTTTTTTATAGTATTTGTGGTACATTAATTATTGACAAAGATACCTCTCTCTCTCTCTCTCTCTCTCTCTCTCTCTCTCTCTCTCTCTCGTAGAAATCCTCACCTGTATTTCCACGTCTCTCTAATTATCTCACCTGGTTTCACCTTGTTAGGATATGGGAAGGGCGTGGTGATGTAAGAATGTGGAAAGAGGGGGAGTGAGGGGCAGGGTTGTTTGTTTGTGTGTGTGGTAAGACATGGATGTGGATGCGAATGAGAGTGAAGGTGTGGGTGTGGTTGGGGGTGTGGGTGTGAGTATGGGTATGGGGTAGGGAAGTGGGATATGAGGCTGTGGGTGTGGGTGTAGCCTGAGAACGTAGTGGATGTGAATGTGGGTGTTGGTATAGGCCGTAGGATGTAGATGTGAGTATCGGTATGAGATAGGGAGGTGGAAGATGGGATTATGGGTGTGACTAATGGTGTAGGGTAAGGCAGTATGCAGTGGAGATGAGGATATGGATGAGGGTGAGGGTGTAGTTGGATGATGGTGAGGGTGTGTAGGTATGCGTGTGGTGAGAGAGAGGTGTTGTGTGTAGAGATCGGTGCTGTGGGAGGTTTGGACGAGAGGATGTTGGTTTTGTGGGAACTGTGTGTGTGTGTGCGTGTCAGAGAGAGAGAGAGAGAGAGAGAGAGAGAGAGAGAGAGAGAGAGAGAGAATATCATCAAAATTTCCTCAGGCGCTGTCTAAGAAAGTGGAGCAGAGGTGGGAGCGGAAATGGAAAACCACTCCATCTCAGAACAATTGCTCGTCGCGTATATATTTGTGGTACGAATATTTTTGCTTTGCCTCGAACGCCGGCCTCCTTTTTCCTCCTGCCTTCGTGTATTTCCACTCGAGTCCCTTTGATATCTTATTGTGTTCTTATCTTTACCCAGTTTATGCCTTTTCATTTTGTCAGTTATTACATCCCACGCGTAAGCGCTGTTGGTTTATGTTTTGTCTAGTTTATCAATTTGTCTGTCAGAATTAGAAAATAAATATTGAATGGAATCTCACCAGTTTGACACAGTGGCTGAAAATTATCAGAGGAAAAGGTTCTTAATTTCAGGGGGAGAAGGATCATAGAGGGCAGGTTAGATCAAACTTTTCCGATTTCGATCAAACTTGGAGGAAATGATGAGGAGCAGGAAGGGGTTATGTGGTACAGTTTTGATAACAACTGGTAAGAGTTAATGGTCACAGGGCAAGGTAAAATATTTTACAGTAGGTTTTATTCGATTTGGATCACTCTTGGTGGAAAGGTTTAGTGCCAGCTAAGGACGAAATAATTGTAGTTTTAGAACAATAGATCAGTGATCAGTGTCGTAGGGTGCGATCAGCTTATTCAGTTTTTATTCTGTTACAACAAAACTTGGTAAATAGGTTAATTGTCAGGTACGAATGACATCACTCAATTTTGAGAATCATTCAAAGATCAGGGTCACAGGACAAGGTCAAAAATCCAGCCACAAGAGCAGTCTCAGGTGCTTCGAAGCGTGGTAACGAAACTCATTATAAACAGTAAATAAGAAACGGAATTGGTATTTCGGTTCATTACATCTACACGACTATTTTCCAGCATTTTTCATAACCTCTCTCCAAACCCACAGGTGACCAGTGGTCATGTGAACGAGTCTTTAGTTAAATTGTGCCGTGAGGTTCTCTTATATTGTACTGCGCGGTTCTCCTATATTGTACTGCGCGGTTCTCTTATATTGCACGGCGCTCTTACCCTTGGACTGCTTCTTTTTGTATCTGTTGCTTCTGAAATTGTCTCGAGCTGAGTAAAATCGCTTGACGGGAGAATGAGTAAGATGAAGGGAGGTCATGACGATGATACACATTATTCTTCTATATTATCCTAATGTGTCCATCACTTTCCTGTTTCTACCTCCTCCTCCTCCTCCTCTTCATTCTCATTCTCTTTTCTGCAGTGTTTCCCCAGTTTGCAGTTTGATTTGACTTCTGATTCATTCCCTCTCCTAATTAGTCATCATCATCATCATCACCACAATTTTTTCTTCCCTCTGTGTCCTTTATCTTTCGCATCTCCCTCCTCCTTCACATCCTGCCCCTCCTCCTCCTCCTCCTCCTCCATTATCTTCTTATACCTGCGATCCTAAGATAATGAAAAAACTTCGCATTTCACTTCCACTTGTCTTTTTTTCTTTTTTAAGAAGACAAAGTTACGAGAAGAATATGCCTGATGTCTCCAGTCTCTCTCTCTCTCTCTCTCTCTCTTTCACAGGCAGGACAGCATCTATGACAGAACTAATATTCTTTCACAATCATTTTTTTTTTTTTTTCATAGCAGCATCCCTAATAATTCTACTAGACTTTACTTGTTTATTAACTTCAGTTTTCACGCCGAATGTCACTGAAAATTTCTAGAACCAGATACATAAATGTTGAGGTTTTGTGTTTGTGTTTATGACGGAGGAGTTTTTCTTTATGGAATATATGTAAGATTTCGAGGGCTTCTGTGATATGTAACTGTGTTGGCCTTTTTTCAGTGGGAACTTGATTGATTTTTTGGCTGTTTTTCATGTTTTCCATTTATTTTAGTGAGGATTGCGGTCATGATGATGATGATGACGACGATTATGATAACAGTGATGATGACAATGATGGATGGTGATGATAATGATGGCGCTGTTATGATGATGATGGTGACGATCGTATTTTTGTGTTGTTGCCCGTTTTACTTTAACTTGGCCTAAAAAACTTGAGTGCTGACTTATAACAGTGGATTTACATTCCTAGTCACGGGGAAGTGTTATGAAAGGAATGTAGAGCTGCTGCACAAAAGGACGAAATTTTGAGCCAAGCTAGTGTAAAAAGAACCACGGTTGTCCTGCTTATTAATATTCTTTCTTCTTATTTTGGATTTCACCTCACCAAGTTTTCAGGCAAATTTGTGTGTGTGTGTGTGTGTGTGTGTGTGTGTGCGCGCGCGCACTGAAATTGTTGATGGATGTTGCTTCAAACCCTTCTTAACGATGGGGCCTTTCTACCTTGAAAAAAATTTTCTTGCACCATGTACAATAGAATAATTGTAAAGTGTTCGTCGTCCGCGTGACCTGCATCGCTCGCTAATTTGCCAAGGGAGGGGGGTGGGGAACGGGCATAAATAATAAGCGTGGTGAGCAAGATAAAGGATAGGATAGGATGGGGTGTTGGTGGGTCTGGATAACTAAAATATCCTCACCATCATCATCATCATCATCGTCGTCGTCGTCGTCGGCGTCGTCGTCGTCGTCGTCGTCGTCGTCGTCGTCGTCGTCGTCGTCCTTATTCTCACGTAAAAATTGGGTTAGGTAGGATCCAGAGAAAAACAGAGAAAAAGCATAAAAATGAGAGAAATGTCAACAGTATGCCCAATGAAAATATTAAAGCAAGTAAATGACAGCCCTGTAAAACAAAACACATCCCGTAGTATACTCCTTCTACTCTAACTTGCCCTGAAATTAACATTGCCATCTCTCCATGTTGAATGCCGAGTTACCGGAGTAGATTAACACGAGAGTACGAGATCGGCCACCAAGAAATGCCCCGTATATGAAGTTGGGTATTTCGTTATCTTATTTTTGGCATTTTATTGTCTTATTCTGCCATCGAGCTACATGAAATGAGACGCAAAATGTACGTGAAATAAGACGCAAAATGTACGTGAAATAAGACGCAAAATGTACGTGAAATAAGACGCAAAAGGTACATGAAATGAGACGCAAAAGGTACGTTAAATAAGATGCAAAAGGTGTATGAAATAAGTCGCAAAAGGTACGTGAAGTAAGACGCAAAAGGTACGTGAAGTAAGACGCAAAAGGTACGTGAAATAAGACGCAAAAGGTACATGATGTAAGACGCAAAAGGTGCATGAAACAAGACGCAGAAGGACAAACATCTGGACCAAGTTAGGGTGAAACATTTATAATCTGTATTTATCTGCACAAGGAAAAACCGACGCAAAATACAAAAGCTGGCTTTGTTTAGCTGACGAGTCCCAGCTAATAGGGGGTTAGCTGAATTACGACGGGATTTGACCTCGTCAGTGAGGCAAGTTACTTTTTTATTTTAATTATTATTATTATTATTATTTTGGAAGTACAGTAGCAGTCAGTAATTGTCATATATCTGGAGCTTTGAATTCATTTAACGGGGCTTAGTCTTCCTCATCATTTCAGTATCTCTATTTGGTTTTGACTCAGTTTCAAGAAAATAAAATGAGAGCAACTGTACAATATAAAAAAAAATCTTTACATGGGTGATTGCATTTTCTCTTTTGGTGAATATTTCTGAAGGAACTCTTTATTATATATTTTGCATAATGTTCATTCTTCATGTCGTGCTGATAAAATTACAAGCCCTGTACAGCCGTGAATAGTTATTGGAAAATATTTTCATACATTTTGTCCAATATTTCAAAATGTAAAGGCTAAGGTTATAAAGATAGTTTTTTGATCGAGTGCATAGCCATGAGTAAAATTTCGCCTACACGTTTCTTCCGTCTGTAGGATGGAAGGTGTGTCATGAACTGTTTTTATATGGAAGAATGTGAGAAGGAAGAATTCTGTCTGTGATTTTGGGAGGAATGAAAAATATGAGAGGCAAGACACAATACCGGCTGATGACTGTCGACAGATTGTTGCTCATGGCTGTATAGGCGAGGTGAAAAGACACACGGGAGCGCTCAAGGTTGGCTTACATTGTGTGTGTGTGTGTGTGTGTGTGTGTGTGTGTGTGTGTGTGTGTGTGTGTGTAGTCTCTTTTCCCTTCGTAAAAACTCGCTCTGTATGATTCCGTATTTGAGTTAGTCTTGCGATCACCTGACGATTTTATTTAGCTTAGAGTAGGCCTCTCTTAGTGATATTAGTATTATTCACCATTAACTCCTTCATTATATTATATTTTTCTTGTTACTGCCAAACGATTTTGTTAAAGATATAGTAGGCCTCTCGTACTAGAAATAACCCCTTCAGTCGGATAAGGTATTTTTTACATATTTCTCCCAGTATCCAGGCGATTCTATGCAGTTATTTTCTTTCTACCTGATGGGCTTAAATAGTTCTGTCAGGGGGCTGCCGTTCTTCTGTCATTTTCTATTACTCTTCTTCCCACGTCAGGTGGCTCCACATTGAGTGACTAGCCTAATGGTGTCCTGTAATCCATGAAGCCATTTACAGCGCTGAGTGGTAACTATATAACGGGGTGATGTGGAGCCTACTGTGGTGCCCTTGTTAAGTGAATGGAGAGACGCAAATGCGGTGTCGATCCAGGAGCCAAAGTTCCACACATTTCGCCAACACCTTATTGTGGCAAGGTGCCGTCTGCCGCAGTGGAGCATTGGTTCGCTGCACGGGACGGCC
This sequence comes from Coenobita brevimanus, assembly GCF_032717465.1. Lineage (NCBI taxonomy): Eukaryota > Metazoa > Arthropoda > Malacostraca > Decapoda > Coenobitidae > Coenobita > Coenobita brevimanus. The sequence continues at coordinate 28,861,714 of NC_136996.1, forward strand.
CTACGGGGGTGTGGTTGCTTGCCTGCAGTTGATGGCTCTGCCTGATCAGACAGACCGGGGTTACTCAACAACAGTCACCATAAGGGGACTTTCCTAAGCTGAACAAAATTGTATGGAGGCAGCAGGATGAAAATATAAAATAGCCTTCGTCATGTTGTAGGAGTTAATCTCTTTTGACCCCATGTTCCCGTGTCTGTCCATTGTAATTTTATAGCTGCAGAACTTGACAATATGAATGAGTATGAACCGGGTGATTGAAGGGTATATATGAGTGTATGAGTGAGTTTGAGGGAAGGGGTAGAAAGTAGCATGAGAGGCCATTAAGAAGGTGACTGGATGATTTATGTAAATGTGTTTATATTCGAGGTGTGGAAGTTCAGGAAATGGATGTGAATAAAATTATTCAAAGGGCAGCATATGTGAGCTTGAGGATAGGATGTTTTGTGGATGGCGAAGAAAATGAAGAAGAAAAGAAGAGGAGGAGGAGGAAGAAAAGGAGAAGAAGAAGAAGAAGAAGAAGAAGAAGAAAAGAAGAAGAAAAATTAAAGTGATTTTGTAAATGATCGATGTACGGAAGTTAAGAAAGGAAAAAGGGACTGAGAGGGTAGAAGTGAATGGATAATGTGTGTATGGAGATGCACATGTTAGTAGTTTTGTTAACTTGACAAGCGAGGGAATGATCATTATTTCATAGACAGTTTCGTGTGGATTGTTTACCTTATGGAGCAGAGAGTTTAGAAAACTTGACTGTCGAGTGAATGGATTTGTGGGGTTACTTAACTGGGCGCTGTTTGATAGTTATGCCGCTTTTATTTTGTTGTTATTGATTTTAATTTTCCTGTTCCTTGATTTTTATTTGACTGGAAACGTTTGCCAGTAATTGTATTACCATTGCTTCGAGTGTAATTTGACCGGCCTCGTGTGAAATATTTATTATTAGACCGGTCGAATTACATGAGTTAATGATTGTCTTGTAAATTCTATGTAAGGCAGGTCACGCAATTTCTGTATATGGTGGGTCATGTAAATTCTGTGTACGGTATGTCATGTAAGTACTGTGAGAGGTTGGTCGTGTAAATTCTGTGTAAGGTGGTCATGTAAATTCTGTGTAAGGTTAATCTGTAAATTGTGCAAGTTAGGTCATGTAAATTCTGTGCAAGGTAGGTATGTAAATTCTGTGTACATACAAATTCTATTTAAGGTAAGTTACGTGAACTCATTGTAAATTAATCAAGTGCTGTGAAATATAGATGCATGTAATCTTCCTCATGTTTAGTGAGTACATCATGGAAAAGTTGGACCATGAGAAACACTGATTACTGATGCTGAGACTCTGGTAATTCGATCATTTTCAATAATCTTCAGCTAACACCAGCAAGATTCTTGGCTTCTTGACTATGCGTGTTACCTGTCTAGAAGTGACATGTCGCTCTGAGGTGTAACTTGGTATCTCACGCTCCACCGAAGATGCCAAGGTGTCGTCAGGTGAAGAGGCAGGTGTGGCGGAGAGAGCAATATGCACGCCATGTTTTCTTAACCTCGTGTCAGTGTCTTAGTTTGTGTTTCTGAGTGAGTGTTGAATATTTACTGTGGTAGTAAGATGTATATATAGCTGACTTGATTGAGAAAAGATTGTTGTGTTCCCATTGATAAAATCAGGTTGAAAAATCTGAATTCGGGTAATTCTTTTCTAGTTTTTGGATTCATTTCTGTTTTTTGGAAGCAGTTCGAACCATGTCCATTGTGGGAAGCTTGAGAGAGAGAGAGAGAGAGAGAGAGAGAGAGAGAGAGAGAGAGAGAGAGAGAGAGAGAGAGAGAGAGACTGGACAATATCTGAACGAGTCTAAATTTTATTAAAAGTAAAGTATGCAGGATATTAATTCACCTGTCTCGTACAGTAAGAGTATGGTTAAATTTTATTGGGAAAGCATTGTACCTGTATTTTTGCTTCACTGGTACTAGTCACCCAGCCATACCTCCATCCAGTCAGGTTGTTAGAACTGGTATTAGAAGTGATTAGAGTGTCATTATGCATCTTTTTCTTTATTTCAGGTAAGGCGGATGCCCCGGCAGTACTCACTCACCAGCTCAGCATAGTCGTAAGTGTTAATGGCCTCCCTTGTTTAAGTCAGCAGTTATTGCAAGTTTTGATATCTGGGCAGATACAATGCACTGTTGGCGGAGAACGATGCATGTGGATTACTGGACTGGTAAGGCGGTATTAAGGAAACATTTTTCGTGTTTTTTATGATGTTTAAAATGTTCGCAGTATCAGAAAGGAACGTCGAGAAAGATTGCGTGTTTGTGCTGCTAAGTGTTTTAAATATAAGGAAAGATTCTTGGACAGCAGTATTAAGGAGAATTTTTGTTTATATACTTTCGGGTTGGTATGAATTCTGAGAGTGAATATAGACAGAGATAAGACGAGGCCAGGAAGAGATTATGCACGAGAATTATGTGGTTGCAAACTGTTTAAGAGAAAGGAAAAACACACATGGCAATACAAAAGATAATTTTAATTAGCATTCTTTTAATACGTTACTAAGAGTTTTCAGTGACAGTGGAAAGAGATATAATGGTGACCTAAGGGGGTGGTAAAAATTTTGAGAGTGAATAGATTATAAGACTGCTCGTGTGTAGAGGAAGGAATTTTAAAGAAGAATTTTTGATCTTCAGTTTTTGGTATTCAAAATATAAATCAGTTTTGAAGAAAGTATTATTTTAGAATTTTCAGGTTTGAGTGTTCTGTGATGAAGATAAAAGTTGATATTAAGAAGAATTTACATATTAATTTGGGGGCTGGTAAATGTGAAAGTAAATACTGACTCTCTCTCTCTCTCTCTCTCTCTCTGATTTCTGTTCGCCTCCCACTCATCTCACTGAATATCTGTCCGTCTGTCGGTCATTCAGTCTGTCTTCACCTCACTGCATCCTTTCTCACCTCCCCCCTCCCTCACTCTGTACCTGCCTTTCATCTCCCCTCTTCCCCTCTCCTCTCCTCTCCTCTCTTCGTCTTTCCTCTCCTCTGTCCTTTCCTCTCCTCTCCGTATCTCATTCTCTCTCCCTTCCCTTGCCCGCCACATACCTCACCTCACGTTTTCCACTCGTATTCCAAGTACCTTAGTTAGTCTTGTTAATCTTTTGGGGGATAATTGAAGACTGAGTATAAATGCGTTCGTATAATAATGAAACACACACACACACACACACACACACACACACACACACACACACACACACACACACACACACACACACACACACACACACACACACACACACACTAATGAAAAACACACACACACACACACACACACACACACACACACACACACACTAATGAAACACACACACACACACACACACACACACACACACACACACACACACACACACACACACACACACACACACACACACACACACACACACACACACACACACTCTCTCTCTCTCTCTCTCTCTCTCTCTCCTATTTTCCTTTCGCCTTCATTTTAAATGGTCTTCACTTTCCCCCCTCTCCTTCACTGTCCTTCTCTCTATCCCACTTTCCCTTTCTGTCTCACTCTGTTTCACTCTCCTTTACTCTCCTCCCCTCTTCCTTACTATCCTACATTCTCCTTCACTCCTTCATTTTCTCCTCACTCTTCGCCCTCCTTCACACTCTTACTCTCCCATAGTCTCCATCACCCTCCTACTCCCTTACACTCCCTTACCGTCATTCTCTCTTCCTCACACTCACTCTCCCTGACATTTCCTCTCCCTCACACTTATTCTCCTACTCTCCCTCACTCTGTTACTCTCTCTTACTCTAACTCTTCCTTCCTCTTTCTCTCCCTTACTGTTACTCTCTCTTATTCTCTTACTCTCCCTCACTCTCTCTTGACTCACTAAAGTGTCCAAATTGAAAATCGATCGAGCGGGCACCAGACCACAGAGAAGGGAGGGGGATTCCCTCTCTCTCTCTCTCTCTCTCTCTCTCTCTCTCACACACACACACACACACACACACACACACACACACACACACACACACACACACACACACACACACACACACACACACACACACACACACACACACACACACACACACACACACACACACACACACACACACACACCTGTTGCTCCCCTTCTCCTGCCTTGTCTCTTCCTCCCTCCCTCCCTCTGTTTTTTCCTTATTTCTCTATCCTTCCTGTTTATTTCTTTATTTCCAGTTGGTGTCTTTCTTTCAGTCACGTTTTACATCCCTCGCCTCTCTTATTTCTTATTTCTCTCTCTCTCTCTCTCTCTCTCTCTCTCTCTCTCTCTCTCTCTCTCACACACACACACACACACACACACACACACACACACACACACACACACACACACACACACACACACACACACACACACACACACACACAACGCACCCTCCTTAGAGAGTCTTATCCGTCAAGTTTGTGTGTTATGCCTAAAATTCCACGAGTTGTATGATATGTGGGAGAAGAGCTGCCCTTCCCGAGTGTGTTTGTGGAGGAGGGAGAGTGAGAGAGTGAGTGAGGGAGAGTGAAGGAGATTGAGGGAGAGTGGGTAAGAGAGAGGGAGAGTGGGGGAGAGTGAGGGAGAGTAGTGAGTATGGGGGAGAGTGAGGGTGTCCTGAGTGTGGGGGAGAGTGAGGGAGAGTAGTGAATGTGGGGGAGAGTGAGGGAGAGTAGTGAGTGTGGGGGAGAGTGAGGGAAAGTAGTGAGTGTGGGGGAGAGTGAGGGAGAGTAGTGAGTGTGGGGGAGAGTGAGGGAGAGTAGTGAATGTGGGGGAGAGTGGAGGAGAGTGAGGGAGGGTAGTGGCTGTAGGGGATAATGAAGGAGGGTCGTGAATGTAAGGGAGTTAGAGTGAGGGTGTGGGGAAGAGTGGGGAGAATGAAAGTCGTGAGTGTGGGGGAGAGGGAGAGTGTGTCAAGAGTGAAGGAGATTGAGGGAGTGTGGGTGTGAGCGAGTAAGAATGGGTGAGGGTAAGGCAGAGAGGGTGTGAATGTAGACCGAAGGAGAGAGAGAGAATAGGTGGTGGTGATGATGATGAATTTTTGTGCGTGTGTGGATTCTGTCGATGTATCTGTCTTTTGTCTCTACCGAATTATATGAGTCTGCCACAACAAAAAGATATCCACCCTTTTTCTGTCCTTACTCAGTAACGATTAGCAGGCAGAGAGAAATTTGGGACGGATCCAGCACTGGGAGAAGTGGTGGTCAAATGGCTGATGTTTGAAGGGACTTGAGTTCGATTCTACGGTGCTGTAGGGAATAGTTGGATGAATTAAATTTCGTTGAATCACACTTTCTAATCTTACCAAAAAAGCCACCTACTGTACATACCATAAAAACACCCCATCTAATACCGTCACACCATCCCCGAGTGAAAAATTCCTGGTAATTATTTAGTATGGAGAATTATTTTAAGAACCTTGGGATATTGCCTGGAGTCTGACATAAATATATAAAAAACAAAATATCATAGAAGGTTAGGGTAGGGCGGGAGTTTCCAGTATTTCTGTGGCCATTGATGACAGTGCTGTATTCGTATAGGAAAATTCGTAGAAGAAGGTACTGGAAAAATGCATTAGTTATTCCTCTTGGCAATTCCGTTTGCTTATTGCCTTTTTCTTTTCGTTTTTCTTTTTTCCTTTTCTTTTTCCTTTTTCTTTTTGCTTTTTCCTTTTTTTCTTGTTTCTTGCTTTTCTTTCTAATTACTCGGATTCAGAGCATAGATTTGGCAGCCCGTTTATTAAGGTCCAGCCCCTGTATTCACGCATCTTCACCTGTCATCACTTCGGCACACAGCACTGGTCCACAATATATACAGTATATGCCAAGGCTGTCTATTTCAGGACTGGTGTAATGATATCAGCGGGGAAGTGTTTTCAATTTTTACTTCTCGATGGTTCTTGCAAAACATCAACAGCGTGGCTTACTTAAAAACATTTATATATTTTTATTTTCTCAACGTCTTGATGGCCTGGGAAAATATGGCGCCGTTGTAAAAAGGGAGAGTCAAGAATCAAGGACGTATTCCCTTCCTGGATCCGCCTTTCACGTAAATCTGATGTGCTATTGCAGTGAGGTGAAGGGGACTGTAGACTCTGCCATGTTCCCTGTTCGTTCTGGAAAAAGATAGTTACAAAGGGGAAGTTACCATGAGCTATTTTTTCCCAGAAGGTCAAGGAAAAAAGATTGCTGAAATTTTCCATGTCTCTCTCTCTCTCTCTCTCTCTCTCTCTCTCTCTCTCTCTCTCTCTGTATGTATATATATATATATAAATTTGAGTTTGTTAGTAAATTTCGGTCCCAGGACAGTCGCCATTTAAGCAAACCAGTCGACGCGCCACCGAGTCTGGCAAACATTAGCGTATGACGTCACTGGGGTTGATACACAGCGACTAGGCCTAATGCGTTGACTCAGTGGGCATTGATTTCTGGTGCCATTAGATATTCAGATGGAACAAATTATCTCCATATATTGAATCTGTGTTTATTGTGATACAGCAGAACCAGCCATTTCGACACTCTTTAGGTATTAATAAACGTGTAATGTAATTTTGTGTGGTTATCTGTCGAGATGAGAAGGGAGAGAGAGAGGTGAAGCAGGGAGGCTGGGGAAGGGGATTCATACTTTAAAAGGATCCAAGTTGGGCCGAAAATGTTGTACTTTCACAGTGAACCACAATAGAATATTTGTGTAACGATAGAAAGTTTTGTGCGTAAAATACTGGCTACGATTCAACTAATAAATCTTACGTGAAAAAAAAAAAAATCGTCTCTTTATTTTAGTAATTAATCCGTTTGGTAAATATTTATGCAGGAATATACCACATTGTAACTCAGCCTCCTGTAACTCACTTTCAGCTGAATAAAATCGCCTGGGGATGACTGAATTAGACCTGTAATCCTCAAACTGTTCAGGTTAGGAGAGGTCAGGGTCACAGTATGAACAATTGAACACCCAGGCTCCTATGGCTTAAGCAGATTATAGCCATTTGATATTAATTGGATCGTCGAACGCTAGAGTTGTTTTGCCCATGAGACGGTCAGTAACTTTACAAACATGATTTATATCGTTTTATTATTACCCTATGGTCATTATTTGATTGCTATCGTCGTGAACCTGACTGTATAAATGAGCCAAGTCTGATCATGATGATGGTGATGACGATGGTGGTGGTGGTGGTGGTGGTGGTGGTGGTGGTGATGATGATGATGATGATGATGATGATGACGATGGTGGTGGTGGTGGTGGTGGTGATGATGATGATGATGATGATGATGATGATGATGATGATGTGCTAGTGACGCCAAATTAATGGACAGATGGGAAGCAACATTACACAGCTCACCTTCATCTTCTGTATATCTAATTGCTTAATACTGATTTAGTACATGTTATTATTTTACATGTTGCATATACTCTGTTCACTTTAGCTGTATCGCTTTTACTCATAAGGCCCAAATTTTCCATCTCTCCCATCTTAAATGTCGAACTGTAATAATAGATTAATAGTAAAATACGGTGCTAGTCACGAAGAAGTGCAATGGAAAGTATGCTGAGTCGTAGCAGTCTTTCTTTTATTCTTTCTTTCAGTCTCTATTTCTTTTTTTTTTCTTTTTTTTTTTTTTTTGTCACTGAGCTACAGGAACCAAGCTACAAGAAGATAAAATTTGGGCCAAGTTGGTGTAAACAGAGTATAGGCGTAGAATTGCTGTTTATCTTGAATATTAAACTGTAACAAGATATAAACACTAGAATATGCTGCTACTCACGAAGTTCTCTAGGAAGGATGTTAATTTAGTACTGTCTTTTTCTGCCTCTGAGCAATGAGAAATAAACTGCAAAGGGTCGGAAATCTCTTAGTTGAAATAAATGAAAATTAGTACAAACTTTACCTTTCATTAGAAAGTTTATTTTACTGTACCTGAATTCATCTTAAACAGGCGGGTCTCATTTTAGGCATACATCTCAAATTGTTACTTAAGCTTCCGACAGTAAATTAATATTGATCACAGTTCTTTCACCTTAACTTGGTCCAGATTTCCATCCTTTCGTAGCTTAGTTCACGTATCTCACACTGGCAGAAAAATACAATACTGCAGCATGGCTTTTCTTTGTGGCCATCTTCATATTCTATTGTTAAGATGTTACAAATCAAGTTGGAGATAGGGCAGTTTTAGATGAGTCAGAGTATAAAGTGTATAGTACCGGTATTAACGACGTTATGCAGTAGCAGATATTATTTAGGTATATCTTGGTATAGTTCTCACCACAGTAATCAGGGTGCTCGAATTCCTTTAGTTTCCGTTAAGGACTAATTCCAGTCCCGTTTTCTGCAGGTACGCCGGTAAGAGAAAACGTTTGCTTTTGTTATGGGTAACTTCAAATAAGGGAAAATTCCAAGCAAGTACGACTGCCCATGATTTTTAGGGATTTCTGGTTTCTATAAGTGGATGAAATTGTCTAGAGTTGGTCAGAATAAAGTACCTACGGGCGGCGAAACCCGTCAGAGGGTTAACTTCATTAGTCCAGGAATGCTTTATTTATTTATTTTTTAGTCTTGCTACCCCATGGCGATCATTTTATTTTTGGATTGGCCTTAGTAATCAGTGGATCAGTATAGGCTGTAGTTAACCCTCAGATTCGAACAGTATCGTTTATGCTTATTAAAATCGTCTGGAGATAGCAAAATGCAAACAAAGGACGTCGTTGTGGAGTTAAAAACAAAGCGTTCCTCACAGATCGGCTGCAGATAGACAAGAGTAGTTCAAAGGCGAACGAGAGCAGTCCACAAGAGGCCATTTGGATCCACTATTTTAATCTGAAAGGGAAAAGTAACATATAAATACTGGACAATATTGGGCTGTAGCTGAATTCTGTGATTAGAAGGGGAGGGGGAGGTTGTATCGTGGGGTGGCCGCTATAACACATCACTGTACTCGTGTATACCACAGAACTAGAAGCCCTTAGATAAAGTTAGGCACTGGGGTAACTAGGTGTTTATACTTTGGCCTCCATTAACTATAAGGGAACTGGATAATTCAAGCTGTTGCAATGCACTGGCCTGTCCGTGGGATTTATTTATTTATTTATGTATTTACTTATTTATTTCTGTTTATTTACCTATTTTATGAACATAGCCGTATTGAAGTGAATGACATTGATAATATATGTTTTCGTACCTGGCAGGCACACACACACACACACACACACACACACACACACACACACACACACACACACACACACACACACACAAAATAAAATAAAAGAAGAAAATCACAGGTTACTCCTTTCAGTAATTTCCTTCAGGTGTTTCTCCAAAATATTATTACTGAAACTTTTTACTGTGAATTTTTGTCAGGTTAAGATACTCAGCAGGTACAGTCTGAGCAACTTGTACCGTGTGTGTGTGTGTGTGTGTGTGTGTGTGTGTGTGTGTGTGAGAGAGAGAGAGAGAGAGAGAGAGAGGGAGAGAGAGGCCATGATTGATGTAAGGGACTATAACGCTGTACAGGAACAAAAAACTGTGATTTCAAAAGAATTATCCAGGCGTTTCATGTCTGTGACTCGATTAGCGCTGCTTTACATCAATAAAGCTGTACAGTTTTGATAGAGGGGCACAATTTATGGTCATTCGTCTGCCTCAGTACCAGGGGTGATGATTCGTACACACACACACACACACACACACACACACACACACACACACACACACACACACACACACACACACACACACACACACACACACACACACACACAGGGCTAACGATGACAGCAACAGAGAGGCTCGTCCCTTTGTTGCCTTTGATGTGATGTTTGGTCATGCTGTTACAAGGATAATCTGGATGCGTAGCTGACTATTATTTGTACCCTCAAGCTTATGTTCTTTAGCTATTTATTTTTTTCTATTAATCTTGTTGACGGGATTAGCTGGTGATGAAGGGTTAGTACTCACGGGGGCAAAAGCTGGCCTAATATTTCACCTCTTCTACTTAACCATTTCTCTACTGCCTAATGTTGCTAAGGTGAGAGAGGCTTGATGTGTTTTCCTCTGCTGGGTAATAGTTCTGAGCTGAGAGAGGCTTGGTATGTTTTTCTTTGTTGGTTAATATTTCTAAGCTGAGAGAGGCATGGTAAGCTTTCCTCTGCTGCCTATTATTCCGAAGCTGAGAAAGGCTTCATATGGGTTCCTGTACTGCCTAATATAACGAAGCTGAAAGAGCCTTGGTATGTTTCTCTGACTATAGATGCAAAAGTTCGTCAAATATTTCACTTGTTCTACATGTCACCGTCCTCTGCTGGCTAATATCCCTAAGCTGAGGTAGGCTTGGTATGTTCCTCTGCCCATAGACGTAAATATTTGTCAAATATTTCATCCCCCCCTATCTGTGACTTTCCTCTGCTGGTTAATATTTCTAAGATGAGAGAGGCTTAGTATGTCTCTCTGCCAATAGATACAAAAGTTTGTCTAATTTTTGACCTCTGCTTATTATTTTCCTCTGCCGGATAATGATTCTGAACTGAGAGAGGCTTGATATGTTTGATAAATGCAAAAGTTCGTCTAATATTTCACTTCATCAGCTTGTCACTTTCCTCAGCCAGGCTAATAATCCAAGGCTGAGAGAGGCTTCACATGTTTCAGTGCTCGTAGATGTAAAAGTTATTTTAATATCTCACCTCGTTTTGTTACTTTTCTGTGCTGGCCAATATTCCTAACCTGAGAGAGGCTTGACATGTTTTCCTCTTCGTAGGTGCAAAAGTTCGCCTAATATCTTGCCTCTTCTACCTCTTACTTTCATCTGCTGGCTAATATCTCCAGGCTAAGAGAGGCTTGAATTTTTTTTTTTTCCCTAGATGATGATATTCTTTAATATAATTTGAAAGAGGGGAAAGTGGCCCACATGCCCTTGAGTGTGAAGAACAGGTGTGAAGCAGAATCAAAAGTTTGGAAATATAAGAGGTAGGGTAGTTGACGATGATGATGATGATGAGAGAGAGTGGGAGAGAGAAACGATTAATTCAGCTTAGGGTAGAACTCAATGTCAGTTCGCCCTTATATTCCGATAACCTTTTTATTATTGATTTACTATATTTACACTGCTAATTGTGTAATATAGTATTCTGGCCAACACTACTTTTTTCAGCTTTAGGGAGACCTCGTAGTGAAGAGATAACAGTTGATTATGTAATTATTTTAGATATGCAGATGTATGAGCTGCTAGACTATGAGAGACTAACTACGCTAGATATTATTTTGTTTTCTAGATTAAACTTTCTGTTTTTATCGTACGCGTATTTCCTTTGGTTGTGTGTGTGTGTGTGTGTGTGTGTGTGTGTGTGTGTGTGTGTGTTCAATTACTCACACCTGCATGAGGTGACAGGTGTGTAGGGGACATCATAACTCAGGTCTGACAGGTACGAGTGGGTGATGATGAGGGTGTGTGTGTGTGTGTGTGTGTGTGTGTGTGTGTGTGTGTGTGTGTGTGTGTGTGTGTGTGCGTGCGCGCGCGGTTGCAAATGCAGTGCAATACCAGTGGATGCATTTGTTTATTGGTCCAGCGGCCAGTGTACGTGCGTGTTTGTTTAAGCCTGTGTTTTTTAATGCTTGTCAGGGTATGGGTGTATGTGTAGGCCCTATGTGTCGGGTCGTGTCCATCCCATGCATGTTTTTGTCTGGCTGGTTGCATGAGAGCTGTTATATGAGTTTTTTTATATGAGCTTTTTTGTACCTAAGCTCTTGTGACTGTGAGCGGCTTTTCAATATGAGCTTTTTGAGTATCGTATGAGCCTCGTTGCCCAGGATCCAATTTGTCTGTGAGCTTTTTTCCATATGAGCTTTTTCCACATAGTTGCTTTTGATATAATTTTTTATGAGGGTTTTAAACAGACCTAGGAGCTTTGTTCATGTGGAAATTTTTGGACAGCTTTTCTTTCTATGATTTTTATTGATCGTTACCCTTTTTTTTTTCCACATGAGGGGCCTTTTTTAACGTTCTATGTAATATGGTTTTGTGTGACCTTTTTGCATATGGACTTCCTGGGCTAAAGAGAATGAAGGACAGTGCGTAGGTAAGGTTCGTTACGGCAAGGTGTGGAGGAGGGTGAGGGCTAGGGAGGGTGAGGGTGAGGGAGGATAAGGGTGAGGGTGAGGGAGGGTAAGGGTGAGGGAGGATAAGGGTGAGGAAGAGCAAAGGTGAGGATGAAGTAGGGTAAGGGTGAGGGTAATGGTGAGGGAGCAGTAAAAGTAAATGAGGGTAAGGGTAAGGGAGCCGTAAGGGTGCATGAGTGTAAGTGTGAGGAAGCGAGTGTGTACCGAGCTTAAGGATGAGGTCTGGGATGAGATAAATGGCTTGAGAGAGAGAGAGAGAGAGAGAGAGAGAGAGAGAGAGAGAGAGAGAGAGAGAGAGAGAGAGAGAGAATTACAATCCCTATAATACATGACTTTGATCCTGTTAACATGGTGAATTATTTACGTAACTGTATCATCATTATTAGTCCCCTAACGATTAAACCGGAAGGGGACTCCAGGTTTAGGAGGTTCCGTCAGTCCGTCAGCAATTTCGTGTTCGCTTTGTAATTTCCACATGCATGGACAGATTTTAATATAACTTCAATACCATGACGGTGTGTCGCGCGGAACAGCCAGTCATCTACTCCAAAGGTGAATTACTTATGTATGGTTATCATCTGTTAGGGGACTTTGTATTGCATGACTACTGAATACACCCATTTTGATTTTTGTTAGTTTTCTTTCTTTCTTTCTTTATTATTATTATTATTATTATTATTATTATTATTAATATTATTATTATTATTATTATTGTTATTATTCGTCCTGTCTCGGTCACTTTCCTTTCTTTGGGGGAAGCAGCCTAGGTAGCATATATAGATAGACTCGTTATTATTATTATTATTATTATTACCACCACCACCACCACTACCACCGCCGCCGCCACTGCCACTGCCATTGCTATTCCGTTAGAAATGCTTTCGTAATCGGGAATAGAATAATTTATAGTTAGCATGATGTGAAAGAATGAGTCTCCAAGATAGCATGATGTGAAAGAATGACACTAAGATAGCATGGTGTGAAAGAATGACACTAAGATAGCATGGTGTGAAAGAATGACACTAAGATAGCATGGTGTGAAAGAATGGGTCTCCAAGATAGCATGATGTGAAAGAATCGGTCACAAGATAGCATGATGTGAACGAATGAGTCTCCAAGATAGCATGATGTGAAAGAATTAGTCACCAAGATAGCATGATGTGAAAGAATGACACTAAGATAGCATGATGGGAAAGAATAAGTAGCCAAGACAGAATGAGGTGAAAGAATGAGTCGCCGTACTGAAGAGGTTGAGGCATGCGTAAATATTTATCACGCCATAAAAGCATAAGAAAAGGATAGTAGAGGGGTCTCTCTCTCTCTCTCTCTCTCTCTCTCATTCTCTCTCTCTCTCTCTCTCTCTCTCTCTCTCTCCTGTTTACAGTAGACGAGTAAAAGTGAGAGGCAGTTCCTTGAAGACAGAATTGCCTGAGGGAAATGAGAGAGAGAGAGAGAGAGAGAGAGAATTTGCTTGTGACAGCCAGACTGAGGAAGAGTTATGGCTGAAACCAGAGCAATAAAAGGTGGTAGAGTGAGAGTGAAGGAGGGAAGAGTGAGTGAGAGAGAGTGAGGGAGGGAAGGAAGGAAGGAAAGAAGGAGGGTGATGGAAAAGAAGGTATGTGTCAGGGAGAGAGTGCCTGTAAGAAGGAGGGAGAGAAGGAAGGGAGAGAGAGATTCAGGGTGAAGGAGGAAGGGAGAACCAGCAAGAGGAAGGGAGGGCCAAGTTAAAGGAGAGAGAGCCAGGGTGAGTGAAGGCAGAATGGAGGAAGGAAGGAGGGACGTGGTGAAGGAAGGAAGGAGGAAAGGAAGGAGGGAAAGAGCGAGAGTGGGAAGGAAGATGAGGTATAGGGAGGGAAAACCAGGATAAGGGAAGTGAGAATGGAAGGATGACAATATAAGGAAGGAAGGAAGAGAGGAAGGGAGAAAGGGAGCGAGGTCCAATATGAGGGAGAGATGGAGGGAGGAAGAGAGAGGACCAGAGTGAGGGAGGAAGGGAGAGAGTATCTGGGTGAGAGATGGAGAGAGAGGACCAGGGAGGCTTTGGACCAGGGAGGGAGAGGGAGGGAAAGCCATGCGGAAGGGAGGGAAGGAGGGAGGGCCACGAAAGGCACTGTTCCCTTTAAACCATGAACAGGGCGGCATCACACACACACACACACACACACACACACACACACACACACACACACACACACACACACACACACACACACACACACACACACACACACACACACACACACACACACACACACACACACACACACACACACACACACACACACACACACACACACACACACACACACACACACACACACACACATTGAATGATAAATACAGGAAGATAGAAAGGTAAACAGAGCATTAATGACAAATACACATCATCATCGAAATTACATGCATACATACATACACACATACTTACATACATCGATTCACTTTTGCATATACTGTACAAATTATCTCCGTATATTAAATCCATTATTTTTGCACACCTCTGTATAATATGTCAGAAAATAAAAATAAAAATACAATAAACAAATCACAGCTGCGGACTTTTCTTCATCGGTTCATATTAAAAAAAAATCAAAATTAAACCTGAATCTCAAAAAACTTAATGATGATATGGTGATGAAAAAAAAATTGGTAAGGAAAGGGAAAAAATTGATCTTTTTATGTAACTCTTCGAAACTGTGACTTGTTATATTGTTCATTTGTTCAGACGATTTTGTTCAGCTCAGACTGGTAGAATTATGCGTCTGGCAGTAATAGATTAATAGATAGATAGACATAGATAGAGAGACAAGATTAGAGATGTATGAGAGTAGGTAGATAGGATTCGACGTCTGACATTGGATAGATAGATAGATAGGATTGTCTGACAATAGATAGATAGATAGATAGGATTGTCTGGCAATAGATAGGTAGATAGATAGATAGATAGGATCAGATGTCTAGCAATAGGTAGATAGATAGCTAGGATTAGGTGCATGGCAGTAGTTACATAGAATAAGCGTCTTGCAGAAGATAGATAGATAGACAGATTTTATTAGTTGGATAAAGGGTAGATAGACCGGTAATAGATGGATGGATAGATTGATATATAGACAGAGGAAAAATAGAAGATAGAGATATAGACAAAGAAGGTACAAAACGATAGATAGATAAGTAGATAGATAGATAGATGGATAGATAGTACAAGGCGTCCGGCAAAGGGTAGATAGATGGACAGGATTGGACGTCTGGTAGTAAGTAGACAGACGTAGATAGATAGATAGATGTGTGAAGATATATACAGTAGATAGAATTAGTGACAGCAGGGGAGATAGACCGACAGATAGATAGATAAATAGATAGATATTTTAACGTGCTTTCAAGGCTGATGCGACAGAGACAAAAGGCTGGCAGGATTTCTGGGTTCCTGGCATAACTCTCTCCCTCTCTCTCTCTCTCTCTCTCTCTCTCTCTCACACACACACACACACACACACACACACACACACACACACACACACACACAGCAGGTACCGTGTCAATAGAACATACCTCAACGCAGATAACAGTAACATAGTAGGGCGTGGAGGAATTCATGTGTTTGGTGTGTGTGTATATATATTCAAATGCGCGCACTTACAGAGAGAGAGAGAGAGAGAGAGAGAGAGAGAGAGAGAGAGAGAGCAATGCACTCCACCGAAGCACAAAGAAATCTCCAAATAACGAAGTATACAGAACACACACACACACACACACACACACACACACACACACACACACACACACACACACACACACACACACACACACACACACACACACACACACACACACACACACACACACACACACACACACACACAAAAAAAACAGGTCCCAGTTCTGAATCATTGAATAGCAGCTGCACAATTAACACAGCGCCGCCGAGGCATGATCGATGGCCTGTGCATTTTTGACGTCCCCCGAATATAGACACACAGTATACACGTAGTTTCTTTATCACATCCTAGCACAGCACATCCTAGCGTAGTACATCTCAAGGTAGTACATTCCAACGTAGTACATCTCAGCGCAGTACATCCCAAGTTAGTACATCCCAGCTTAACGCACAGGGTGAAAATTTTTAGCATCCCTTTTCCAGCTTTTTGTTTTCATTTATTTTTCTTGGGTATTACGAAACTCTACACACACACACACACACACACACACACACACACACACATTCTATCCCATCCCATCAGAATAGACACACAACCCACTACTTAGCAGCACGCATACACACCTCAGTATTACACAGGAAGATCATATTCCAGCAACACAAACTTACCTCAACATATCCCTGCAACACACAGACACACCCACCTCTTCCTACAGCAATACATCGTCTTCCTCCGTGCAATTTATCATCCATTTGAAACTAGCACATCTTAGCAACACAGCACAGTGATAACCCAGACATGACACCAGCATCACACTCATCTCAACAACATACTCACATCCCAAACATCACAGAAGCACCACAGACTCATCCCAGAAACACAGACACAATCCAGACATCACAGCACATTTCAAACACACACAGACAGTCCAAGCATCACAGTAACACATAACACACACAAGCATGACTCACCGCAGCAGCGCACAGACTTATCCCAACAGTACAGAGATAATCCAGCCATCACAGACTCATTCCAGCAACACAGACACACATCCCAAACATCACAACACAGCGTAGGAACACACAGACACAACCCCATCAAAGTAACACACACACTTACCCCTAAAGCACACAGACACAGCCGAAGCATCACAGTAGAACACAGAGTCATTTCAAGAACACACAGACACAACATTTCCTACACAGCGCAGTTCCCTCCTACGCACACCCCACCATCGCCCAGTCGCAGCCTCCCAGTCCCTCGCAGCCGCCGGACTAGAAGCAACGCTTAAATATGAGCAGACTTGATTGAACGGGATCTGGGGATGATACTTGATGCCTGAGAGAACGAATGGAGGGAGGAGGGGAGGCTTCGCGCTAGACTGAGGGGTTTCTTTGCTTGGCTTGGGAAAGGGGGTTCATGCTTGGCTGGGAGAGAGGCTTCCGTGCTTGACTGAATGGCTTCCATAGTTGTGATAGGGCGTGATCAACCCCGATAGCATATTTTTGTTCTTTAGTCTTGCCACCACTGGACGATTTAATTCAGCTGAGAAGATAGCATTTCGAACTTGTGGGGTTAGATAGGCAGTCTTCAACAATGCATTACTTACAAGGGAACTCTCCCAAGCTGAATGAAATCGTCTGGAGGTAGCGAGGACAGAGAAAGAAAATACGTCCCGGATAGAAGGGGTTAATTCCCATCAGGCCGAGCACGTCATCCTTATTGTAATCTTGCTAACTTCGTACTGATTCATTTAGTCCTTATTTTATTTTTGTCAACTCCATACGGTTTTATTTAGCCAGGGAGGAGGGAGGGGAAGGGGGTGGGTCTAATTGTGGAGTGGTTGAGGATGGCTGTATTAAACCCCTCCATATTTGAAAGGCATATACTTAGCCGAATGATATCGTGTGGAAGCAGGAAGAATGTAATAAAGACGTCATCGTGCTAAAAGGGTACAGTGACGCATTTCGTATGGTTTTGCTATCCCAGACAAATTGCTTGAGCTTAGGAGAAATTGTCGGAGTTGGAAGGGGTAGATCTTTCTTAATACAGTCTACAGGGGGGTTGCAAAACGAAATGGAATATACGTAATTGTGCCAGAGGGATTAGCCGTTCCGAGAGCCGCCCTGTCCCGCCCACCCCCACTGAGGACGCCAACTCTGCCCGCCCCCGATCAATCCCCCCTCCCCCCGTCATTGTCACTGCACCGCCGCCAAAAAATGTTCTCTCGCTAATTAATTTGTCCGTAAAATATTTCCGGTGGAAGTTAATTTAGTTGTGATGCATAATTTTCAGTCGTGGCGCGATTGGTAATGAAAGACTGCTGAAGTGTATGAACCACTGTTTTATATTTCATTATATACGCTGGCCTTCGCTCGATGTCGTCACTTCCTATCATCAGTCAGAAATGAGTCATAGCTCTGGAACCGGTGGTCCGATTGGACTGGGAATTGTTTTATTCTTCACGTTAGAGCTTTTTAACGGTACCTTGCTCTAACAAAAATTGCTCTACATTCCCCGGTTTTTGCTGCGTGACGGTAACAAACTAAAACATACAACAATCGGATCATTATAATATATACGGTACAGTATATATAAGATTTTATGCAGAATTTGTCCCATTCAGGACGTATTTAACAAAAGAGTTTCAAAATCAAACAGTGGTGTAAAAGACTGGAGGTCGCAGACAGAGGAAACTACGGACTGAGGAGGACTGATTCTTGCTGTAGAGTTGAACATATCAGGAATGAGAAGGCGTTGCTAGAAGGCTACTGCGCGCCTGTAGAATAAAGTTGTGCATTTGTATGCATGTATATATCATCGTGTGTGTGTGTGTGTGTGTGTGTGTGTGTGTGTGTGTGTGTGTGTGTGTGTGTGTGTGTGTGTGTGTAATTTGATAGTTTTCCAGAATAGACTAAAGCTGTCTGGAGGTAACAAGAATAAAACACTTAACAGATGTCCTCGTGTATAAGGAGGCTCCTACGACACCCTCACCTTAATAAAAATCATCAGACATTTGTTCAGATAATACTAAAATTAACCCTAGCACGAGAGAGTTAATGGTGACAGTATTAACACTCCCAGGCTCCTTCACATACATAAAAATTACTTTGTTAATGGAATACAGTGCTACTACGCCTGCATCTCCCTTACAAGGCCTTGATCTTTTACTTCCAGGCTCTAGCACGTTTTGCCCCTCCAAATTCTCATCAACTTTTCTCCCTTCCATCGTTCCATAGTTTTTCTCTCTCCTCTTTCGCCTCCGTTTATCATTTCCCCCGCCTTCTCTTTTTCACATTTCTCCTCTCTCCTCCTCTCTACCCTACCCTATATCCCATTCTCTCTCTCTCTCTCTCTCTCTCTCTCTCTCTCTCTCTCTCTCTCAACTCTTCACTTACACTTTATATCTTTCAATATTTCTCGTTCTATTAACTCTTTATTTGTGATACTAAACCTTAATAAAATCTCAAGCATAATTTCCCCTCCGGTAATTATGCAGTATTACTAATTTACATTTATTTTAACATCAGTATCATCAGGACACACTTTTCTCTTTTTTTCTCTCTTTATTCCCTCTTTTTCAGCTGCCAGTTTGATTCAGGAGAGATCCAGTGTGTGTGTGTGTGTGTGTGTGTGTGTGTGTGTGTGTGTGTGTGTGTGTGTGTGTGTGTGTGTATAGCGTTCATTTTTATAAACCAGGTAGTGTTTTTTTCCGGTATAAATAGTGAGGAAATTTCATTATACTTGCCGGCGGGGTCATTAACAGGCATAAACAACCGGTCATTATGTTGGCATTGGAGGAAAATGGGCTGGAGGGAGGGAGGAAAAAACGGAGGGATGGAGGGAAACGGTGAGGGAGGAGGGAGGGTGATTGAAGGTAAGGAAGGAGAAAGGTAAGGTGAGTTTTACAAAGGTCAGTAAGGAAAGGGAAAGATGAGTGAGGAAAAATAATGAAGAGAGAGGGAGAGGGAAGGAAAAATGAAGAGGAGGGAATAGATGAGGAAGGAAGAGGGAGAGAGGGAAGGAAGGGAGAGGAAGGATGGGGAAAGAGAGGAAGTTGGAGTGGGAAGGGGAATGAATACGAGAGAGAGAGAGAGAGAGAGAGAGAGAGAGGAAACGGAGGAAGAAGTGAAATTGAAGGGAGAGGTAGGGAGGTAAATACAGGAAGCGAGGGGAAAGGTTGAGTTTATGTGGAGAGGGAGGAAGAAGAGGACGGACAGAAAGAAGAAGGGAGCGAGGGAAAATAAATTAAAGAGGGAGAAATGAGGAAGGAATGGAAGTGAGAAAGATAAAGATGGGCCCAGAGAAGATGAAAAGAGGAGAGGGAAGGCTGGGGAAAGGGGAGGGGATAAGTTGAGAGGGAGGGAGACAGGTAGAGAAAATGGAGGAAAGGAAAGAGAGGTCAGGAGGAGATAGAAAGGAAAGGAAGAGAGGAAAATGAAAAAAAAAAAAGTTTAAAAAGAGGAGGAGGAAAGAGAAAATAAGGAGGGGAAAAAGAAGAGGGACGAAGAATGAGTTAGAGAGAGGGAAGGAAAGAAGGAGAGAGAGTGGAAAGGTGGGATTTAACTACGTTGAGGGGAAAGGGATGAAAGGGTGGAAGGAGCAAGGTAGGATGTAAAAGTAAGGGAGGAAAAGGATGGGTGTTTGTGGGGTAGGTGAGGGTAGGGAGGAAAAGAAGGGGAAAAACATGGCTTTTGAGGAAAAGAATGAAAGAGAGGGGGAGTAGACGAGGAGGAGGGTAAGGGAGAAGAAAAGGAGGGGAGGAAAAGAAAGGTAGGTGAGGGGGAAAAAGGAAGACAAAAGAAAAGAGAAGAGGGAAGAGATAGGAAAGGGAGGGGATGGAAAGTGCAAGAGCAATAAGAAAGACAGGGGTATCCACGGCACAGAAAGGGAAGGGAAAGGAAGGGAATGGGAAGGAAAAGAAGGGATTAGAAGGGAAAGGAAGGGAGGTGCTTTGGGTAGGAAGGAAAAGTATATTGATTGAGAGGAAAACACGGGGGAGGGGGGTGACAGGAAAAACTGATAAGGAATGGGTGTGAGCATGGTAGAAGGGGAATTAAGTTTGATTAAAATTAGGAAGCCAAAAAGGAAAAATAAAATACCTGAGGGAGAGAGAGAGAGAGAGAGAGAGAGAGGGGGGGGGGAAGTGGAGTTCCATTTCATCCGTATGACGTAGGCCAGAGCCAAAATAGACCCACCACCATCATACACTCCGCCAGAAATACACCCCACCAAAAATACACCCCACGAAAATAACGCAAGGACAAAAACTTCATTAAGGTTCTGGGAAAGGTGGTAAAAGCGTTCGACCTCTCTCTCTCTCTCTCTCTCTCTCTCTCTCTCCTTCCAGTCTTGTAAGGCGACCCAGAAGCGATCAGAGGAAAGTTTGTGGAGGTGAATGGAGAGAAAGAAGGGACTGAGGAAAGAAGCTGAGAGAAAGGAGGAAAAACAAGTGTTGGAGAGAGGGAAGGAAGAAGTGGAGGAAAGAGGAGGAAAATGATGGGGAAAAATGATATGAAGACAAGAATTGGAGGGAACAGAGGAAAAATGAAGCGTGGGAAAAAAGGTCGATGATGGTGATGATAATGATAATGATGATGATGATGGTGATGATGATGATGATGATAATTTTACTCTCACCAGTTAGATAAAAATGTAAACCATGTGCTGAACGATAAAGAGGATCCATTAGTGTTGCAAAAATCTTCATGTTGTGTTCCGGAAAGTAAGGAGCAGTGAGAGCGCAAAGATAAGAAAGATGGATGGGTACAGGAGCGAAATTTGGAGAGAGAGAGAGAGAGAGAGAGAGAGAGAGAGAGAGAGAGAGAGAGCGTGTGTGTGCGTGTGTACGAGTATGTATATATGAGTGTATATGTGTGGATATGTGTGTATCGGGTTATGTGTGTGTGTGTGTGTCGTCAGCACTTGTTTGCTGATGCTGTGAGGTCACTGGGTGATGGGAGAGGGCGTTGGTATCCGAACTGTACCCAGGTCAATTTGGACACTCGGGATAGTGTAGGTTGGGTTCGATTAATATGATAGAGGTTAGGTTAAGTTACTCTCTTAGGTTAAGTTTTTAGGGCAAGGTTAGGTAGGGTTAAATAATGTTGGTTTAATTTGTTAGGGCTAGGGTAGGTCGGGTGGAGTTAGATCTTAGATAGGGTGAGATAGGTTAAGTTACTGTAGGTTATTTCAGTGAGATGTGGTGAAAGGCTTACAAAGGAGTGCAAAGGAAAGTAAACAGCATAAGACCTAATCGCCCTTTTGGGTCTGGTTGTTTTTAAAAAAAAAAAAAAAAAAAAAAAAGACTTGTATATCTGAATCTGGGAGTTGTCGATAAGGATAATAACCCCAAAGACGCTCTCCCCCACCCACCAAACCCTCCAACAGAATCCGAAAGGGGGGAGAAATTTGCATCGTAGAAAACTGTTACAGGTAATTTATAGGAAAATGTAAAAAAAAAAGACTATTATACACTAATTTTATAGAGAAGAATGGCAACTCCAAGACTTAATTAAATAGAACAGAAAGAAAGGTAAAAAACAGGAGGAAAGAAAAGAAGATATATAGGAAGGGAAACACTCGATCAGGTTTCTTTCTCTCTCTCTCTCTCTCTCTCTCTCTCTCTCTCTCTCGCGAAAAATATGTATTGCCAATTAAAGTTCTACACCATTTCGCATGGGAATGGAATAACTTGCTGAGAGAGAGAGAGAGAGAGAGAGAGAGAGAGAGAGAGAGAGAGAGGATAAATGCAGGAAAGAGAGGGACTGCACCTGTAGATAAGAGTAAGAACGTGAGATAATGAAACTGATATGAACGTAAAATGTGAGTGAGAGAATAATATAAACGATAAAAGCAGGGGACTGATGACATGCAGTGAAACTCGATGAGAAATGAAGTGTTGTGAGAATATCTGACAAATGGCAAATATACTCCTGTCTCTGTGTTTGTCCCTTTCCGTGGTAATTTTGCGCCTTTTCGGCTTTTGTTTTATTGCGAGTATATCTATCTATCTATCTATCTATCTATCTATCTATCTATATATATATATATATATATATATATATATATATATATATATATATATATATATATATCATAATTTAGCCTACTTTCCGTCTTTGTTTCCTTCCGTTTTTGTTTTTCACCGTTGCTTCTAGTTATGTATATCTTTGTCTCCACCTTTATTTTTTTCTATTTTTGTCTTCTACATGCTTGTCTGCCTTTCTTTTTCTGCTTGTGTGTCCATCTCTTCGCCAACGACGCCCACATTTTGAAATATATCAGCTAGCAATAGTACCAAAAGTTACTCTGATGATTCAGGTTAAGGACAATTAATGTAACCGCAACACTGTGAACGATATTCGAGGGGGTATCGGGGATTGCAAAAATTTTATTTATTTTTATTTTTTTGTAATGCTGTAGATATTATCGTCAAATGGGTGAGGATGGCGGCTTTGTTCCCTCCCAGAATTAAAAAGAGCAGTTCCCGGTATCTACTGTCTACTTGAACTTGTAAGCCCATATAAAATTTCATGCCTCTATTTGGAAAGCAGTTATATTTCTTGATGGCGAGAGTTTGGGGGGTATGTGCTCTGCCTTCTCCAAATCCGAAAGTATAAAATCTGAGCTAAAGGATTAATACTTTTGGCATTTTGCAAGGCAGTGGAAAAATTTGCTCGTTATCTTCAAAACTTTGTATGATGTTTTGGCGGGTCGGGATCTGGGTCAGGAGTGCAACCACCTTCCCCAGACCACGCACGGTGTCCGTACGTGACCCTCCTTCAAGACGTACATACAGCAAAAAAACTATCGTCACACATTCTGCGCGATATAAAATGATACACGAATGAAGGTTTTTGATAACAGCCTCCTCCATTGGTATCCCTGCGTGTGTTTGTTGCATATTTTTTATAAGCTATATCCATTGCTTCTCCCATGCATATTTCTACCTCGTCCTATTGGGCAACTCACCCACTGTCAGGCTTACCAACCTTAGCGAGACAGCCAGGTTGTTCAGTATGAAACACATCGGACCCCCCTGTAACGATAGTTTTTTTGCTGTGTGTACCTGAAGCCATGCAAATGCTGAACACTGTACCTTGAAAACTGTAGATGTATGTAATGGACAGACACACATTGAGTTATATAGATGGCATATTTTGATGGCATTAAAGTCGAGCCTCTGGTGGTCGGGTAGGTGGCGCTTGCATCAGCCAGACATAATGGTCTGGATTAGGTGTCACTCTAGGGCAGACATTTATAGGGTAGGTGTAATAGTATGTCCCTTCATTCGTTGTCACAGGTTCTCTCCCGGTTGAGGCTCCCTGGGTGATATTGGGCGACACACCCACTCACAACCAAAGCCACACCAGCAAAACAAACCAGCATCTACCGTACTATCACGATCACTAATTTTTTACCCCCTGGCGAGGGGATGGTGGCAGACAGGGTTGGTGTAAGGGCAGGCTAATGGATAAAGGTGGCTCAGTAGTGTGTGTGTGTGTGTGTGTGTGTGTGTGTGTGTGTGTGTGTGTGTGTGTTGAGATGCCAATAGCTGCTCCCCTGTCGTGTGTCCTGCCTTGTCCTTCACTTCCCTCACGCTAGGGAGGTAAAGAAATTAGTGATCTTGATAGAACTTCTCACCCCACACCCCATAAGCCATCCACACAGCCCACCCGTGCCTGATGCATTGGGTGGGGGGGGCTTACTTCCCCAGTGACAGAAAGTGGTGGATCTCGTCCCTGCAGATTAGTGGCCCCTCAGCATACGTAAATCTTAGACGTAATGTGCAATGTAGAGCTGCCCGTCCGTCTTAAGCCTGTGCAAGCCTATCGCTACAGTACATAAAGTCATATATGTATCCAATTTGCCCTTCTTAATGGTCATGAACATTATTGCGCTCACTACGATATCTTACGCTAATACACCGTCTACAGTAACATCTTACTGTAATGCTCTCACTACAATAGCATTTTACTTTAATGCGTCCACTACGATGACATCTTTAATGTGCTCACTACGATGACACCTTACTTTACAGCACTTACTACGATGACACCTTACTTTACAGCACTTACTACGATGACACGTTACTTTAATGCGCACATTACGATGACGCCATACTTGACAGCGCTCACTGCGATTACACTTTACAGCGCTGACTTTTTTTTTTTTTTTTTTTTAATGTGTCCGACATCTGGGCATAGGCTTCACAGCCTGCTCTCAAGGCCCAGTAATCCTCCTACATACCATACACCTCTCTACATGTCACCACTTCGGCGCTAACACCCACCGTCCATATTGAATACATGCTAGGGCTTTCTCATACAGGACTGGTGTATTGGTATTAGCGGGGGTACTTTTATGACATGTCGGCGGGTTATCTGGTAGATCAGGAAAGTCTGCTTTTATGAAATTCAAATCCTTAAACTGTTCCCTGCCTCAGCCGGGATTCGAACCTGGGTCCATCAGGACTGCAGGCCGCCTCTCTGCCGATTCAGCCACCGCCTCCCCCATGATGATACCTTACTTTAATGTGCTTACTACAATATCTTAATGTGCTGTGTACAACGACACTCTACTTTAATACAGCCTTTCCTTTTTTTTTTTCTTTTTTTTTTTTTTAATGCACGGAAGAAGGAACCAAAGGCCAGAAGCCCGTAAGATCGTTCCCTCCAAGAAAAAGCAAAAACAAGATAGGAGAGAGCCAGATTGAAGATATATTCATTTCGAGATGTCTGGACACACTGCGATTTTATTCTAGTCAGGAGTAAAGTTAAGTTGAAGGGATTAACTAAGCTCTTATTTATCCCTTCAGTTCGAAAAATCTCTCAAAAGCTGAGTAATATACTTTGTCAGAAGGAAGATTAAAAAAAATACCTAACCGTAGTGAAGGGGTTACAATGAGTAGGTGGCATGTTTTTCAGTATTAATTAAATGTGGATTACCATTAATTTAAAGGCTTAGGCTAAATTGCATGTATTGTTGTTGTCGGCTGAAGTGAATGATGTTGCAGTATTTTTAGCTTTTTTTTTTTTTCTTTGAAGGAAGCAATACTGAAAGTTATAAAATTCGAAGTCCCCATTAATACTCGCTTAATAATAATAATAATAATAATAGTAGTAGTAGTAGTAGTAGTAGTAGTAGTAGTAGTAGCAGTAGTAGTAGTAGTATATTTGAAAGCTAGGGAGCTGACAGGGATTTGAGCTGGTTGGATGAAGTTTATATGAAAAGCTACAGTACATTATAAGACTTCGCTACCTGTAATTAAATTAAATTAATCAGCAGGATGACTAGTTGGCAGGTGTATGTGAACTGCAAAATAAATAAATAAGTAGTAAATAAAATGTGGTGTGAGGATTGTGTGTGTTTGAGTGATGTGTGGGATAATTTGGTGCTTAATTTCAGTGGATGTGTTGTTGATAGGACTCCCACTATTTTTTTTTTTTTTTATTCCTCACCTTCCTTGTTTCTAAAGCCTACCTTATTCCATCATATATTTGTAAAATGGTTGGGACAGTGAGGAAATTATAGTGCTTATCATTATTGTTATTATTATTATTATTATTATTACTATTATTATTATTATCCACACCATTATTCCATATGGTGGGGATATAGGAATCACCCCTGTCCGTCCGTCTATCCTTTTTACCGTCCGGGCCTGTATCTTGGAAACTACTAGGTGGATAGGCTTCATATCATACAAAAAGAAAGAGTATGTGTCGGAGTTGATGCCTGTATATGTAAAATTGCTATATTGTCTGTAGTTTACGAGTTATGGTCATGTAAGTAAAAATATGTCTTGTGTAATATTTTGGAAACTTTTCTTGCTGGATTCTCTTCATATCTTACAGAAAGCTTATGAGTCCTGGTTTATGTCCTTATATATGAAACTGCCACATTGTAAGTATTATACGAGCAATTTCCACATGAGGCAACAAATCTGTAAATAGCTGTATCTTGGAAGCTACTTGCTGGATCATCTTCACTTCCTAAAGATAGTGTACGAGGCCCTGTTTATGCCCCTGTATATGACATTGCCTTACCTAATAGTGCATATCTTTATATTCTTTACCGTATGGTGGGGATACGTCTTTTGCTGAAGGCCAGTTATTATTATTGTCATTATTATTATTTTTGAATTATCGTCATCGTTATTATTAATTTGTTACTGTTTATTTCTAGGAAACTAAAGAGTTTCTTTGGTAATTATCACGAGATTCAAAACTATCAAGATTTGAAGAAGAGAGAGAGAGAGGGGGGGGGGGAACTTTACGAAAGAGGTTGTGACAGAAGGACAGAGTGGTGGAAGAAGTGGAGAGAAGGAGTGAATTAAAGAAGAAAAACAGAGAGGTGAAAAGGAGGAAATGCGGAAGAGAGATGTGAAGGAGGGAAGGAGAAAGAGTGAAGGAGGGAAGGAGATCAGAGAGGAGTAGGAGTGAGGTATAGAAGGGAAGAAACACGGAAGGAAGATAACACAGAATTAAATGAGAAAATACAGAGGTTTGAGAGATGAGGAGAGCAGTAGGAAACAAGGAATAAGGAAAGAAGAAATTAAACAGGAGATTACGAAGAACAGAAGAAGGAAAAGCAGGAAGGATGAAAGGAAGAAAAAGCAGGAAGGATGAGAGGAAAGAAAAGCAGGAAGGATGAGAGGAAAGAAAAGCAGGAAGGATGAGAGGAAAGAAAAGCAGGAAGGATGAAAGGAAGGAAAAACAGGAAGGATGAGAGGAAAGAAAAGCGAGATGGTTGAGAGGAAAGAAAAGGATGAGAAAGTTGGATGATTGTTGGAGGAGTGGGGTTGGAATGGAGGGAAGAGAGGGCGGAAGGAAGGAAGGAAGGAAGGCAGGCAGGTTGAGGTGCAGGGGATGGGAAGAGAGAGAGAGAGAGAGAGAGAGAGATGGGGTCATGATGGAAAGATGCAAGGAATGTAAGATGGCATGTGAGATGAAGGGAGAGAAGGTAAGAGTTCATGAGAGAGAGAGAGAGAGAGAGAGAGAGAGAGAGAGAGAGAGAGAGAGAGAGAGAGAGAGAGAGAGAGAGCGGCACTAAAATAATGAGAAAAAAGAAGATGAAAACGTTAAGAGATGAGATGGAGATTGTGATAAAAGTAGTCAGACATGGAGGTAAGGAGAAAATTAAGAGGTCATGAAAGAGGTAAGAGGCAAGGAGGGAGGGAGGGAGGGAGGGAAGGAAGGTAGGAAGGAGGGAAGGAAGGTAGGAGGGAGGGAGAAAGGGGGGGTGAGGAGGCAAGAGAGGAAACTGGATTTTGAGAGGAGATTCAATCATGCTCGTAAACTCGATTACCCAAACACATATTTCCCACAGTTGCCCAAAATAGTAAAGGAAGGAGAGAGAGAGAGAGAGAGAGAGAGAGAGAGAGAGAGAGAGAGAGAGAGAGAGAGAGATGCAAGAAAAGGGGTAGAAAATATATCCTACAAGAATGCTGGTCAGAGAGAGAGAGAGAAAGAGAGAGATTTCAGAAAGTCCAAGAAATCTGAAGTTCATAATTTTGATCTACATCCATATATGAGTCCATTCAGTCCGCGGATAGAATTTTAATTATATTTTTTCTGTTACCAGACGATTTTCTTCATCAGTATCATACTAACTGTTAAGGGGTAAACCGAGATTGTGTGTAACCCCCTGGATCGAAATCTCTCTCCTAAGCTGAATAAAATCGTCTGGAGATGATAAGAATGATTGGGAAAGGAGACGACCTCATAGTGATGTGATTAAATTTCATAATATCCTTTGAAAGGAGCCCGAGGCTGGGCTGTCGTAGTCCGGATCACCACCACCACTACCACCACCACCACCATCATCATCATCATCATCATCATCATCATCATCATCATCATCATCATCATCATCATCATCACTAGAAGCACCACCACCACCATCACTAGATACACCACCGTCACCACCATTACCACCATCATTATCATAACCAGAATCCCCACCACCACTGCCATCAGTGTATCTACCAGCCATCTTAGGTTCAATCCAACCAGGGGCGGACATTTAAGAGAGTGCAGTAGTATGTCCTTCCATGTCACCTCGCATACTCCCACCCTGGCTATGGTCCCTCGATGACGTAATTCAGACTCTTTCACACAAAAACAGCCACTTCAACATATTTTCCACATGTACTTTGCACCCTACATATCAAATACCTTTCACATCTGTATTCATGTGTGGAGCACTGGGCGAGGGGGGCGCTTCTCTGTACTGGCTGAAAACAGTGCTTCCCTCTCCTGCGGATCAGATGCCATTAAGGTACCATAAAATCAGGCAGAGGAAAACGTAACATAAAAAGTGTGTAATGAACTGCTGTCCAGGGTCAGGTGTGTACGAGCCGGGAGCTGCACTACGGATTAGGGAACAAGAAAGTACGAAACACCTATCAAAGTGAGTACCTCCGCCAGCGAATTTAAAGAAAGTTAAGTATTTACTTCTGTCTGTCTGTTTATGTATATCTCAAAAAGTTGTCATCGAATGTCAATGAAATGGAGTGGATAGGTGTGCAGTTGGTTATATTTATTTGTTTTTGGTGGGATCCGGATCCGAAAGCAGGAATAAATCATACCGGTAAGTTTTTTCGCCATAAGCGGGAGTATGCGATCTCTGTGCAGCAAGCAGACCGAGACCGTAGATTTTACTCTGTGAGAACTTAAAACATTCGTCTGATTAGATACTGAGGTGGATAAGGATCCGGGTGCTGGAATACATTTTAAATTTTATTGGCGTAGGCGGAGGTAAATGCTCTCTGAGTGCTTTCTAGTTCCATTTCCTCATCTTTTTAAACGATTCAGGAGTTTAAAAGCCCGAAGCGAGGCCGCCGTGCTCAGTCGGGACATGTAAGGTGAGAGAGACCGTAATGACCCACATCCTGCAGGAGTTCCATAACCCGTTGGACCACCAGGCCACCATTTGTTAGCTGTATGGTCACGCCCAACGTAATGGTTTCCCTGGGAACAAGAAACCATTTGGCTTGTCACGCAATGTAACCACCGAAATGTAGCACTACACTGGATGAGTAGATGGTGGACGCAGTGGCGGCAATAAAATGTGCATAGCCAGTAATTTCCATACTTATATCTGAAATCTACTGCAGTATTCCAGGAAATGTCCAAATAAATGTCCGAACAACACTACCGTATGAGCGTTTCTGTCCATGTGAGTGCGTCTGTAGCCATTCCCGTAAGTAAAACTGCATATAAAAATTAATGTAGGGCCGATAGAGCTCAGAGTGTTTGGCTTGAATAGGCCTTTACAATTATTCACTGCTATACAAAAGAACTGGATTAAACTCGTCTTGCATATTATATTTGGGTTACGTGTGTGTGTGTGTGTGTGTGTGTGTGTGTGTGTGTGTGGTGAGAGAAAGGAAAAAACTCAAACATCATGCACACTGACCTTCCCTAACCTTTCCATCTATTTTTACCTCCAAATTTAGCGCTCCTGTCAGGCCGCGGAAGGCAGACTGATGATCATATGCAAATTACACGGATATCGGAAGTCATTATGGCCATGCGTCGCTGCGGACATCAAAGGAGACATGATGAAAAGTGATGTCTGTGTCCAGAGCGATTGGGAATGTGCCTAGCAGCTCTGTGGGAGATGATGAGAGACAGATTTTGAGCTCTTTGTTAAGGTCACATCCCACTTCTCTCTCTCGGACTCCTGTGACTCCCTCAACTCTTCTCACAACACGCCATCTACTTTTTAAAATCTGTCTATAAACCTGTCTGTCTATTTGTCTGTATCTCTGCCTGTGTGTCTGTCTGTATCTTTTGCCAGACACCTTAATCCCGGAGGATGTGGCCACGAAATAATCGCCTCCAAATCCGCAGTCTTCCTTCATCAATCTGTCTTGCCTCGATCTCCACGTCTGTCATAATATTTGACTTCGTCTCTCTCTCTCTCTCTCTCTCTCTCTCTCTCTCTCTCCTAGTCAGTGATTCACCTTCCATTCGTTCTACATGACCAGAATCTCTCTCTCCCCCCTAGTCAATGATTCACCCACCATTCGTTCCACGTGACCAGACCATCTTAGACACCTCCAACTTTGTCCACCACATCCACATTAACAACACAGCGCTCCCGAACCTCATCCTTTATTTGTATGCCTCATCGTAACTCCACACGCTCTTCTCGAGTAACTTCTACTTCTCACCTTTAACTTCTCTTCTTCCACCAAAGTCTAAACCTCACTTCCGTACTTTAGTATGGGGATAAAAATACTCATTCAACGACTTCTTTACTTTTCAACCAACCTCCCTATTCTTCGTCACCGCCTTCAATATAGCTGCGACCCTTTCTTCTCAGCTGTTCCTTCTCCTTACATTTCATCATCTAAACATTCTTGCTCATCACACATAGGAAGATAATTGAGGCTGTCTCATTCTCCTATTCCAGACCATTACGCATCATTATGCTTTCTTTAGTTTAATTCTTTTAACAAAAATCGTGTAATTAATATGGAAACCAGAATTTTACACTCTCACATTGAGATCTAACCATACTTCCATAATGGTATAACAGCATTTTTGTGTTTGTACGTACATATTTTTTGTAATCACTTTTAGTGGTGTATCGTAGTATAATATAATATTTGTGTTTATATGTATATTTTGTAATGATTTTTAGTGATATATCTTGGTATAATATCTTTGTGTTTGTTCGTACAGTTTTTTAATTTCTTGTGGTATATCTTGGCAGTTGCAATGTAGACTGCTTAACTCTTTCACGATGGGACGGTTCGAGTGTTCATTTCCAACTGAGGTTAGACGATTTTCCTTAAATGTAGTGAGCCCCAGGAACCTGAATGTGTTCACCCCTAGTCCTCTGGTGATCGGCTAACTTGGGTGCTCTATTCCAGCTGCCGTCAGGGGGTTTTATTTAGCTGCGAGTAAGTTCTAAGGGCCGGAGAGTACTAAGATTTTCAGGTTAGCTGTGATATTTATAGCAGAGTCTTTATTCCTCCACTTTCTCTTATTTTGTGTACAGTTTATCCAAAATTACTGCATTACGAATTCTACATATTAATTCATTTTCTTTGAGCTGTACTACTTTTTTTTCATAGGAGATTTCGAAGCAATTCTTACCGAGCTATAAATTTTGCATATTAACCCTTTGAGTGCGAATACACTTCATCGCACTTTATTCCTGCTACCTCCAGACGATTTTATTCAGCTTGGAACACACCTCTAGCAGTAAGGGTGTCCATGATGACTGTATGAAAATCTTCTGGATCCAAAGATTTCTCCAGATCTTAATAAAATCGTCTGGAAGTAGCAAGAATACAGTACAGAAATCGTCACCGGATTACATGAGGCTAAAGTCCATTGTTCTGTTGTAGGCTATGTTATTGATGCAAATTTTGTCGATAATTCAAAGATATTAATAACGTCAGTGAGTATTGACCCCTTAGTCTGACGATGCATTCTTCTATTTAATTCCTGTTGATTCCAGACGGTTCTGTGAAGCCTAGGAAAGGGTCACAGTACAGAAAGTGGTTAATGAAAGCTGTAGCTAACCTCTGCAGTTCGACGAGACCGCCTCAAGCATAACATGGTCGTCTAGAGAGAGCAGGCATAATATTAAAAAAAAAAAAAAAAATGCTTCAGTTGAGGATGTAATATACACAATAATTCGCTTAAGAAGAGGTGCTACGGTCTCCTACTCAGACGAGAATTCAGTTCCTTAGCTGCGAAACAAGGCATTTAACGATATCAGCTACCTTTGCCTCTAACCCGTGTTGATTAGATAATGTACTCTTTACTGATACTGGAGATGGGCGCCTTCATGTGGTGGCAATGACTGTTCATGCAAAATTACCTCACTTCACTCCCTGTTCCCCGAGAGGAGGATAGTGGATTGCAGATGGGTAGCTTCAGCCTGCAGTCCACCGTGTCCACTACCAGATGAGCCTGGGTTTCCGCCTACTGTTATTACTACAGTTAGAGAGAGAGAGAGAGAGAGAGAGAGAGAGAGAGTGTCAAGGGTGAAAAAATTAGATGGAATATATTTTTGCCTGACCTCTCTTCTAGTCCTTCTAAATTCTTCTGTATGCAGACTGTGTCCCTTTTTGTTATGGCTGCACTCTCTTGATGTCATTTGCTCTCTCTCTCTCTCTCTCTCTCTCTCTCTCTCTCTCTCTCTTTCATTATCCTATTTACCTCTTCGTTTATAAGCTCTCCATCTCTTGTCTACCTAATTTTCTTCCTTCCTATCTGTTCCCCTCACCCTCTCTTTTCATTTTTCACTCCCCCTAATTTATTTATTTTTTCCTCTTGCCTCTTTCACCTGCATACCTCATCAAGCTAATTAGTTTCCCCTGAGCAGGTGTATCCAAGCCCTCTCTCTCACCTGTGAATCTCTCTCTCTCTCTCACACACACACACACACACACACACACACACACACACACACACACACACACACACACACACACACACACACACACACACACACACACACACACACACACACACACACTTTGAGTGAGCAGGTGTTGTACCATTGATTGGGAGGAAATGAATCTCTTCTTCCTCTGGCTGTCGAAATCTCTCTCTCTCTCTCTCTCTCTCTCTCATCTTTATGTCCGTCCCCTTCATCTTCCTCCCTGCTTTCTTTTCCTTCCGTGATCTCTTCTCTGTCCTTTCCGTCTGCTATTGCTTTCCTTCGTCCTCTCTTCTTTCGTTTTATCTCATCTCTTTCGCTTCACTTCTATTCCTTCTCTTTACTTCCCTCTTCTCCCTTCACTCCCTGTTCTTCTCTCTTTCGTCTTCCTTTCTAACCCTTTGTTTCATCTTCTCTATTATATGTTACCTCCCTCCCTATGTCCATTTTCGCCTCAGTGTTCTCTTCCATTCCCTCTCATTCGCCCCTCTTTTTTCTTCCCTCATTCACTCCTCTTTCCTTCACTCACTACTCTTTTCCTTTCCTTCATTCGCTCCTCTTTTTCCTTCCTTCCTTCCTTCACTCAGGTTTACTTCATTTTTCATTTATCTTCATCTGTCTCGTCTTTTCTGATCGCTGCAAGTCTTCATTGTCTCTTCTTTTTCATCAGTATTTCTTCATCTTCTCTTCGTTCCTCCTGTTTTCCTTCACTCTTATCTTCCTCTCTTTTCTTCTCATCACCTTTTCAGTCTTTTCTCTCTCTCGCCTGTTATGTCTTTTGTCTTCCTTTACGCACTCCCTTTCTTTCTCTTTCCCTGTCCTCCAATCTTCTCACCGTTCCCCCCTCCCCTTTCTCTCTCCTTTACTCCAGTCCCTCGTTTCTCTTTTCATCGCCTTTCCTTTCTTCTCTTCTCATCGCTTCTCTTCTTCGCTTCACTTCCCTTCCCTTCACTTCACTTCTTATCTCTTCTCGTCTTTTTTGTCTTCTCTTCTTATTTCTCCTTTCCTCTCTTCTCATCTAGTCCGTTATCTCTTCTACCCTACTTTCCTATTCTGTTTCCTACTCTGCTTTTCTCTTCTCTTCGCCTCTCTGCTTCCGTTCTGTCTTTTTCGTCTCTACTCCCCTCTTCCCGCCGTTTATATATATATACACAGTATATATACTGTATATATTTCTGAATTTCCTTTTTTCCTGTTTCACAAGCATAATCCTATCAATTTCTCTCTCTCTCTCTCTCTCTCTCTCTCTCTCTCTCACGCACACGCAGCTCTCATTCTCTCTTGCTATTTTCTCTCCTTCCTTCTGGACCTCCTAATCTTGAAAACTCTGCTCTTTAGCCCACCCTCTGTCTGTCTGTCTGTCTGTCTGTCTCTCTCTCTCTCTCTCTCTCTCTCTCTCTCTCTCGTGTCATTCTCCCAACCACTCTTTATCTTTCTCTCTTCCCCTCCTCCTCCTCCTCTCTCTCTCCCCCCTTCAGTTTTCTCAGCCCTAACTCTGCCCAGCTCTCACATTTTTCCAACTTCCCTTACCCACTTGCCTCTCTCTCTCTCTCTCTCCCTCTCTCTTCCCCCCCTCTCTCTTTTCCTCTCCCTCATCCCAGTCCCTCCTTCCCCTCACCCTTATCCTTTCCCCGCCTTCTCCTCTCCTCTCTTCTTATCCCTCTTCCCCTCTTCAGGCCCTCTCCCTCTTGTACTTTCCCTTCTCTCTCATCCTTCGTTCTCATAGCTCTTGCTCTCGCTTTAGTCCTCCTCCGGAGTTCCCTCTCTCTCTGTCTCTGTCTCTCTCTCTCTCTTTCTCTCTCTCCCTCTCTCCCTGGTCTCTCCCTCGGCCCTCTCCCTCTCCCCAGTTCCGTCTATCTCCCCTCCTCTCCCCTCCCCTTCCCTCGGCAGTGCGTTTAGGGGAGCAAGCGGGTGGTCTCATCAGTCCAGGGTAGACCACGGTGGCGCTCAGTCGGTCCCGCGTCCTGGTGCGTTCGTGTCAAGTATTTACAAATCCGCCTGCCTTTGCCTGCGTTCGTGTAAGGGAGGATGTCCGTAGCCCGACTTGATCCGTATGCGTGTGTGTGTCGTGGTTTTGATTCTTGTTCTGGTACGTTTTTATGTGGTTGATCTGAAAGACTTTGGATTAATCACCTTTAATTGAGTTTGCTGCTTTTATTTTTTTTTTGTATTTACCTGTACTCTTACATGCGTTCTTGTTTGAGGGGGGGGAGGGATCTACGTGTCCTAGCTTGTTTTTGTGTGTGAGTGCTTTTCTTTTTATTTTCTCTTGTTGATTGGAGAGAGATGGAGAGGATAGGTGACCATTAATCGATTTTTTCCTTTTCTTTTTTTTTTTTTTTTGCGTTGGATCAAATACCGGGTACCTGAGCCAACATAATATCTAAAATGAAACTTGAGGTACACGAGTATTTGACCGAACAGTACCTTGATATAAATTTACATATCATTTTCTTGGTCGAACTCTCAGGCGCGTCCCTTATACCTTCTCCCATTTGTGAAGGAGAGGACTGGATTTAAAGTGGCATTGGAGCGCTCTTAACACCTCTTCCTCGGCGATCTATTTTGCGTAGTACATCTCTTTCCTCCAGTCCATTGAAGAGGCACCTGTGTCGGCACTAGATATATATACACTAGCTAAGATATGACGAGCAAAATAAATCGCTCCGAAGAATGTGTTACGAATCATCAAGGCCACCTACATCACGACTTTAAAACACAAAACTTTCTCTTCCAAATGTGAACGGGCCAAATGAATCTGTTTTTCTTTTCTTTTCGGGAGTACTCAAAGGTTCACTGACCTCTGACCTGCCCTGACCTCCATTGCCTTGATGCGCTTCCTCGTCTGCGGTACAGTTTTGAAGATGTAAAAACTGATCTTAGATGGTTTGGTTGGCGTTCTCATTAATCTTCGCGTCAGGTAGCCAGGTGAGGCAGGTGTAGCTAATTCATCATCGTCATCATCATCATCGTCGTCGTCGTCGTCGTCGTCGTCGTCGTCGTCGTCGTCTTGATCATCATCATCGTCGTCGTCGTCGTCGTCTTGATCATCATCGTCATCGTCATCATCATCCGTCGTTGTCATTGTCGTCATAATCATCATCATCATTGTCATCATCACCATCATCATTCTGGCCCCTTTTCTGAATTAACGGAGAGATGAGAAAGGATATACACCCAAGGAAAAAGAACGAGGAAGCTGGAATTCTCACCAGCATGCCCAGTGGAAGGAGCCAATGAGTCAGTCACACGTCATTCCAGCCCCTGATTCACTGACGCTTTATTACGTCTTGAGAATTACTGAAAAAATAAGACGCAAATTTCTCTCATTAAGGTCCCAATTTACGGCACTTTAATCTGAGGCGTTTCTCCACGATGACCTTCTGTATTTATTTTATTTATTTCCTTCACACGCTTCTTTAATTTCGGAAATACCTCTCGCGCTAAAGGAGTTAATGGAAGCTGTATCTCACCCTTCCAGTTTAAAGAAAGTCTCCGGAGTTGTATAGAGATGCTTGGGAATAGCTTGAAGAAATTGCACAAGATTGCTAACATTATTAAGAAACTGGAAAATGGTTCTCTCTCTCTCTCTCTCTCCAATCGATTTCATTCATTTTCGGAGGGATATTGCGAACTGAGGACATTACTTTCTTCATTAACCCATTCACTGCCATGCTTTCTTTACCGTACTCAAAGTAGGCGTAAAATCCCTATCTCCCCATCTTCAGTGCTGAGCTGTAACAAGAGAGTAACACTGAAATATGGTGCTAGTCACGAAGAAGTTAGGAAGACGATGAATAGCTATAGTTTCGTCCTTTCCAACCACTGAGCTACGAGTAACGTGCTGCAAAAAGTTGAAAATCTTCGCCAAGTCAGAGTGAATGAGGTATAGATATCACCCCTAAAAAATAAAGAAAATAAAAAGAAAATCGTCTGGTGGAGGTTCAGGTAATAACTTTGATACAGTGTTTTTTATTTTTATTATTTTTACAATTAGATATTTACTTTTTTTATTTTTTCTTGTCCTTTACCTGATATTTACTTTTATTTATCCTTGTTACTACCAGATATTTAGCAGCCCAGCAATGTGCCTTAGTTATGAAGGGATTATCTACCTTTAGCCTCTTTAGTTCAGTGTCTGAAAATAATCTGTATCATAATCACTTGGAACAGCAAGATGATACCATAAGTAGATTTCGCCAGATCCGAGGAGTTAAACTGAAATAGATCCCATCACGGAATTTATATACACCGATTTTATTTAGATAACTGATTTTCCATACTGTAGAAGCTTGATGGATGTTTTTCCTAACTTCACCACTGCAAGAGCTTTCCCCCAAATTAAGGCATATTCTGTGGAGGCAGCAAGAATGGGGTATAGAACTCGTCTTTGTAGTGCAGCAGTTAATACATCCATTCCTAGTACTCTTTATATTTTACTTGCCACTACCCAATGATTTAATGGAACACAGGACAGACTTTCGAGCTGGAGAGGTTATATGCAGCCTTAATTGATCATTTCAGTATTTGAGACCGAATGTGAGTAAAAGTGGTGAGATGATGTAATGGTAAAAATGTGACCTGACAGAATTGGTTTTATATATATATATATATATATATATATATATATATATATATATATATATATATATATATATATATATATATCTATATATAAATATAGATATATATATATATATATATATATAATATATATATATATATATATATATATATATATATATATATATATATCCCATTGGATCCCAGGAGTGCTGGGAGAGGCATGGCACTGGGTGAGTACTAAGCGTACCGCCCTCCGACTATCGGCTCATAGTCGCGAAGCTCATAGGTCCCTACCCGGGGGTTCCCTACTTTATAAGGACTTGAAAAATCCCAGTTCTGTCCAATATTCCGGACACCGGGCTCCAATGGGATATATATATATATATATATATATATATATATACAATTATAAATATACATATATATACATATAAATATATACATATATAATTATACATATATATATATATATATATAATGTTTGTGCGAGTGAATTCTGTGTGTGGGTTGGTTTATGCAAAGGTGTGTGTGTGCATATGTATGCAAAGTGTGCATAAGTGTGTTTATAGGCTGTATGTGGGTGTGCATGAGAGAGAGAGAGAGAGAGAGAGAGAGAGAGAGAGAGAGAGAGAGAGAGAGAGAGAGAAATGGTACATGCAGGTGTGTGTATGTGTGTGTGTGTGTGTGTGTGTGTGTGTGTGTGTGTGTGTGTGTGTGTGTGTGTGTGTGTGTGCTAAAAGACTATTTGCAAATGTGAATGTGGACACAGTGCTAGTGTATGTTAGTGTGTTATTGTGTGCGTGCGTGTCAGGCAATAAGCTGAGTGTGTGTGTGTGTGTGTGTGTGTGTGTGTGTGTGTGTGGGCGCGCGCGCAAAGGCTATATGCAAATGTGAATATGGACATAGAGCAAGTGTATTTTATTGTGTGCTTGCTTGTCGGGGTATAAGCTGCTGTGTGTGTGTGTGTGTGTGTGTAGTATAGTGTAATGTTCTTTAATGTGGTGGACTTAAATTGCATTGCTTTAACAGCCGCGAACTTAAAACTTTAACCGCGTAGGAGAAAAACAACCTAACTTTTGCTGAACATTTGTTGAGCGCTTAACATACGGTCATTGGATGTGTTTAGCCTGCATCCCACATGAAAAGTACAGTTAGCAGTGACACAGAAAGATAAAAATGTCGTAAAGATCTTGAAGCCTTCCTCTCTCTACACAAAATAAAGCTTTGGCGTGCGGCGGTAAGTGTCACACCGAAAAGAAAAATAAATAAAAGAAATACACTTCACTACTAGCATGTGAAGTGAGAAGGCCGAGGAAGGAAGAAGAGGAAGAGTAGAGAGGAAAAGCTGCCTCTCCAAGAACAAGAATGGAAAGAGAAGGTGAGTAGATTGGACAAGAGGAAGAGGAAGGAGCGACGAAAGGAAAGAATGAGGGGGAAAAAAAAAATAGGATTGGAGGGGAGAAGGTGAGTGGATTGAATAGGAGGAGGACAAATAGCGGGAGGAGGAGGAGAAAAAGAGAGAAACCGGAGGAGGGGAAAGATTAAAACAGGAGGCGGTAAATATTATAGGAGAAGGAAGGAGGAAGATGAGATGCAACCTCTGAGAGTGCTATTAACTAAAATTGAAAGACGATTTGGATTTAGTAAGCAAAAATAAAGATACCAATAGTAAATAATTTTAATGGAAACAGTAATAAACGAATGTAATGGAAATTTATTGTAACCCCATCAGTCTACCCTAAGCGTCGTAATATGTCATACAGAAGCAAGGTTGGTAGAAGGACGGCATCGCAAGACAAGAGTTTATCTTTATTACGAAATCGTTGTTTTACTTCTACCACCGACAGCCGATTTTATTATGCTTATTAGAGACCCATTGTACTGAAAGAGATAGAAAACAATAGCTCCAAGTCTCAGGTAGCTTCCTCAATACCGTAAGTCCTTTAGTTGACCTTTTTTCCTTGCTTTCGACGGGTGAGTGTGTTCAACCAGTGAGGGAATTTTGGTGATGAAGGTGGTAACATAATAATCCCAGAATAAGTAAGGTTAATATTTTGTACCAGCCTTATTCTCAGACCAGATCCATCTTATCACCCATCATCCACTCATTTATTTCTCCATCAGGATCGTAGGAATCCACGGCTAGGCAACTCAGTCAAAACATTTACGATGAGAGTGGTCAGTTGTTCATCCCTGAGTAGCTAACAGGTGTGGATTGAGGTTGGGTTGAGGGACAGAAGGTGTGGATGGGTGGTTGTGTGTGTGTGTGTGTGTGTGTGTGTGTGTGTGTGTGACTTACACCCTGAAGTAATATATCCGATTGGAGTGCTTTAATCTACTAGACCACCCGGCATCCCCAGATAAATAAAAATGTTCGTTATTCCACACGATTATAATTATATATGAGATTTCCCGATATTTCATTCACCTGCTAGCGAAAAGTATGACAGAGATCGATGTGTTCTTGGACATAAAAAAGTCGATCATTAAGGGTCACGTGTACATATAACCACATGAATGTATATGAGATTACCCCAGCTTCCATCCACGAGCCATTAAAAAAATAAATTCCATGGAGATTTAAGCAATTAGTTATTCATCAACCATGTCCCTGTCGTTGGTACAGTTGGGTATTTTATTTATATTAATGATGCAGGATGGGGACGCCTTCACACGGTGGCATCGACGTAACAGGGCGGTGCAGCTGCCTGGCTATACAAAATTCCCTCGCCTCCCTCCCTGTCCCTTGAAAGTAGAACAGTGGGCTGCAGGAGAGGA
The DNA here is from genome assembly GCF_032717465.1 of Coenobita brevimanus. NCBI lineage: Eukaryota > Metazoa > Arthropoda > Malacostraca > Decapoda > Coenobitidae > Coenobita > Coenobita brevimanus. Next base: position 28,902,265 of record NC_136996.1, read on the forward strand.
ACAACTTCAGTCTGCAGTCCACTGGGTTCACGTTCAACATAATCATCAACAATATTAATACTAACACCAGAATATTTCGTTCAGCATGAGAGAACTCCTACCAGTGAAAACCAACTTCATTATCTTTTTCTTTGATATTGGTTCCTCTAAGAGCTATTAGTTAGGCAAATCTAATTAATCTTGTTCAGCAGAGAGAAAATCCGAGTAATCACGGGGTTAAAAGCTAATCATCGTGACGGAAATATATGCATAAAAATCTGCCCATCCTTCAAAATTTGCATAAAGTAATAGTGGTTTTATTTCTGGCTTGTCCCGTTATTTTCACTATGAATATATATTTTACGCAAGCCTCTCTCGCAGCTGGAGCGAAGACGAATATTTATTTGATTTTTGATGCCACTAGACTAATTAGATGGTGGTGAGGGGCGCCTTCCGTTGGTGGCACTAGTAGTTCCTGGTGGCGCTCCAGCCTTCCTATTCAAACATCCCTCAGCTTCTATCCTTCTCTCTGTAATCAGTAAGGAGGATGGTGGTCGGTGGGAGAAGGCAGTTTAAATCTTCAGTGACCTTATTCAGATGAGCTTAGGGTTACAGCAACAACAGCTAGACGATTTTTTTCAGTCCTAAACCGAATAGAAATCGTCTGGAGATATGAATGAAGTGAATAAAGCGTCATCGTAGTGAAGGGGTAAGTGAAGGCAAGGTTCATGGGGTAAGGGGAAGGTAACATTGGCGAAGGTGAAGTAGCATATATGATTTTGAATTTTACTCGTTTTACTCCAACTTAACCTTAAATTACCATCTCCATGTGCTGAGTTGAAACAGTAGATTAACCGTAGGGCATTATGAAGAAACGCTACGGAAAGGATGTCGAGCCGTACCATTCTCTTTCC
>NC_136996.1:28905657-29098157 GCF_032717465.1 Coenobita brevimanus
ACGCCGACATGAGAGAGAGAGAGAGAGAGAGAGAGAGAGAGAGAGAGAGAGAGAGAGAGAGAGAGAGAGGAAAGGTGCGAATTAATAAAAGGGAGGGATGTGACACGCCGACATGAGAAAGAGAGAGAGAGAGAGAGAGAGAGAGAGTTAGTTGCATAATTGCCTTGATAAACAAACCAAGCAGACATTATGGTCCTTTGTAGTAGGTGTGACCTTAATATTGGGATAAATTATTGCAGTGTAATTACGGAAGTTTATGAACAGGATAATGAAGGAGAGAGAGAGAGAGAGAGAGAGAGAACATATGCAAGCTTGTGTGTGTGTGTGTGTGTGTGTGTTTATGTGCATGGGGTATGTAAACAGCACTCTCTTCCTCCTCGTGCACGTCTCAAGAAGGTTATGCAAGCTGGTTGGTGTCAGGTATAAGGGATGAGGGGATGTGAGGTGCTTGTGTAAGGTATCAGTCTGCGTGAGGTGCCTGGTATATTAGTGATGAGTATACTTTGGGAATTCGGAATATAAAATTTAAAGTGCAGAGTATAGGACATGACGAATTCGTACATGGTGTCAGGTATCAGGGATGAGGCTGTAGGAGGGGTTATTACTGAAAGATGGACATATAAAGTACTGAATATTATGTATGGTAGAATTAAGGTGTCTGGTATTAGGGATGATTGCTTGTGAGGTGGTTGGATCCGGTAATAGATTACGAAAGTGAAATATAAGGTGTGTAATATAAGAGAAACGGGTATAAGGGGTTCTGGTGTCTGGTAAGGAGAAATGAAGGTGTTTGGTATCTGGAAGAGGTATTAGATGGCACTATGTTCTGTTCACTTTAAATTGGCCCAAAATTACCCTCTCTCTATCATGAATGGTGAACTGTGACAAGAAATTATGATAAAAATGTGATTCTAGTCACGAAGAAGTGCTATGGAGTGAATGTAAAGTCTTAATCAGCCTTAGATCAATAGGATATAAGTTGCAAAATGACGAAAATCTCTGGGAAGCTAATGTGAACGAACTGCAGTGAAAAGAAAGGAGATACATGGAATTCTCGGTATAAGGGATTAGGTTATTTGGTCACTGGTATAAGTTAAGGAAGTGTCTGGGGTGCCTGGTATGAGGGAATAGGTATAAATGGGTCACAGGTATAGATATGTGAGGGAGAAAGTAGGTATGTGTTGGGTATTAGGGAGATCATAGCGGTATAAGTGAATATTAGGTGTGCAGATTGGTGTAACGTCTAATTTGTCTGTGTATTAGGTATCAGGGTCGCAAAGGCATGGTTGTTTAGTATGGTATTGGGATGTGTGAATTTGAGAGAGAGAGAGAGAGAGAGAGAGAGAGAGAGAGAGAGAGAGGGTTATTAGGGCATATCAAGTGTATATAATCATCATCATCATCATCATCATTCTCACCACCATCATCATCATCATCATCATCATCATCATCATCATCATCATCCAACCCACTATCCCACTGCTCAAGAGTAGTCCATAATTATAAACCTGAGACCACTTAAGTGAGTCTCAGACCCATTATGCTTAGTGCCTCCTGTGACCCATTTTCACACAATTTTTTTATTTATTTTTTTGCCACTTTAAATACCTCGAGATTTAACTTCAACGTTGATCATAGTATTTTATTTTTGCCCATACTGGACGATTTTATTTTTTATTTAGACGTGGAAAAGTTAGGTTATAGAGATTATTGCGTTCATTATCCCCTTCACTCCGAGGACCTATTCTATTCTAGCTACCTCCAGACAATTTTATTCAGCTTAGGAAGACTCTTAAATCTCCCCAGTGTGAAAAATCTCCCCTGTGCTGAGTAAAATCGTCAGGAGATTAAATAAAATGAAGAATTCCTAATATAGATTTTCAAGCCGATTACACTTTATCTGACGGTAACAAGAGTGAAATTAATAAAACCACTCGCTTTATTGAAGGGAAATTAAATGCTTTATTGGGTCGTTCTCTTAAGTGGTATGGCTTCGTTACACCTCTTCCTTAGCGATTTATTTAGCTTATTTTACTTCCTCTAAAAGCTGAAGGTAGCAGGACAGTTGATTAAAAGCACACACACACACACACACACACACACACACACACACTCTGTCTGTCTCTGTCTGTCTGTCTGTCTGTCTGTCGGTCGGTCTCTGTGTGTGTGTGTGTGTGTGTGTGTGTGTGTGTGTGTGTGTCTCTCTCTCTCTCTCTCACGTAAGAGTTAAGCTTACCATTACACACACGCACACATTCTCTATTTGTTTACCACTTGGAATGCTGAAGGGTTTACATAGCGTGGAGATGTGATGGTTTAAGTCAACACTGGGTTTACACAGATAGCCTCAGTTACCAGGCAGGTTTACACTGATGTCCTGACCTCACCTTGATAGTTTACAGCGCCATAAACTCATGTGTGAATTTCCTGTAATAATACGTCCATTCTAGTAACATCATTTTAATTTTTGTTACTAGATTTTTGCTCAAGTTAAAGAGCTCCCTTAAATGAATGAATCAGTGAAGGCGTTATCTATCCCGGAAACAGATACTAACTTGACAAAAGTCGACTAGAGATAGGGCGAAAAGAAAAAAAAATCATAGAAATGATGGTTTAACTAAACATTGGACTTAAAACTGAGGCTTTAATCTCACCTCCACGGCTGACATCAATTTAAAGTCAGGTTCAGAGTTGTAGTAATGGGATTGTAGAGGTTTTGTGTTTAGATGCAAGATATAGGATTTATCTTGACTGGCTTTGGAGGTCCTATAGTAACTCTTCCTTCTTTCTCTTCCTTCATCATTCATCCTTCTCTTCCTTCTTTCTCTTCCTTCATCATTCATCCTTCTCTTCCTTCTTTCTCTTCCTTCATCATTCATCCTTCTCTTCCTTCTTTCTCTTCCTTCATCATTCATCCTTCTCTTCCTTCTTTCTCTTCCTTCATCATTCATCCTTCTCTTCCTTCTTTCTCTTCCTTCATCATTCATCCTTCTCTTCCTTCTTTCTCTTCCTTCAGCATTCATGCTTCTCTTCCTTCTTTCTCTTCCTTCATCATTCATCCTTCTCTTCCTTCTTTCTCTTCCTTCATCATTCATCCTTCTCTTCCTTCTTTCTCTTCCTTCATCATTCATCCTTCTCTTTCTTCTTTCTCCTCCTCCATCATTCATCCTTCTCTTCCTTCTTTCTCTCCCTTCATCATTCATCTTTCTCTTCCTTCTTTCTCTTCCTTCATCATTCTCTTCCCTCTTTCTCTTTGTTCATCACCCTTTCTTCTGTCATTCTTCTTTCACTTCATCATTCTTCTTTCTCTTCCTTCATCATTCTTCTTATGCCTCTTCATCATTTTTCTTCGTCTTGTGCTTCCTCAAATTTCTTGTAATATTATGAGTTTGTGGACTTGGATAGTAATTATGCTACGCGACCCAAATTTCAGTGGAATTTAGGTGAAAGGGGAGAAGGGTAAGAGGGTGGCATGGTGGGGATTAATATGTCATGATGAGGGAGTATAAGGGTTCGGGAGAGAGAGAGAGAGAGAGAGAGAGAGAGAGAGAGAGAGAGAGAGAGATTAGATCTCACTCCTTTTGGTCAATACGACAAGGCGACAGTCAGGCTACTTTTTGAGCTGATGGGCGCAGAGAGAGAGAGAGAGAGAGAGAGAGAGAGAGAGAGAGAGAGAGAGTATTAGAAGTAGAAGGAAAAGATAGTGACATGAATGCAAGAGGAAGAGTGAGAGGCATAGGAAGAGCAGAATTAGAGAGAGAATATTGAAGATGGATAAAGAGAGGAAATAAAAGAGGAAGGAAAAAAGTAGTTGAAAAAGAGATTAGAAGAGATCGGGAGGTAGAAGAAAAGAGATTAGAGAGGAAGAAGACGAAGAGACAAAGAGGGAAAGGAAGCAAGAAGAGTAACAGAGAAAAACGAGGAAAAAAATGGAGATGCGTCTAGGAATGGAGGGGAGAGAGAGAGAGAGAGAGAGAGAGAGAGAGAGAGAGAGAGACAGACAGACAGACAGACAGACAGACAGGAAGAGGGAGAAGTAGGAAAATAAAGAAGACTAGTAAACTAAAAGGGAACAGAACAGCGAACGAACGAGAGAGAGAGAGAGAGAGAGAGGAGCGTGCCTGCTCCCTCAGCAGACTCAGTAAAAACACTGGCACGACTGACGCGCAAAAATCGACTTGGTTGGACAAGAGTGAGATGTGGTACATGTCCTGGAATAACGCGCAAATAATTGAGAGAGAGAGAGAGAGAGAGAGAGAGAGAGAGAGTTATAAAAAAATTTATCGCTTTACTGCAAGAAAAATTAGACTTCATTAAAAAAGCATTGATTTTCATTGTTTGCAAAATAGACAGTGTAGACGATGAGTTCGAAGTACCTGACGGCTCTGCTTCACGGTGATACCAGAGGGAGGAAGAGGAAGAGGAGGAGGAGGAAAAGGGGGCTGAGGAGAACGTTCATCTACAGTGTGAACCCAGTGGACTGTAGGCTGAAGATTCCCTCCTCCTGCAGTTCACCGTCCACCTTTCGGGGGATACGGAGGGGTCTGAGAGACGTTAGTACAACCAGGAAGTGGGAGCCGGATGGTTAAATCGGTGTCACCACATGAAGGCGTCTCCCTTTGGCCACCAGCGTCAATAAACCTTTCACGAGGATGGAATATATCTTTTGCTTGTGAAATCTCCAAGTTATTTACGAGTATTCATTTTTTTTTTTCACCATTTTCATATTAACATGATAATAAATTCAACTTGGGGGATATCACGTAGGACATTGATTTTTTTAGGACATAAATCGTCTGATGGTAGTAATAATAGAAAAAACATCTATCATCGAGGTGAAGTGGCTAATTGTGGTTAGGATCTGATGTAGGTAAGTCCTCATATCTACAACACCTTCAGTCTCATGACGTATTTTTATATTTGATAATCTTCAAGACGATTCTATTCAGCTTTATTGGGTCAAACTGGAGGAGTTAGTGTGTGTGTGTGTGTGTGTGTGTGTGTGTGTGTGTGTGTGTGTTGGTACAGTAGCTTGATTAATACGACTAGGAGGTCATCGGACTGAAGGGGTGAAGGTCCTCCCATGAAATGTTCCGTCAGGTCATGAGATCGATGTGAGTCAGTGTGGAGAGAGAGAGAGAGAGAGAGAGAGAGAGAGAGAGAGAGAGAGAGAGAGAATTGTCGTCTGGAAATGGTACATGAAGTGGAGGAAAAGGGGACAGAATGAGGAAGAAGGAGAGGGGAGAGAATGAGGAAGGGGAGAGAATGAGGAAAAAGGGGAGAGGAGAGAACAAGAAAGGGGAGAGAACGAGGGAGAGGGGAGAGAATGAGGAAGAAGGGGAGGGGGGAGAATGAGGAAGGGGAGAGAATTAGGGGGAGGGGAGAGAATGAGAGGGGGAAAGGGTAGAGAATGCGAGAAAGGGAAAGGGCAGAGAATGAGAGAAAGAGGAGAGAATGAGAGAGAGAGGAGAGAATGAGGGAGAGGGGAGAGAATGAAGGAGAGGGAGGGGGAGTGAATGAGGGAGAGGGGAAAACGAGGAAGCAATGAGAGTGTTTGAGGGAGAAAGGAAAGAATTAGAAGGGAGAAAATGAGGGAGTGGGTAAAGAGTTAGGGAGGCAAGAAGAAGTGAGGGAGAAGGAAGAAAACGAGGGAGAGGGAAATGAAGGAAAGGGGAAATGAAAGCTGGCAAAAGGAGAGGTGGAGAAGTGAAGGAAAGGTGAGAGAATGAAGGAGATGATTTGAGGTGAAGGCAGCGAGTGGGGTGATTGATGAGTAGGAGGAGAGTAGAGTGGATAGGAGAAAGTAAAAGGAGAGAGAGATAGAGAGAGAAGTAATGATGGACACAGAAATGAGCGAGGAAGTGAGTGAAAGAGGGAGGGGAGAGGAGAGGGAAAGGTGAGAGGGATTAGTGGTTATGACGCAGAGGGATGAAGGAGAGGGGGAGATGAGAGAAAGAAGAGGAAGATAAGAGGTGATGACAGAGAGAGGTGAGGGAGGAAATGAAGGACAGTGTGTGTGAGAGGTAAGAACAACAACCGAATATGAGAGAGAGAGAGAGAGAGAGAGAGAGAGAGAGAATGATGGTTAAGTGAAGAAAATGGAGAGAGGTGTCATGTAGAAAGATGGAGCTGATGATAACGTCTGAGGTGAGGCTAGGAAGAGAGAGAGAGAGAGAGAGAGAGGGAGAGAGAGAGAGAGAGGGAGAGAGAGAGAGAGAGGGAGAGAGAGAGAGAGAGAGAGAGAAGGTTAAGTGAAGAAAATGGAGAGAGGTGTCATGTAGAAAGATGGAGCTGATGATAACGTCTGAGGTGAGGCTAGGAAGAGAGAGAGAGAGAGAGAGAGAGAGAGAGAGAGAACATATACGGGGGGTTGAGGAAATGAGCTTGAAATGTAAGGTATGTCTGTGAATAATAATTGGCGATTAGACGAAAGAGTATGTGATATTGACAGATAGATATATAGATATATGAATAGATAGAGAAATATAGATAGATAGGTCAGCATCTTAGGTAGGTGGATAAAGAAATAGATACAGATACGTAGCTAAGTAGGCAGGTAAGCAGGCAGGAAGGTAGGTATGTAGATAGATGGGTAGGTATAGGTAGATAGTCAGCTAGGTTGATTTTGTTAATTTATTTATAAAATGACAATAAGATAGAGCTGAGTAAATGAGAATGAGCTGTTAGGCAGTGAGTAAGGGAGAACTGAGAGATCGATAGATTGATAGGTAGATAGATAGACAGGAGATGAAGGACTAAGGAAATAAGGAATGGGGATGAAATGTTAGGTCTGGAGTATGAGATAGATAAATAGATAGATCAGTGAATGGATGGGATAGATAAATAGACTGATAGATGGATAGAAACTGAGGATGAAGTCATAGGATGAACAAATGAGGATGAAGTGCACGGCATGTCCCTGAGTAATAGATAAATTGAAAGATAGATGGATGGATAGATTGACGCAGTAGACAGTGAAAAATGTGTAGACAGATGGTTGAGGAAATAAGGTAAAGTATAAGAGGGTCAGAGAACAGAGTATGATAGATAGAGAGAGAGGCAGATAGGTAGATAGATAGATGGATGGATAGACAGTGTGTGAAGGGAATTATCATCAAAGAGCAAGGGTGGTATGTCACTTATAAGGAAGATGAAGAGGAGGAGGAGGAGGAGGAGTACAAGTAGAAGGCCTAGGAGAGGTGAGGGAAGTGAAAGGTGATAGAGATGACGAAGTGAGGGAGATGAAGAAATGAATAATTAGGGTAGAGGATGAAAAAAGGAAGATGACAAAGGTGAGAAATGATGGAGCTAAGACGTGAGGAATAAGAAAGGCCAGCGAGAGGAGAGAAGGGGAAGTAACGGAGATGAGAAGTGAAGAAAATGAGTGAAGGAGAGGATGGAACATGAAAAACGGATGATGGGGGATGATAAGACGTGAAGGAGATGGGATATGAGGAAGATGAAGCCTTACACACTTACCTGAGTGACGGGAGGCGAGGCAAGAGAGAGAGAGAGAGAGAGAGAGAGAGAGAGAGAGAGAGAGAATCTGACAATTGACCGAAGGGCAGCAAAAGTTTTACTCCACTCTCTCTCTCTCTCTCTCTCTCTCTCTCTGATTGCCTTTTTACCAATCACCCTCGGAAGTTGCAAAGGGGAAATGAAGTTAAGTCAATCAGGACATGAGTGGCAATTAAGAAACTTTATTTTTTTTCTCTATCGTCTCCAGCGCACCTGCTGCTTCTTTTGTTGACGAAGCTCTTGATTGGATGGGAACAGTATAAACCAGCCATTATTTCCTTTGTTTTTACGTCTTTTATCATCATCCCTCCTCCTCTTTATGTGCTTTTGTAAATTCTGATCTGCGTCTCTTATTTGGCCTTATTTTGGCTTCTGTTTTTTCTTAGTCTTGTATACGATGTCTTTTGTTTTATTTGTCCCTCTGATACTGTGTTATACTGGCCTCTCCCCCTCCCCCCCCTCACCTGCACACCTGCCCCTCCTCTCCTACACACCTGTCCCTCCTCTCCTACAGACTTACCCCTCCTCTCTTACACACCTGCCCCCTTCCCCCCTCCTGCACACCTGACCTCCCCCCTGTCTTGCATACCTGCCCCCTTCCCCCCTTCTGCATACTTGCCCCCTTCCCCTCTGTCTTGCATGCCAACCCCCTTCCCCCCTTCTGCACACCTGGCCCCTTCCCCTCTGTCTTGCACACCTGCCCCCTTCCCCTCTGTCTTGCACACCTGCCCCCTTCCCCTCTGTCTTGCATACCAGCCCCCTTCCCCTCTTCTGCACACCTGCCCCCTTCCCTTCTGTCTTGCACATCTGCCCCCCTCCCCCTTCTCTTGCACACCTGCCCCCTTCCCCCATTTTTTTTTTTTTTAATGAAGCTCATGATTGGCTAGCGACAGGTGGTGCTAGCTTTATTTTTTTATTTTTTATTTTTTTATTTTTTACCTTCTGTCATGATGTAATTTTTCCTTATATCTAGTTATTGCCAAACCATTTTCTTCAGCCTAAAAAAAAAAAAAATGTAGGACTGGAAAGGTAGGAGCTGTTTTCATTCAGATCTTCAACATGGCAATCATGCAGTGGATTTTTCTTTTTGTTCATGCTATTTCCTTACAGTTTTGCGTAGGGTCATAGTAGTGTAGTGGTGATCGGAGGGTAGATGTAATCCTTCTTCAAGAAATCTCTCTAAAGCTGAAAAACAAATCATCTGAATACAGCAAGAATGAAATCAAATTCGTCATCGGAGTGAAGCTGTTAGTCCTTTCACTATTAGTTGCCTTCCTTAAGAAGAACAAAACCGTCATGCAGTAGTAGTAGTAGTAATAATAATAATAATAATAATAATAATAAAATGTTTGGGGCACCCATACTATCTGTTGTTGAAGCTTTTATTTCGTTTCTGTGGCCTGTATTCTCGTCGGGTAAAGAGGCTCCCTAACACCTTTTCCTGAACGATTTATTTTTCCAAACTGTTCATTAATATCCCCTGCTTTGCTTCTTCTGCCTTTTCAATAATCGACATAGATTGCATAACACACAAGAATACAGTAACGGGGCGGAATCAGAAATAAATCGGTAAGGATGAGGTGTTAGTAAGCTTCCTAACCAACTAGAATACCTCCATATGTGTCCTTTTCCCAGATCACAGAAGTCTCACTTGTCTCAAATTTAAAGCTTTCATTCTTCTTCAGTGCTCAAAATATTAATAAGTCAGTCATTTAATCTATTTTTGTGTAGTTAAAAAAAATCGTCGGTAGACTAGAGAGACACGTTTAATGAGTATTTTGACTGATTTCTGATTGGCCCAAGAAGCTTCGTAACATCTTTTCCTTAGCGATTTGTTTTGCATGATGTACCGTACCATTCTCTTGGATTATAATTGAAGTAGTTTGTATCTGTAGTTCATGGGGGGATATTGAGATAAAATGCATGAAATAAATAATAGAGTCGGGATGATGGATGGTTGGAGAGGGAGACACGCACATTAAAATACGGCACAGTCAAAGATAGACAAATAAATAGATAAATAGATGGATAGACAGAGAAGCAGGTTGACATGCATTGGACAGACAGATGAATGGAGGTATGAATGAACTGATGAATAATGGATGGAGGAAGAGACATATATAAATTGATAGACAGCTAAAGATACCGATAAATAGAAAAACATAGATTGCAGTAGATAGATAGACTGATTGATTGATAGATACAGATACGTACCTATACAGAAAGATAATTACATTTTTAGTACCCAAGTGGTGGAAAGGGCGGGGGAGAGGGGGTCTAGCGATAAGCATGCCCTGATGTTTGTATTAAAGCCCTGATAGACACGCTTCACTGCACTTAACTTTTACCTCTCTCTCTCTCTCTCTCTCTCTCTCTCTCTCTCTCTCTCTCTCTCTCTCTCTCTCTCTCTCTCTCTCTCTCGTACATCACCTCCACACGCAACCTGTCTAGATAAATCTTTCCCCTTGTCTTTTGTCTCTCTCTCTCTCTCTCTCTCTCTCTCTCTCTCTCTCTCTCTCTCTCTCTCTCTCTCTCTCAGCTTGCCAGTCAACTTCGAGATAATGAGATGCACACCTGTCAGATAATTCACTCCTGCATTATTGAGGGTACGAGAGGTAATTGTGGTAGTAGTGATTGTGGTAGTTGCGGTAATTGTTGTAGTTGTGGTAGTTGAAGTTGTAATTATGGTAGTTGTGGTAGTTGTAATGGTTGTGGTAGATGTGGAACTTGCAGATGTTGTGGTTGTAGTGATTATAGTGGTTCAATAGTGTGGTAATTGTGGTGGTTATATTTTTTCCTTTTTTTGGTAATTTTGGTTGCTGTGAGAATTTGGGTAAGGGGCATCGATACTCCTGGAAGTAAAAAACAATAATAATAATACCGAATATAGTAGCTGTGGAAGTGCTTGAAGAAAGAAAAAGGAAATAGCAGATATGACTTCGAAACGGGATCCAACCGCCCGCTGAAAAAGGTGATACGGGATCCAACCGCCCGCTGAGAAAGGTGATAAATACCTCCTGTGATCTGGACAAGCCCCCCCCCCTTTTTTTATTTTTTATTTACGGCAGTTTCTCAAGCATGTGGTGATGATGATGATGATGATGGTAATGATGATGATGGTGATAACTGTGATGATGATGATGATGATGGAACAGCCCTTTTTGTATTGTTAATTGCACTATAATGTTGCATGCATGCTATTTACGGCTTGCAATACAGTTCTTACGTACATGACCGTCAAAAATCAGGTGCTCCTTTTTACATCTCACTGTACTTAGTTTTAATAACATACCCTTTTCTCTCTAAGTTGGTGTAAAATTATCCCTTCTTCACCTTTAATGCTGAGTTGTGACAATAACATTTGGGTATGGCGCTAGTGACGAAGAAATGCTGTGAAACGGATGTAGAGCCAGAGTATTGTTCCATTCTGCCACCGAGCTACATGAAATAGGTTGCAAAGGGACGGAAATCTGGGCCAGCTTAAGGTAAAATGACTATAGGACTGTAAATGCTGCAGACCTTGGGATTGACGCACGCGGACTCACCAGGGCGGACTCGTGCGGACAAAGGCTGGAATATTTACGCATCAAGGAATTCGAACAGGGAGTCATTTTTCCCGCTAGAGAGAGAGAGAGAGAGAGAGAGAGAGAGAGAGAGAGAGAGAGAGAGTCGGGAAGAGTGAGCTGGAGGAAAAAGTAGGTAAGAGAGAAAAATCGAACGAGGAGGAGGAGGAAGAGGGAAAAATGAAAGAGTGATGAGGCTTAGGTAGTGAAGTTGCAAGTAAACAGCATAATATCATTTAATCCTTACAAGGCGATTTGATACATAAGGTGGTTCATATACAGCACTCATCTTCCACTCTACCATGCAGTTTCTCGTGTTGCGGGAACGGCTTTCTCAGCGTTATCAGTATCTATCTCTTACCGTTTATTCACTTCCTATTCCTACTGCCACACCCGCGCCCACACGAGTGTCTTTCTTATACCTTATTCATTTCCCTTTTCCTACTTCCACACCCACACCAGTGTTTTTCCTATTCCATTTATTCATTTCCTTATTCCCGCTGCCACACCCAAGCCCACACCAGCAGGCTGAGCTGTCCCTGCAAAACGCAAGACGTTACCAGGCTTGCTACTAGCAGAGTGCTATTTTCGGACCACCTTGTACATTAGACTAGGAGAGTATGAATGAGGGGGAGGGGGAGACCGAGGATGGGATTTAGGGATGGGGTGTAGAGATATATAAGAGACCAGGTGTGAGTTGCATGGAGGGCAGCCAAATAGTGTGAGACAGGTTTACGTTGAGGCGATTTGTTTGTGGCCACCCCTCATGGGATTAAGGCGTCAGCCTATAGGTAGGTAGGTAGGTAGATAAATAGATAGATAGACGATACTGTTCCTCTCACTTGTACATGCAGCCTTTGTGATTTGTACGGGGGAAAACATAAAAAAGAAATTGTACCAAAAACGAATTTCAGAATGCCACTTCCAGTAAAGAAAAAAAAAAAAATAGTGGATTATTCTGGCGTAGACGTGCTCAGCTGGGGATTACAAGCTTAGTGTGTGTCCAGGTCAATATGAGAAGCCAATCCAGTGCCAGTAATTAGAGAGAAAGTCAACAGGCAGCATTTTGGTTAATCTCTTCAGTCAGATGACTTATTACTACTTGTCATCAGTGGATATTGTTTGTGTGTGTGTGTGTGTGTGTGTGTGTGTGTGTGTGTGTGTGTGTGTGTGTTTAGTTGAGGACATTATTTTAAAGTTTAGAGGTGAGACAGAGAGAGAGATTATGTTTTTAAGTTGAAGGATGTCTAGTTTTTTATTCAGAGGAGATTCCAGTATTTTGTAAAGCTTAGAGATGTTTATTTTTTATTTAGAGGAGATTTTTTTTTTTTATTTAGAGAATGTTTTTTTTTTTAATTATTTAGAGGATATTATAGAATTTTTTCCTATTGAGATCAAAGGAGATTTTTTTTTTTTTTAGTTCAGAGGAGCTTTCTTTTTTGAGGCAAGATAATTTTTTCTTTTTTTTAGAGATTTATTTTTTTTGTTCTTTTAGAGATGTCTTGTTTTTAGCTTAGATGAGGTGTCTAATATTTTTTTTTTAGTTTAGGGATATGCATTACTTATTTATATATTGATATTTTCTTAGGAGGATATCCTAGATTTTTATTTCTAGTTGAGAGATGGATATTCTTTTTTTTAGTTTACCGATGTTATTTTTATTCAGTTTAGAGGAGACGTCTAGTATTTTTATTTTTTAATTTAGAGATGTCTCTTCTTTTTTTCCGTTTGAGCTTAGAGGAAATGTCAAGTATTTTTTTTTTCTTTTTAAGTTAGAGAAGTCTAGCAACGAAGAGGTTAACGAAAGCTCTAACTCCTTCAACAAATCTCACCGACAGGAAAAATGAATTTGTGTAGAGATAGTAATTATTTGGTAAGAAACACGTCCTCGGCCGAAAGGGTTGCGTAAAAATTCACCGGAAAGAAAGGGCTTTCTTATATCAGTCTGAAAGCGTTTGTCAGTTACCTTACGAACATTACTCCTAGTGTAATTAATTTCTAAGTGTTATTAATATTGGGGCTCCTATGACTCATTCAGCTGAATAAAATCGTCTGGCATGAAATGGGATGGAGTATGGTAACTGTCCCGTGCGTCCAGGCATCTCGCAATGAACGGATCTTGATTTTTTTTTTTTTTTTTTTGAGAGAACAATTTGCAGCCTTTGGTTCCTTCTTCCTTGCATTAAAAAAGAGAGTTCAGTGGTGATTGTTTATTATCAGTTTCCTGTGATTTGCCTTATCAGTATCAATTTTTGTATCTATAATTACATGTCCTTCGTAAAAAAATGCAGGAATGAATTGACGTGGTAGATATAAAAATTCTGCTGCTTAGGAAACACACGCAAGGAAGCTGGTAAAGATGATGAAAATGTGGCCATAAGTGTTGAGAGAGAGAGAGAGAGAGAGAGAGGGGGGGGGTTGAACGTAAAATGGAGTGGACATGAGTCATTTTCACCCCTTCTTATTTCACGCATGTGGTGTCGTTGAGCTTGCACACATATACGTCTCTGTGGTGGGTAAAAATGGTGGCCCCTTAATGAGAGAGAGAGAGAGAGAGAGAGAGAGAGAGAGAGAGAGAGAGAGATAATAAGAGAACGAGAGAGACCGAATGAAAGCGAGAGGCCCGAAGGTGAGCGAGAAAATAAAAGAAAGTTATGACGTCAACATCACAGACCAATAAGTCGGGACTCCACAGTATTTTCCCACGTAGGTAGATATATATATATATATATATATATATATATATATATATATATATATATATATATATATATATATAGATAGATAGATAGATAGAGACTAAAATGAGGAAGAACTGAAGGAAGAGGGAACGTAAGAAAACACGAAAGGAAAAGAGAAAAAAAAAATAGAAACAATGAAAGGAATTAAATGAAAATAAAAAACGAAAATGAACGAGGTTAAGAAAATAAGAAAAAAACAAAATAAAAGCAGTGCAAAAAGTAAGACTGAAATTTAAAGACCAGAGAGAGAGAGAGAGAGAGAGAGAGAGAGAGAGAGAGAGAGAGAGAGAGACTGATTGCAACATCCCAGACAAACCAATAAAACAATACTCACTAGCTCGCTCAGTTTCTCTTCAACACAGACAATGCAGAGAGAGAGAGAGAGAGAGAGAGGAGAAACTTCCCCCATTCTTACAGTGTTAAAGTAAGTCTTTACTGAAGTCTTATTAAAGTTACTTATGCAAAGAAACTAAAAATAAAATATTTGTCCTATAATGAGACGAAAATAAAGTGAAATTTCTTTGGGTAAATTTTTTTTTTTACTTTCTGTTTTCATTTATTATTATTATTATTATTATTATTATTTTCAGCGTAAACCTTGTGATAACCCGGCTTTAAGTCGTTAGCTTCTCAAACTCTAAAACCTTCCTCTTTGTCCACAGCATTTACTTGATGAGGCTTGGAGAGAGAGAGAGAGAGAGAGAGAGAGAGAGAGAGTTGAGTTTTGGCAGAAATAACAAGGAAGTCAAATGAGGATTCCTTTATCAGTTTTATGCAGTTTCCCTCGATTTGAAGCTCGTCTCTCTCTCTCTCTCTCTCTCTCTCATCCTTACCTATCCCTCATCGTTTTCTCGTCCTCTCCTTTATTCCCTGTTGCTCTCTACTCTTCCTCCTCTCTCCTTGTCTCCTCTGCAGTCCTTGTTACCTCTTTTCACACTCCTCTTTCCTACTCCCTCCCTCCTTCACTTCCTTCATTTTCTCCCTCCCCTCCCCTTCCCCACTCTTTTCCTCCCATGCCCTTCATGCATTACTCCTCTTTCACTCTCTTTCTTACCCTCCTGCTTCCATCTTTCCTCCTTTCCTTCTCTCTATTCTTCATCTCTTTGCTCCATGTCTTTTCTCTCTCCCTCCCTTTCTTCTTAAGTCTTCCCTCCTCTTCTCTCTCCCTTTCACTTTTCTTTCTAATTCTTACCCGCTGTCTCCTCTCTCCTTCCTCCTTATCTCTTCCCCCCCCCTTTTGCTCTGTCTTTTCTCTCCCCTTCCCTCCCTCCGCCCCTCCCCTTCTCGCCCTCTTCTTTTCCATCTTTTTACCCTGCTCCTCCCCCTCCCACCTCCTAGTCTTCTCCCTATGATCCCCCTCCCTACCCCCTCTTTTTTTTTTCCCCCTTTACTCTCTGTTTCCTCTTCCAATCTTTTGTTCAGTCTCTTTCCCTCCTTCCCTTCCCCGCTGCTCCCCTCGTCCTCCTTCCCTCTCTGTCTTCTTCATCGTTTCCTCTCTCCTTTCTCCTCCCTCGCCCTCTCCCTCACTCCACTTTCTCTCCTTCCTTCTCAACCATCCTTGTCCTCCATCTCCATCCTCTTGCATCTTATTCTCTCATCCATTCTCATCTTTCTCTTCTGTCTTCCATTTTTCTCCATTCGTTACTTCCATAGCCTTATCCCGTTCCTCATCTCCCTGCTCAACCTCATCCGCTCCTCTTCCGTCTCCCTCCCTCCTCATCCCCCTCCTCTTCACCCCTCCCCTTTCTTACCTTCTTTCCCCTTCCTTATCCTCTCCTCTTTCCCCTTGCCTCGCCTCACCCCCTCCTCTCCCCTCATTTTCTCCCCCTCCCCCCTCCTCTCCTCATCGCCGCTTTATAACTCATATCTTACTTCAATCTCGTCACCCTGGAGGCATGCTCTCTCTCTCTCTCTCTCTCTCTCTCTCTCTCTCTCTCTCTCTCTCTCTCTCTCTCTCCCCACGTCACATTTTGCCTTTTCTTCCACTCTACAATGTGAGTGAAGCACAGTGTTTCTGCAGGATGGATGAGGATGGGGTTGGGGTTGAGGTTGAGGAGGAGGAAGTGGTTCTAATACAAGGATTAGGTTTTAGGCGAGTGGGATCCTCGTGGTCCGCCCTCAATGGGAAGAGAAGTCCCCTGAACTCTCCTGCTACGAAGAAAGCTGCACAGTTTGCCATGTTTGTTTACCTCCTCCTCTTTCCTCCACTCGTGCCCTCTCCCTCTTACCACTTTTATAGCCATCTCCATATTCCTCTGCTTTCCGTCAGCCATCCCCTCTTTCTCCTACGTCAGTTTATCTGCCTGTCTTCCGTTCTGCTCTTACCTCTCAGTCTTATCTTCCCGTTACTCTCTCATTTACCCTCCCTCCATTCCTCAGATCCTCTCTTTCTTTCATTCATCACTCCTTCTTTTCCCTCCTCCATCCCTCCTTCTCTCTCCTCCACAACTTCCTCTCTTTCCTCTCCTCTTCCATCTCTCTCCTTCTCTCTTCCCTCTCTCTCCTCCACCCCTCCCTCTCTGCCTGCCTATCCCAAGCCTCATTTTTGCCTCCACAGACCAGCAACCCTCTCGTCATGATCCTTTTCCTCTTTGCCTGTACTGCGAGACTCGTGGCTGGGCAGAGCAACGCGAGCTTCTGCTCTTGCTGCACGAAATTCTTTAAAATATCGCTACACCCAAGTTATTCTCACTACAACACCCTTTTCTCTTATGGGATATACTCATGGCCCATCCCCACCATGTACAATAATCCCATTTCATCCCACTCAGTTTCTCTGATCTCTTCGTCCATTATTTTTTTCTAATAAACTTTCACCACACTCAAAGCTATTCATTCTACAGCACCCATTTCACAGGGAATACTCTCATTCCCTCTCCGCACCAAGCACAGCAGTCCCAGGTCATCCCACCCAATTTCTCTGATTCCCTCGTCCATTTTTTGAAACACCCTCTGACACATTCCGTTTTTGAGGATACTTAAGGATAAAGTTTCACTACACAAACCACCAACTCAACAATGCCCATTACCGTTGTTCTCTGTTGACTTTAACTATACTGCCAACTCCATAATCTAGAACGCATAGCAAGAACAAGAGAATAACACTAGTCTATGGTGGTAGTCACGAAAAAGTGTTATGGAAAAGATGTGGAGCCGTACAATTGCCTTACTTTGCCTTTGAGCTACAAAAGGACGAAATCTCGGCCCATTTAAAGTGAATGGACTATAGGTATACTTTCCTGTTTCTGTCCGACATCTTTCCAGCGTTCCAGGCCATCCGAACTATTCCTTTGTTCACCACGTCCATATTTTACGGCTTCAGGACGCGACGCAGACTACACTGTCGACGTAAAGCTCATTTGTTTTCATTCCTCTTCATTTTCTCCTTTTCCACTTTCTTTCTCTTCCTCCCTTTTCTCGTCCCCTTTCCTTTTCCCCCGTAATCCCATTACCCACTTTCCCTTCTCTCATTTCCCCTTCCCTTCTCCTTCCCGTCCCCTCCTTCTTTCTCTTCCCTCCTTCTTTCTCTTCCCTCCTTCTTTCTCTTCCCTCCTTCTTTCTCTTCCCTCCTTCTTCCTCTTCCCTCCTTCTTCCTCTTCACTCCTCCTTCTTCCCCATTCCTCCTCCTTCCCCTTCTCTTCCCCTGCCATTCACTTCTTCTCCCACTTCCTCCTCTCTTCCCCTTCCACGTACTATTCACTTCCCCTTTCATTTCCCATCCCCCTTCCACTTCCTCCTCTTTTACACTTCTTCCGTTACCACTTCCCCCTCTCTTTCCCTTCCCACTTCCTCCCCCTTCCACCCTCACTCTCAGAATTCCTAAGTTTCCCCCAACCCAAACCAGCTTAGCCAAAATAATGGACTGGGCTTGAGAGAGAGAGAGAGAGAGAGAGAGCACTAAAAATTTACTAGGTGGAAAAGCATGGTGTTTCGTGTTCATTCTAAATTTAGTGAGTGGGTGAATAAAACGTGACTCTCTCTCTCTCTCTCTCTCTCACACACACACACACACACACACACACACACACACACACACACACACACACACACACACACACACACACACACACACACACACACACACACACACACACACACACACACACACACACACACACACACACACACACACACACACACACACACACACACACACTCTTTCTTCCCAACACATACACCCCTTTAACTACCACCCCATCCCCCTGACCCAACCCCAATGTCACCCCTCCCTATGACCTCACCCCCTCACCATCATCATCATCATTGTTTTCCTCGTCCTCCTCCTCGTCCTCCTCCTCGTCCTCCTCCTCCTCCTCCTCCTGTCACTTCTGCCTCTCGTAAGTTCTTCCAGATTTTGCAGTCAATTTTCTCGTTCCATTTGCCACCAAAATTTTATTACCTTTTTGCATTGCTCTCATCTTTTCATCTACTGTCCCTCCTTTTCTCCATCTCCCTCTTTCTTTTATATCGCCTCTGTGTGTGTGTGTGTGTGTGTGTGTGTGTGTGTGTGTGTGTGTGTGTGTGTGTGTGTGTGTGTATATTTGTGTGTGTGTGTGTGTGTGTGTTTCTTCATTCACTCACTTTTCTGCTTTACCTTTTTCACATCCCAATATTTCCATCTTTAACCATCTTCTGTATTATTCTTTGCTTGATATCTCCTCTCATGTTTTTCTTATTTTTCCACATATCAGTTTCCTCTTTGATACATTTTGCCAAGTCTGCGCTTCTATTGTTTTTATTCCATTTATTTCCTAGCCTCATCCTTCCATCTCTCAATAATTTTTTAGCTTCTTCGGTCAGTGTGTGTTGTATGTTTTCAATTTCCGCCCTTTCTTGAAAACGTTATCCAGCTCACGACAAATGTTTTATCTCTTGAAAACGTTATCCAGCTCCCGAGAAACGTTTTGTGTTGCATTGGGTTTATTTCCCGGTAAAGCTTCCATTGACCTCTCCACTGCAATAAATCGTCCGGAGGCATCACGACAAAACTGTTATAATACATTAATAAAGGGATTAATATTGTTCACTTCCCCTAGTTCTTTCCCCATTTCCCAACCCATGTCTTTGTCTCCCAATTATTATCCCTCCAATTTACCAACCTCTTCACTCCCTTTCCCCATCACCTGAATCCCTCCTCTTCCCCCCCTTCCTTTCTTTTCTTTTTTCTTCTTTATCCTCCTCTCTCTTTTTATCTTAATCTCCATCCTTTTCACATTTAGAAAATTCATTACCTACTCATCCTTCTCCCTGTTTCCCTTCCCTTTTCCTGCCTTCCCCTGTCACCCCATCTTCGTTCCCTAGTTCATACCCCACCATCTCTCCCCTAACTCATTTGCCTCCTCCCCTTCCTCCTGTCTGTCCACCTCTTCATTTTCCATTCATTTTAATTCCCCTTCTCTCTCCGCTCTTCTCTCCCCTCCTTCCCATCTCTCTACCATACCCTAACTCACTCTTTCCCTCACTCTTTCTCTCCCTCTCTCTTTATCCCTCCTCAGTAAATAAATATATCGTTAGTCGAAAGCATTTAGGGCTAATGGGGATCAGTTTTACAATGGAGAGCCAAGTAGTCCTGCGGTAGTTTGGAGTAGGATAGTCTTGCGTTAGGCGGAGTAAAGATAAATATTCCGTAATTAAATCAGTGTGCCCTAATAGTCTCTGGTGCTGGAGGGAGGGACGCCTTCACGCGGTTGCATGAATATAACGCGGCCTCTCAGTCCTTCATATCCCTCCATATCCCGAGAAAGGAGGATGGTGGACTGCAAGAAAAGGGCAACTTAAGGCTGTCGTCCACTGGGGTCACATTAAGATGAGCTGAGAGAGAGAGAGAGAGAGAGAGAGAGAGAGAGAGAGAGAGAGAGAGAGAGAGAGAGACTTCCTCCTTTGCCTTAGTTTAAATCTATTCTTTTTTTTTTTTCCACGTCTTCCCCTCACTCTACTCTCGCCTTCCCTCTCCAGTCACACTCACCCTCCCCCTCCAGTTAATCCCACCTTCTTTCCAGTCAGTCTCATTTCTCCTCCAGTCTATCCCACTCCCCTGCCAGTCAGCCCCTGTCCCCTCCAGTCAATCCCTCCCTCCCTCTTCAGTCAATCCTTCCTTCCCCCTCCAGTCAATCCCTCCCCCCCCCTCCAGTCAATCCCTCCCTCCCCCTCCAGCCAGTCCCACTCGCCCACCAGTCAATCCCTCCCTCCCCTCCAGTTAATCCCACTCCCCCTTCAATGAATCCCTCCTCCCTCCAGCCAATCCCAATCCCCTTCCAATCAGTCCCTACCCCTTTAGTCAATCCTCCCTTCAGTCATTCCCCCCCCCCTTCCAGCCAATCCCTCTACCTTTCCACTAATCCCTAAATCGCCCCTGGGGATTGCAGGCACAGGGGGTTGCTGCATGACGCTAATCCCTTCACCCTTATTTATCGTGCTTGCGTGACCCTAAGCCCGTCCCTGTTAATAAATTTGCTTTCTTGACGGTAATTCTGTGGCTGCTTTTAACCCCTTCGCTGCGATGACGTTATATTCCTGTCCTATACCCCTTTTACTCTAACTTGGCTTAAAATCGCCCCCTCGCCATCTTGAAGGGGCTTGTACCAGTAGATTAACAATGTGGTACTAGTCACGAAGAAGTCCTATGGAAAGGATGTAGAGCCATAGTATTTTCTTGTGTCCTGCCAATGAGCTACGTGAATAACCTGCAAAAAGGACAAAAATCTGGGCCAGGTTAAGGTGTAAGGAATATAGTTTATTATTATTGTCTCTAGACGAATTTATTTTTTAACAAGATTTTTCTCGCACTAGAGATTAAATATATCATCCATATACCTCTTTAATACAAGAAGTTTCTCCTAATCTGAATGCAGTCGTGTGTGGGAAACTGAGAAAATTGAAATTAGTAGTAGTAGTAGTAGTAGTAGTAGTGGTGGTGGTGGTGGTAGTAGTAGTAGTAGTAGTAGTTGTTGTTGTTGTAGTTGTAGTTGTTGTTGTAGCCCCAGGTTCATCTGAAACTTGAACCCAGTAGAATGGAGGCTGAAGATATCCTGGCAGATCACCATCCTCCTTTTGGGGGGATAGGGAGGGGGTTGAGGGACGTTTGTATAACAGGGCAACTTCACCGCCCAGCTCAATCAGTGCCACCACATGAAGGCGTCCCTCTCCAGCACCATAATATAGCTAAATACCTTAATCGCACCTTCATGACATAATAAATCCTTCCTCCCCGCATGCTAATCTCGTCGCCATTATTAAGCAGAAATTCATAGTAATCATTGGCCCACTTGACCTGAGTGTCCTTCCGCCATGATGGAATTTCCGGGTCGTTACGGGTATGCGGGGAGGAGAGAGGGATCGTGGAGGGAGGGGAGAGGGCTTGAGGAGGAGAGAGGGGTCGTGGAGGGTGAAGAGGGGTCGTGGAGGGAGGGGAAAGAGAGGTCGTGGAAGGAGGAGAGAGAGGTCGTGCGGGAGGAGGGTCGTTGAGGAAGGAGAGATGGGTCGTGGAGGGAGGAGAGAGAGGTCGTTGAGGGAGAGAAGGGTTGTGGAGAGGGGGGGGGGAAGTCGTGGAGGGAGGAGAGAAGGGTCATGGAGGGAGAAGAGAGGGGTTGTGGAGGGAGGGAAGGGTCGTGGAGGGAGGGGAGAGGGGTCGTGTGGGGAGGGAAGAGGGGTCGTGGGGGGAAGGAAAGGTCGTGGAGGGAGGAAAGAGTCCTGGAGTGAGGGGTGAATCGTGGAGGAAGGGAGGGGTCGTGGAAGGAGGGAAGAATCATGGAAGGAGGAAGGGGAGGGGTCGTGGAGGTGTAAAATGGGGTCGTTACTCAGCAGGGACACTAGTGCAGGGAGACTTTAATTTTACTGCTCACGGGACTCAGGTATTTAAGAGGCGTGTGCTTACTTTGTTGTAATTGTTGTTGATGATGATGATGATGAGGGGGATATTGCTGTTGCTCTTGCGCTTGCTCCTGTTGTTGATTTTGTTATTGTTGTTCTATTTAGAGAGCGATTGTAACTTAACCATTGCAACTCCCAAATCGGGGGTCCTACGCACCTGTCGGCACATACTTTCTTTACTCACGCCCTCCCCACCACCCTCTACTCTCCTAGCCTCTCTCACTCATTCCTCTCAACCTGTCTGGCCTTTGTATGCTCTCCCTACACCGAACTCCTGAGAGAGATCCGTGACTTGCATTAACACTATCATGTGATGCTGGTCCTGGAGAATAGATACGATATGAAAAGGGTGAATGGCCGAATTACTGTCTTTTTCTGCTACTGATTTTCGTGACACGAGCTGCAAAAGGGCGAAAAACAAGACCAAGTTAACATGAAAGTACTGAAAATCTTTGCTGTACACAGGTCCCAAAGAATGGATTGCTGTAGCGAAACCCTTCAACCCGGAATCGATCACTCGTCTCTTCAAACAGCAGTCCACGGCTCTGTCCACTCCACCACCACCATTAACCTTGTCTCTCTCTTCTGTAATTACCCAGTCCTATTTGCCTTAATGACTATGCTATATTTGTCGATCAGCGGGGGAGCGTCGTTTGGAAATGGGTTCCCGTAACTGCGCACTGAGGTAATTGCCGTCACTAAGTACCCCTTCACCACGAGCAGGTATTTAATTTCTTTATTCCCGCTACCGACGAACGATCATAGTCATTGTCGTGTCGTTAATTACAGTTCTAATAATAGTATAGACGATTAAATTAATTTCTAGAGAGCAGCCAGCCCCTTCATTACTATTTCACTTTCAATACTGCTCCCACGAGGCTATTAAAGTCAATTTGGGAGAATCTTGTGACAGTGGAAGGGTTCAGTAAAATCCTTTCTAACTCCTTCGTCAAAAGAGGTCTTCTCATATCATGAATGAAACTGTCTGGTGGAAGCAAGAATAACTACGTAAGGACACTGGCTTATTCAAGGAGTTATACCTTTTTTCGCCTTAGTTAGACCTTATTTCACCATGCTTTAGTTACAGAACCTCTTATTCTGCCTGTCTTATAACTGTATCAGTACCCAATCCAACCCAAGCCAAGCCAAACCAAACTAAACCAAACTAAACTAAACTAAACTAACGACTGTGCTATAATTATGTTGTTCCCCATGAGGCTCGTATTGCTACAGTTGATCTAATTGCTGCGAGGAATGAACCCCTTCACACCGAGCACTTCATATATATATCTCATTCCTTCTACTATTAGATGATTTTATTCAGCTTAAGAGAGATTTTTCAAGCCTTGGGACTTGGGAAGGAGGGTTGGGTGTAACCTTCACGAACCCCCCCCGCGCGCGCGCACGCACACACACACACACACACACACACACACACACACACACACACACACACACACACACACACACACACACACACACACACACACACACACACACACACACACACACACACACACACTTCAAGAAGTGTAGCCTAAGTTGAAGAAAATTATAAGGGGCGATCATGACTTAACCCCTTCAGAGGTATATGAGTGAAGGTGGTGTGTGGTGAGAGGGCAGTCTGATGGCGAAAAGATATTGACATGGGGGGGATTTGCCTGTGGCCACCCCTTCCAGGATTAAAGGGTCTGGTTATAGATAAATAGATATACCAATGTTATATTTTCCATTTTTTTCCCCTCGATATCTCCATTTTTCTTCCCAGTATCTCCAGGCTATTTTATAATTATAATCTAATACAGACCTCTAGTAATGAGGGGGATAACGAAGGCGAAATCTGACTTCTCCATTTCGAGAAGTATAATCCAAGCCCCCCTCCCATCCAAAAAAAATCACCAGGTATCAGGAAGACGGGGAAAAAATATCCTACATCGCCGCAAGTAATGAATTAAAAAAAAAAAAAAAAAATCGTGATATCGTCGTGGGGAATCCAATCAAGAATAGACGAAAAAACCTACGTCGCCGCAATAAATGGATTTAAAAAAGCAAAAGAGGATCGTGGTATCATCGTAAGGAATCCAAGCAAGAATAGATGTGAAAACCTACGTCGCCGCAAGAAATGGATTTAAAAAACAAAAGAGGATCGTGGTATCGTAGTAGGAAATCCAGGCAAGAATAGACGAAAAAAAACTTCCGTCGCCTCAATAAAAGAATAAAAAACAAAAAACAAAAGAGGATCGTGGTATCGTAATGGGGGATGCAATAACAGGGCACTGAAGCAATTGCAGGGACGTAATTGCTCTGCCTTATTTACATATTGTGGACTTTGCTCGTTAGCCGGACAGCGAAAAAACAAACAGGTTAAACATGGAAGGAGGGCTGAGGATAATGACGCCGTGGCAAAGGAGACACACAGGAACAAGGAAACAAAAGAAACAAGGAACCCATATAAACAAGAAAAGAAACAGTGAAAAAAAAAGGTGCCACAGGAAACAAAAACAAACAAGGAAACTGAAAGGCACGGTGACACAAGAAACAAAGAAACAAAGAGAAATAAGGGAACAGAAAGGAACGGTAGCACAGAATGCAAAAATAAGCAAGGAAGCAGAAAAAAAAAAACTGTGCCACAATTAACATAAGCTAAAGGGAATAAAGAGGAGATAGAAGGAAGGGAAGAGGGAAAGACAAGAAAGGGAAGGAAGAAGAAGGACAAGAAAATGGAAGAAAAATAAAACAAAGATTTATGATAGCAGAAAAGACGGACAAATACACATTTTTTTTCGTTTTAATGTAATTAAAACGAAAAAAAACAAGTCTAATGGCTTACGCATAATTAAAAACGAAATTAAACGAGAATATCAGAAAATGACATGGTGCCACGAGAAATATCTATCTATCTGTTTGTCTGTCTGTCTATCTATGTATAGACTAGAGGAAGAAAGAATTGAAGAAAAAAAAAGGCAAGACGGAAGAGACAGAGTCGAAAAACAAGTCGTGAAAAAGTAAAACGATGGCTAAGGATAATTACTCGGAAAAAAAACTAAAAGAAGGAAAGACAGTGGAAAGGAAAATAATAGGACAAAGAGAACAAGATAAAAACCATTCAGTGAAGTATGAGGATAATGACCTGATCACCAGAGAAACAGTCAGGCGTATTAGATTGATAAAGAAAAAAAAAGGCAAAAAGAAAGACAAAAAACTAACGCGGAGGAAAAAAAAAATCACGGAAACTGATTAATATTTTCCAACCATAGTGATTTTGTTAGTATAAAATTAGTAATGTTTGTAAGGCTTATTGATGTGTGCAGATGGTAAGGTTGGTATTATACAGTCAAGATTCCGTGAGCTTGAATGATGTATTGGTGAATGTGTGGCCCATTTCACAGGGTAGGCTGTTCTCCCACTTTCTTATTATCTTTCATTGTTCCTGGATCCTACTTTACACCATCCTCAGGTGAGAAATAAATGGATGATGACGATGATGATGACAGACATGTTGCTCGAAGGAGTGTTGGTGTTGCCATGATATATTGCTTTACCTGTATTTAGTTTGCAATTTCGTCGATGATAGGAAGCCATTAATTGTGTGTGTGTGTGTGTGTGTGTGTGTGTGTGTGTGTGTGTGTGTGTGTGTGTGTAAGCTTCGTCATACATCTTCGCGTATGTGTATTCATACATGGATGGCTGTGAGCGTGTGCGCTTGTGCATGAGTGAGGGAGAGAGGGAATGGGTCGGACGAGAGAGAGAGAGAGAGAGAGTTAGCCCTTTTTGTTTTGTGACTGTTGTTGGGATTGAGGGAGTCATTTGCAGTCAGGCAGCGAGGTGAGGGATTACTGAAAGGGGGGAGGGGGAAGGTTGGGCGATAAGTAAGGGAAGGAGAGGGAAGAGAGAGGGTAAGCAAGGGAGGGAGAGGGGAAGGTAAGAGGGAAAGTGGGAAGGGAAGGGATAAATGGGGGAGGGAGAGGGAGTCGAGGAAGATGGGAAGGGAGAGGAGAGAACCTCGGAGAAAGTAAAGAGTAAGGGAGAATGACAGAGGAATGGGAGTAGAATTGAGAAGTAGGATTAGAAGGGATAGGTAGAGGAAGGAGAGTGATGATGAGGAGGAAAGAGCTATGAAGAGGAAGATAGGAAGGGTGTAGAGGAAGAAAGAGCTAGAACGTGGAGAGAAAGGAGGAAAGGAGTGGACAGATAGGGAATGAAAGGAGTATGGAGTGAAAGTAAGAGAGGGTGGCGTGAAGAAAGAGGGAGAGGGAAAGGGTGGAGAGGAGAGGGAGAGTGAACGAGGCGAGTAGAGAGGAAGGGGGACTAAGACTGAAAGATTAAGGTGACGAGGAAGAGGGAGAGTAAGGGAAGAAGAACTTTAATTAACAAGGAAAGTGGAGATATAAATGGAGAGAGAGAGGGAGCGAGACGGACGGGGAGAGGGAGTGGAGTCACAGATGAAGGAGTATGTACGAGAGAGAGAGAGAGAGGGAGGGAGAGGACATGGGCAGCAGGCGAGGGTAGAAGAGTGTAAAGGAAGAATTCCCAGCCTGTCCAATAATCAGATACAAAAGTTAGCCTAGTTTTCCACTGCGTCGCATCAGAGAGAATCACATATGGGCAGAGGAGCATTAGAAGCCTCTCTCAGCTAAGGAATATGAAACCTTCCATTAGGTCAGTGGGGATCAGCGGTGTTCGAGCGCGATCCTCATCAGTCTCGAAGCACGGTGACGAAACGCGCTATAAACAGTGAGTCAGCCTTAGCCCTGGAGCCATATTTCACCACGTCTGCACCACTATTTTCTCCGCTTTTTCCACGCATTTTCGACTCATTTTTCACGTATTTCCCATGGCCATACTCCAACCCCACCCGTCCCTTCTGATCTTGTCGACGAGCCTTTGGTCAGATGAAAGTGTGAATTAAATGAGGTGAAGTAATAGGTGAATTTTGTCCTCGACTGTACAGTACACATGCCACTTAGGGTACATCTGAGCTTTCACTGCGTTACATACCGAGCTGAAACTTTTATTCATATCTCTATGAATGGGATTGAAATTAGTAGTAGTAGTAGTAGTAGTAGTAGTAATAATAATAATAATAATAATCTAATCAGTGCTACACAGTCAAATACACAGTTTCATTGACTTCTGCCTCCTTCTCTCGTTGATGGAATTATAAATGCCTGAATGAGAATGAGACGCGGTGGACAGAGAATCAGACTCATTTACAGGTGGATGATGATATGAATTTCACTCCACATCGTCACATTCAAGCACTTATGAATCCAGCGATGAAAGACGGGCAAGGAAGGCGAACACAATTTCATATTTAACTGTACTTTGATTTGTGAGCTACACGTCCCTCTGTCACTTCGATATTCTCTACCACCAGGATATTTTTAGCCCTTATTAACACTCTCAGGCTTCCATACTTATTCTTAGCAGTAGAGTATTATCAGGCTTTAACTGGAATGGAATACTAGAGTTATCCAATGATGAGAGGGCTAACGGCACCATTGTCAGTTTCTGCGTCCCTGTGGCCTACTTTCAGCTAAATATAATCGTCTGTCGTTAGCTTAAATAAAGTATTCGAGTTGTCCCCATCATGAGAGGGTTGCAGTGTTAAGCAGGAATTCTTACATAGATAAAGGACAAAGTAAAACGTAATTGAGAACACCATCATCATCATCATCATCATCATCATCATCTTTATCTTTCATCCGTGCCTGACCAGTTTTCTGTGGTTTGGAAAAAGAAAGATTATGAGAACAGCAATTTCACCTGGGTTCAAAATTTCGTACTTTTACTTATGTCACGAAGCTTAATGGCACAAAAAAGATTATGTTAGAGGTCTGCATCCTTTCCATGGTTTTTTATAATTTTTTTTTATTTTTTTTTATTAGCATTATATCCTAGTGCTAATCCATTGTTACAACTGAGCTTTTAAGATACAGTAGAGAGGACACAGGTTTGGGCCAAGTTAAAGTGAAAAGAATAGTGTCGCATTTATATATAGATTAGTTTATGGGCATCACTTGTTCTGTCATATTTACATAACTATAGACACGTTTGAATGGGCAGCTGTGAACAAAGAATTAACTGGTCCTCGGCACGAACACTTTTGGAAACTGATGATGTAAAGAGAAGCGAAGGAAGAGAGAGGAAAGTAAAAATAGAGAACGATGGACAAAGGAAAAGGGAGAGAAAGAATATAAAAGACAGAGGTGAAGAGGGAGGGAGAAAGACGAAAGACGAGGAAAAGTTAGAGGTGAAGAGGGGAAAAGAAATGGGGAAAGAGAGCGGGAAGTATAGGAAAGGAGGAATGGAAAGAGGTGTACACACACACACACACACACACACACACACACACACACACACACACACACACACACACACACACACACACACACACACACACACACACACACACACACACACACACACACACACAGAGAGAGAGAGAGAGAGAGAGAGAGAGAAAAGAGTCCAGAATAATAGAAGAGACGTCCAGGGAGATGTAACCGAAGGGGATAGAGGAAGAGGGATGAAAAGGGAGAGGGGAATAAATGAAGGATTAGCAGACGAGGAGGAAAGAAGGGAGGGAGAAGGGAACGACTGTGATAGTAGAGAGAGAGAGAGAGAGAGAACCCATGCAGACCGTAGAAGTAATAAAACTGTATGCAATCTAACTGCTGATTCTGAGGACTTACAGGAGTTTCAGAACCAGATGGCATAGAACCAAGGGTCTTACCAGCCCTATAAACCCTCCGGCAGTGAACCGTACATGAAAAACAGGTAGAATATACACCTCTCAGAACTTAAATATCTATGGGAGATTTAACATGCAATGTAGGAGACCAGTTCTGAGTCGAAGCCAATTATCGTTTGGTGTATGACTTATTCTTCTCGTCATGGATTTTTTTTTTTCCACACAGATATGCATGTATAAGTTTTCAAATTTTTTATTAGGTAATGCCGCCTGTACATTAGCGAGATTTGTATTGTACCAGCTTGATGGTAAAGTGTCTAAGCGTACTAGATACTACCTTACAGTTTCTAATGGTGTTATATTTTAGTTGCTACCAGGTGATTATCTGAAGTTGATGTGGTAATGATGGTGATGCTTGGAAGCCGGTCTCATCCGTCAGTCTTTTCGTGTTACGGAGTTGAATATCTTGACGTTTAATTCTCTCTCTCTCTCTCTCTCTCTCTCTCTCTCTCTCTCTCATTTCCACTCGTTGACAGGCATGCATCAAAGGTAAAGAAACTGAAAATGTCCACGTTCTCAAAACCCCTTACGATTTTAATGTATGCAGTTAATTTTCCTCTCAGCCGAGCCCCTGAATTTATTAATGCATTCAGTTTATATACTCCTGAGCCGAAGCACTGATAAAGGGAACAGGGCCCGCTCTGTTAGTCCATCATCATAGGGTTTGTTGGTAGGGGAAGATGTTAATTTAATCATGTGCTGCATTAATTCTAAGCTTTGTATATCTATGCGTACGTGATGAAGGCCAAAACTGCATTGCGTATTCTAAATGCGGTCTCAAGAGGCTGGGATGATGATGTCTTTACGCTTGATTGTGAAGTATGAGTTTTCTTCTGATATTCAGTAAGGCCTTTTAGCAGCTTCGGTACATTGCTGTGAATATATTGTCTTCAGAGAGAGAGAGAGAGAGAGAGAGAGGGAGAGAGAGAGAGGATGATCGAGAAGCATTTATGTGAAGCAGCAGGGGAAGATAAGTGGGGAAGGGAGCGAGGAAGACTGAATTAGCAGAGAGAGAGAGAGAGAGAGAGGGAGAGAGAAGAGGGGGGAGGGGGCAGACCAGCACGGGGGCTATTCCGGACCAAAAGCACCATTAAGTCAGGGTAAAAATGACCCCCCACCCCCCCTCACTGCGGGAGAAGGGGGGACGGGTTAATGCATAAACTTGGTAGGTGTTTCTCTCCCCCTCCCCCCTCCTGCGACCCCCCTGCCCCCTCATGCGACCCCCTTGCCCCTTTCTGTTTTATTATTTTCTTTTTTTCTCCTTTTTTTTCATTTTCCTGCTGTACTTTTTCTTCCTCCTTCTTTTTCCATTTCCTAGTTTCTTTTTTTGCTTGTACCTTCTCATTTCCTTCTCTCTCTCTCTCTCTAGGAAGATAAAGTTAAAATCTAGGAATATACCCCAAACAAAGAACTATGACCAGCAGTAGAAGGAATATTAAAGATTTATCAGGGGCCTAAGAACAAAATGGCTAACATCTTCAGATCAAAGACGACTTCCCATTTTAAGTTACCATCATCCGAGTGTATTCAACTTCTAAAAATCTCTCTTAGTGCAGAAGTTAATGAGTTTTGTATCTCACTCCTCCACTCTGAAAAATCTCTGAACTGTATAACTCGAATGGAGGGAAAAAGAGTGATGTATATTTACGTGACTGGAGATTAATATGTTATTGTATTCTTCGCAATAATTTGTTCCTTTAAGAGTCTGACAGTATGACACAGTGAAGGAAACGTGGAAAAAAAAGAAAATGCTCATGAAATATGCATGACAAAAAGGTGGTGTTTTATGCTGTAAGTGCGTTAAGGACGAGCTTTTACGGAATTAATTGGATTTACCAAACACACACACACACACACACACACACACACACACACACACACACACACACACACACACACACACACACACACACACACACACACACACACACACACACACACACAGAACTGAATCTGAAATTTATCGTAACCAGCTGTTGGTACGCATGGATACATTTTTTGGCGAGTGAACAGTGCGTGAAGTGACGGATGAGTTGGCATTTTAACTTGCCGAATATTAAATGTGGGACTAGACCTTATTTATTTTCATCAGATGGAACTGATCCACTCCACCAGCTTTAATACTAAATTGTGGTTGCGTGTGTGTATGAGCCTTTGCTGTGAGGGAATGATGAATCTCCTTGGTTACTAGTCAAGTTTAACCTCTACTTGGAATCTGTTTTTAACCATCACATAGGCAGAAAAGGGATCATGTATTTTTTCCAGGTTAAAACGAACGCGGTGTAGTCTGTTCACTTTAACTTGGTGAGGATCATCCCTTTGCTGCTTCCATTCCAAAGCTTAGTGGCAGAAAAAGAAAGTACTGTGACATAACATCCGTTCTATTTTGAATTATCATATCTCGAGAAACAAATCATCATAGCACGAACTTTAAGGCTGCATCTTTAATAGGCATGATATGAATGGGTATAGGCGTATATCGAGTTGAGTCACTGCAATGGACCTAAAGTGAATGGACCTAAAGTGACATTAATGGCCCAAATGGAATCGTAATTGCTTGAAATAGGCCTGGACCGATCAGCTTGGGTCTCAGGATGGCTGCAAAATATCAGGCTGACGTGAATGGATTGGGTTGACCTGAATGGATGTGGATTGTTCTAAAGTTTACCAAATGGAATTAAACCCTTCATTACGAATATATATATATATATATATATATATATATATATATATATATATATATATATATATATATATATCAATCATTTCCTGTGGCACCCTCGGGGATGCATAGGGCCTCGATGAACTCACACCACCACATCCTATCTTGTGCTAACTCCTCAAGATCTCCCCCAACACTCATCTCCAGCTTCCCGTCTCATTGTCCTCACCCACGTCTCTTTTGGCCTTCCTCTACCTCTCCTACCAAGTGCCACCCACCCTGGTGTACCTCGTACTATTCCCTGTCTCCTATACACATGTCCTAGCCACTTCCATGGTGAGAATCTAACATATTCATCGATCGGCTGCACTCCCGTTATTTCTCTAATTCTACTATTTGGTATCCTTTCCCACCACTTAACTCCTAATATTCTTCTAAGTGCTTTATTTTCAAACACCAAGAATTTATTTTCCATAGTCACTGTGCTGTACCAAGACTCGTGTCCATAAATTAAGATACTCCTAACCATTACCTTGTAAAGTTTGATTTTTGTATGCACAGAAAAATTGTTATTATTCCAAATATTTTTAAGCATTCCCATTGCCTGATTAGCCTTCTTTAACCTTTCCTCGAATTCAAAGTTCAAAGAACCATCCTTGGCTAAATAAGTACCTAAATATTTAAACCTATCAACTTGCTTTACAACCATACCTCCAATTACACATTCCTGCGCATTTTCCATATTCATATTGATTATTTCAGTTTTTCCACAATTAATAACCAAACCCACCTTGCGACCTTCACTCACCAAACAGTCCAACACTCTCTGCATCTCTTCTGGCCCATCACAAATCAAAACTATATCATCTGCATTATCTAAATCCAAAAGTTTCCTGTTCTCTCCCCAAAGTATACCTGCACCGGTTTCTGTTCCAACGCGTTTCATAATGTAATCAATGACCAATATAAATAGTAAAGGCGATAGAACACCACCTTGAATTACTCCGGACTTGACTTCAAACGAATCACTCAGACAACCATCAACCATCACTTTACAAAATGTGTCCTCATGCATGTTCATAATGACCCTCACAAACTCCTCTGGTATTCCATAATGTCTCATGATCTTCCCCATAGTCTCTCTCGAAACACTATCAAAAGCCTTTTCAAAATCAACAAAACAAAGACTTAACGGTACTCTCATTTCATTAACTTGCTGCATCAAATGCCTAACTATAAAGATCTGATCATTGCAACCACGTCCCTTTTAGAAAGGGACGTGGTTGCAATGATATATATATATATATATATATATATATATATATATATATATATATATATGACCTTGGGAGGTCCTTTTGCAGTGGAGGGTTAAGAGATCTTTTAAAACCCTATCATTACCAGAAGTTTTTCCCTAAATTAATAAAATAACCTTGGAGTAGTCGCAAAAAAAAAAAAAAAATATATATATATATATATATATATATATATATATATATATATATATATATATATATATATATATATATATATATATATATATATATATATATATATATAGATTTTGCGACTACTCCAAGATTATTTTATTAATTTAGGGAAAAACTTCTGGTAATGATAGGGTTTTAAAAGATCTCTTAACCCTCCATTGCAATAGGACCTCCCAAGGGGTGAGTGAAATCGGTGGGTGGGATGGGTGAACGGAAGTGGGGAGAGTGGAGGGGACGGGCTGTGATTGTGACGGGTGGTAGGGCTGAGCAAGGGGAGTATACCCTGTGAAGGTAGCTGATGTACGAAGGGCGGTGGGCGATGTTGGGAGTGGGAACAAATCTCTCTCAATCCTTTCAATCTGATAACGTATTTCTCTACTAATTCCTTCACTTTCTTGAGACGGGTGAAATTGCCTGGTATTATAAGAATAAGAAAATATAGACAGGTGGAAGAGGTTGAAAATCTGATGTGGAAGCTGTGGTAGAAAAGTGGTGTGGGATTGGTGGAAGAGGATGTGAGTGGATGATGGTGGATGATGGGGCAGGGCTGGAGCAATATACCCTGTGAAAAGGAGCATTATAGGGTGGTCCGTATTGGCGTTGCAGTGGTGTAATTCAAAAGTTCTCCAATAATACTGGTAAGAAAGTAAACACAACCCAGAGAGAGAGAGAGAGAACCCAGGCATCGAACTAATGGAGTGAACAGCATACATTTGCATTCTTATTT
Organism: Coenobita brevimanus; assembly: GCF_032717465.1. NCBI lineage: Eukaryota > Metazoa > Arthropoda > Malacostraca > Decapoda > Coenobitidae > Coenobita > Coenobita brevimanus. The sequence continues at coordinate 28,938,982 of NC_136996.1, forward strand.
TGCGGAGATATGAGAGATTTTGTTTTCGGCCTTACGTGCTTTTGAGGGAGAGTGTGGGCTTTCAGGGAGACATGCTGATGTTTTGAGCGGCTAAAAGGACCATGAGGAAAAGAAAACAGGGTGGCAATAGCATGGGGAAGAGGGGGAAAGGGGGACTCTCAGGATTAATTGCCTTTTTTACGACGGGGAGTGACAGGGGGATTGATGCTTGAGTGGACGGGTTGACGCTAAGCTAAACACTTTTCATTTTTTCCTCGGTGTGTCTATTCTCTATTCTTTATTTATCTATCTTGATCACACTATCTGTTTCTCTGGTTATCTGTCCTATGTTTGTCTGTATTTCTGGTGTGTCTCATCTTCGTGTATGGGTCCTAGTGATATTATTCACTTCTAAGTACCTGTGTATACAACTAATCAGCATCTACTCTTTTTCTGCAGAGTGATCACACGGTCACTTATCAGTATATGTGCAAAAGATCTGATCGTCTGTGCATTCCCATTACATCCATCCATGCCAACCAATCTGCCCTATTCCACTGAACTTATTCTTTCAAGAATTTCCGTAATTTATTTATGAATTTTTGTATTACCCCTCCGCCAGGCTCACTCGTGGATGTTGGGGAGGTGGTTTTGGGACTTAGGCGTGAGTTTCATACAGAGAGGCCGTATCCAAAAACAAATCGCTAATGAAGAGGTCTACAGAAGCTTCCCTGCCCGACGAAAATACAGAACCAAGCTTCCTGGCAGCATATTTGGGATGTCGTCTCCTTCTCCAGAAAAATCTGGAATATAATTAGTCTCGACGGGTGTATTTGTCCATGCCCTTGGTGAGGTAGAATGTTTGATGGGAGGAGAGGACACTTTTTTTTTATTTTTTATACGAAGGTTTCTTCGATTGGCTGTGACTTTTTTACATGCAATTTTATAGTGTGTTTGTGATGTCTGTGTACCTGCTCTTTTTTTTTTTCCACTCTGTAGTGGTATTGCCCTTGTTATTACGTTGGGAACAGGTTTTTCTTTTTACTCACTCAGCCACAATGCGACACACACACACACACACACACACACACACACACACACACACACACACACACACACACACACACACACACACACACACACACACACACACACACACACACACACAGAAAAGGGGGGAGAGAGAGAGAGAGAGAGAGAGAGAGAGAGAGAGCAACCAGAGAGAGAGAGAGAGAGAGAGAGCAACCAAAAAATTTCGCTCGGAGAAATTAGCATAGCCACTCCTATTGCGACTAAAACTGTGGCTTAAATTTCTGCTTCCTCGACTCAATAAAGTCACAAACCTCGCCGTAATTGCAGTCTTTGGGGCCTTCAGAGGACAGTTACAAGGGAAATCTATTATGTGTTCGTCAGAAGGACTATGCTAGCTGTCCTCAATTCACGAGAGCGCTAATTTTGGCCAGAATGCATAATACTAGGAAGAGTTTGTGTTCTTTTACTCTCTCTCTCTCTCTCTCTTCCTTAATAGGTCCTCTGTTTCAGTTTTCGATTTTTTTTCCTTATCATTACCGCTTTCTGCAATGCTACCAACTGATCCTCCTCCTCCTCCGTCGTCTTCTTGTTACGTTTTCCTCTCCATCTCTCACACGTCCGTTTTTCCTTTCATAAATGGAGGACCATCTCTAGGAACGGCCCCGTCAGTCAGTCACACCTAATGATTTTCAGATGCATGATTGTTCTCTCTAGCGTACCCAATATGATCCCGCATCTGTCAAGTACTTTTACTCTTTTTACTTTAAATCTATTATTCTCCATCATCATTGACTTTTCCTCTTCATTCTCTTACTTTTCCCCCTCATTCTCTTTCTTCTTTTTTGTCTTATTGTTGTTGTTAAGTTGCTCACATCATTTCATCCCTTCTTCTGTCCTTCCATCTTTCCCTCCATCCCTCCTTCTGCCCATCTATCCTTCCATCTTTCCTTCTGTCCTTCCCTCCGTCCTTCTTTCTATCCATCTGTTCTTCCATCCGTCTGTCCTCCCTTCTATCGCTCCATCATTCCTTCCTTTCTTCCTTTATCATTCTGTCCTTCTTTCCTTCCATCTATCCTTTCCTTCCTTCAACGTATACATCCTTCTTTCCGTCTCCTCCTCCTCCTCCTCCTTCTCCTTCTCCTTCTCCTTCTCCTCCTCCTCCTCCTCATGACGCATAGTATACAGACTAATGCATATTCACGGCCATGCATTACCCAAATGAGTATAACAGGAGAGGTATGCATGACGTGTCCAGGTAAATTATAGTTATTACCAGTCTACCCTAACTTCCTCGTTTTTCTCTGTTTTCTCTGTTACATGTTTCTCTATTTTCTTTTTTGCTTTGTTTCTTTGTCATTACTCACTCTCTTAATTCTACGTCTCTGTCTTCATTTTTTTTTCAGTCTGTATATTGTCTGTATGTCCAGTTATTGTCTGTGTGTCTGTCAGTAAGGATATCTGTGTGTCTGCTTGTCTGCCTGTGTGTGTGTGTGTGTGTGTGTGTGTGTGTGTGTGTGTCTCTCTCTCTCTCTCTCTCTCTCTCTCTCCACTCAGCCCCACTTTTCGGCTGCCATGCCTCTCCATCTCCCATTTTCCTTGACCCCCCTTCCTATCATATATATCTCATTTTATCCCATTTTCTATCATATATATCTCATTTTATCCCATTTTCTCCTCTCCCTTTTCACCATTACGCTTCTTTCTTCTCATATAATAATCCATTAAGTTTTCGATCAGCAAATTTTTATCGCTATCTTTAATTCAAATTTCCATAATGTATCAAAGATTTTTACTAATATATTTTCAACTGACTTCGAGCTCCAGTCTTTTGTATTTATTTATTTATTTATTTTTTTTGGCTGTGTGGTATATTTTTCTCTGCCACGTTCCCCTCATCTAAACTTGTTCTCTTCTCTCTCTCTCTCTCTCTCTCTCTCTCTCTCTCTCTCTCTCTCACCACTCCAGAACTCCCTCCTCTCCCTCGCTGTCTCTTCTCTCATTTTTAATCTGTCACTCTTTCTCTCCCCTCCAATTTCTCTCTCCGTCTTCTTTATTCTTGCATAGTTTTTCATTTTCATTTCCCATTCTCCCCCTCACCCCTGCCAGTTCTCTCTCTCTCTCTCTCTCTCTCTCTCTCTCTCTCTCGTGTACCAACCGGAGGGGATTACGGAGGAGAAAGAGGAGGATGTGGAGGAGGAGGAGGAGTAGTGACGTCATTAGGGAAGATAATAGCTTCCTCCATCACGGTTCCTCCTCAGTTATCCCTCCAGTAGGTCTGTTTGCTCTCGAGTCCTCCTTGGGGGGGGGGGACGGAGCACTCCTATAACTATTCTATTTATTTTTCTTTTTATCTTTTTCTTCCTCTTTAGTTTCCTTTATTTATCCGTAGAATGATACATATTTTTATAATTTACTAATTCAAAAATTTCCTTATTCCTCTATATATTTGCTACTCTATTCAAGCATTCGACATGTGATTTTAATTGAATTTGAGTCATGGGAGTTTGATTGTGTAAAAGGGAAGAGGAGTACTTGCCGACATGGTATAATTAGAGATGTAGAAACGATGTAATTAGCGCTGTAGTAGTAGTAGTAGTAGTAGTTGTGGTGGTGGTAGTAGTAGTAGTTGTTGTTGTTGTTGTTATTGTCCCAGGTTCATCTGATTGTGAACCCAGTGGACTGCAGGCTGCAAGTTGTTCTCTTGGAGTTAATTATGCTTCTCTTGGGGGATAAGATTGGAGTGAAAGCACGCTTGTATATCCGGACAGCGGAACAGCATGATTATATCGGTGCCACCACGTGAAGGCGTCCTTCACCAGCGCCAATCAGGAGGAGAGGGAATAAGGAGGAGGAGAAAAGGGAATAAGGAGGAGGAGAAAAGGGAATAAGGAGGAGAAAAAGGAATGAAAAGGAGGAGAAAGGGAATAAGGAGGAGGAGAAAAGGGAATAAGGAGGAGAAAAGGGAATAAGGAGGAGGAGAAAAGGGAATATGGAGGAGGAGAAAAAAGAGAATAAGGAGGAGGAGAAAAGGGAATAAGGAGGAGAGAAAAAAGGGAATAAGGAGGAGGAGAAAAAAGGGAATAAGGAGGAGGAGTAAAGGGAACAAGGAGGAGGAGTAAAGGGAACAAGGAGGAGGAGAAAAGGGAACAAGGAGGACGAGAAAAGGGAGTAAGGAGGACGAGAAAAGGGATTAAGGAATTGAGTTTGTCAGTCGGAGGAACCTGATGGAGGAGCTTGATGGTATTTTCCCTTGTAAATCAATGGGACGATGGGCTTTTCACTTTATACATTTTTTTTTTACTCTAACTTGGCCTAAAATATTCATCTCTCCATCTTTAATGCTTAGTTTTAAAAAGAGATTACTACCAGAAGACCATGCTGATCACGAAGAAGTGCTGTGGTAGGGATGTAGAGCTGTAGTGTTGTCTTCTTGTGCCACTGAGCGACGTGAAATGAGATACAAAAGGAAAAATATCTGGGCCAAATTAAGATGAAGGAACTATAGGAATATATTTTCTCCCTTCGATCTTGCAGGTACAGCTGTAACGATAAATTAACACTAGAATATGATGCTAGTCAAGAAGAAGTGCTAGGAAATGGATGTAGAGTCGTAGTATTGCCCTTTTCTGCCACTGAGCTAAGGGAAATAAGCTGCAAAGGGACGAAAAATCTCCGCCTAGTTAAAATGATTGAACTCTAGGATGGTGAAAAGAGTTTTACGTATGTTAGGCTGTAGGTAGCGGGCGCATGGTGGTCAAGTGGGTTGAGGCTCTCCAGCAGGATATAGCCCAGGAGAGAAGGTGAACAATACTACATTGATGAAAGTATTGTTTATGTTAGGTTGTTGGCAGAGCACACTTCGTGGTATAGTGTGATAATGCGCTACAACCGGATGGGGTGTATTGCTCACCCGATGCTACTCAGAGGTTTTAACTGGTTACCCGACCTTAGTTTGTCTTGACTGAGTGGTCTAGCCCTTACACCCTGCGTTCCTCAACAGACAACAAAAGATTGGATGATGATGATGATGATGATGATAATAATGATATAGGGAGGAGAACGAGGGAAAGCCAAGTAGACAGTCAGATGCTGCTCTTCCAGAAAGATGATGATTACTGAATGGTCAGAGGAGCGATATGAAGATAAGGCTGTAGGTAGGAGGCTGTTGGAATTGCCAAAAGGTATTTTGTGTGTGTGTGTGTGTGTGTGTGTGTGTGTGTGTGTGTGTGTGTGTGTGTGTGTGTGTGTGCGCGCGTGCGTGCGTGTGTGCGTGCGTGCGTGCGTGCGCGCCTCTGCCTGTCTGCCTGTATGCATTTATGTACGTATGTATGTGTGCGTGTAATTACTGATGTGCCAATTTGTATATTGTTTTTGTAACTCTGGTGTCCTTTGATCTTCATATAGCCTACCAATTTCGTGACTCATTTGCACACACAAATGGACAAATTTTTTGTGTTTATTACCAAGGGCCTAATATCAGAGGTCAGATGGGGCGACTGTGATAGAAAATCCTCCATGTGGTTTTGTGTTACAAGCCCTCATTCTCGTCAGTTTAGCTCCCTAATACCATTTCCTAGGCGATTTATTTTGCTTATTACATCTTACTGTCCTAGTCTGTGATATATACATCCGTCTGACATCGCTAGTTAAGGAAACCCTGTAACACTATTTGCCAAGCGATTTATTTGGCTTTTATACCTTACTGTCCTATGCTGTGTTATATACATCCTTGGACCACCACCATACTCTGCATAACGAACTACTATATCTAAAAATAAATAGCTAAGGAAGAGGTGCTTGGGAGCCTCGTTATCCGATGAGAATACGGGCCATAGAGGGTAATTAATGGTCAAGTGGTTATGGAAGTAGTCTGCTGTTTAAGAGGACCTGAGTTCGATCTCAGGCTAGGGCAGGGAAGAGTTACATCATTTTGGTCTCATTAGAATAAACTTGACTGATCATCCATAAGGCGCACAGACATGCCATAAATCACACAAGTCTGGAATATGAGAGTCTTGGCATGTATTTTGGATGGACGGTTGGTATGAGCGCCGAAGGGGTGGCATGCAAGGTGTTCGGCAGGTAGGAGGACTGGTGGGCCATAGGGAACGGAAAAAAAAAAAAGGACCCTCGTCCTATTGTTTTGTTTTTTTTCCTACGAGTGAAGCAACAGGTCAACCTCTCTCATCCCTTCCCCCCCCTCCTCCCCGCCACACCCTCTCCCAATTGCAACAGGTGACTTTGCTCCCCTTCTCCTCCGCTTACCTCTCCTCCGCGTTTTACCTCTCCTTCTCTTCTCTCTCCTCCGCGCTTTGCCTCTTCTCCTCCTCTTACCTCTCCGCGTTTTATCTCTCCTTCTCCAATTAACTCATCTCCACGTTCTTACCTCTCCTCTGCGTTTTACCCCTCCTTCTCTTACCTCATCTCCGCGTTTTCTCTTTCTTCTGCCTATTACCTCTTCTTCTCCTCCTCTTTTTACTTCTCACCTTCTTTCCTCCTCCTCCTCTTCCTCCTCCTGACGTTCTTACCTCCTCCTCCTCCTCGTCTTCCAGTTGACGTAAGCAGAAGGCAAGAGCCCTCCAGTCATCAAAGTGGATGTTGGTTTTCAAGTCTTTCTGCACTTCAGATCAACTTTGCTGTTTATTTTTCGTTACTCTTGCTACCTCCAGACGATTTTATTCAGCAGCAGAGAACTTCGAACTGGAGGGGTTTTATAAGGCATATATTAACCTCTTTATTATGAAAGGCTTTGGTTAAGATGAATAAAAATGGAAAGCTAAGAAGAATAGAATAAGAAGAGACGTAATTAATGAGTTAATTTTGATGACATCTTTTTTCTTTTCACTCTATTCTCGCTGCTCACAGATGATTTAATATAGTCACGGAGGGGTTTTTCGAACAGGAGGGGTTAGATTAAGTTTCCACCAACACTTTTACCACTAGGGGCTTTTCTGTGCTGAATAAAATCGTCTTGTAGTAGGAAGAATATATAAAAAAGCCATATACTTGAATTTGGTAACCTCGATTGCTTTTTTTTTTCTAGCTATCTCTGGACGATTTTCTTCAGCTACGGACAGAAATGGAGAGGTTAGATGGAGCTCTCATTGACAGCTTCACTAATGGATGCTGTCTTGATCTGAATTAAATATTTTAGTAGCAGCAAGATTGATAAAAAATGAGAGTCTTGAATTCACATTAAGTAATAGTTCTTTGGAAAGGATACTTACTTTTTTCTGTATGTATTTGTATCCTGATGCCGCGTCGCTGTGAGGGGTTGTGTTGAAGAGAGAACCTCCACACACACACACACACACACACACACACACACACACACACACACACACACACACACACACACACACACACACACACACACACACACACACACACACACACACACACACACACACACACACACACACACACACACACACACACACACACACACACACACACACACACACACACACACACACACACACACACACACACACACACACACACACACACACACACACACACACACACACACACACACACACACACACACACACACACACACACACACACACACACACACACACACACACACACACACACACACACACACACACACACACACACACACACACACACACACACACACACACCTTTACTCTCGCACATCATCATTCTCCATTTTGTACTCGGCCTCCCTGCCTTCCTATTTCCAGCTGCCTCACTCATACACAATCCATGTCAGTCTCTCGCACTCCATTCGCACCACATGACCTAGCTTCTTAAAAAAAAAAAAATAGAAAGGAAAGTTAATGGTCTGGAAACTTTGTAAGATGTGATGCTGAGAGAGAGAGAGAGAGAGAGAGAGAGAGAGAGAGAGAGGGAGACTAGCTCTTTGTACTAAGGCCACCTGACACTGACACATGACATGAGGGGAAAAGTTTGGGGTCGCTGATGATGGTGGTGGTGGTGGTGGTGGAGGCAGAACAGTTTCAGTTTGTGGTGGTGGTGGTGGTGGTGGTGGTGATAATTGTAGTTTTGGTGTTGGTGGTGGTGACGGCAGTATTTTTTTTTTTTTTTGTGGTGGTGGTGGTAGTAGTTGTTTGTGGTTGTGATGGTGACAGTAGTGTGGTTGTGTTGGTGGTAGTAGTTGTGGTTGTAATGGTGGTAGTAGTGTGGTTGTGATGACGGTAGTAGTAGTTGTAATGGTGGTGGTAGCTGTTTGTGGTTCTGGTGGTGGTAGTGTTGGCTTTTCGAGGTGATGGTTGTGGTAGCTGTTTGTGGTTGTGGTGTTGGTGATAGTGGTAGCTCTTTGTGGTTCTGGTTTAGAGGTGATGGTTGTGGTGGTTGTTTGTGGTTGTGATAGTGGATTTTTATTTTGTGGTAGTTCGTATATGTTAGTGGCCGTACCCTACCGTGTGGTGATAATAGTAGTGTTTCTCTCTCTCTCTCTCTCTCTCTCTCTCAGGTGATGGTTGTAGTTGTCTATTACGGCAGTGGCTATGAATTCTGATGTTGATTGTTGTTAATATTTTGCCGAAAGAGGAAAAAGTGTGAAAGTAAGAGTGACCCACAGGTGTGCAACTCCTCATACTAAGACCACTTGACGCTGAAAAATGACCAGAGGGAAAAAGTTTAGGATCTTCGGTGATTGTGGTAGCTGGTGTTTGTGGTTGTGGTTGTGGTGGTTGCTTGTGGTGGTGGTGGTAGTTGTTTGTGGTGGTTGATTGTGGTGATGATGGTTGTGTGGTGGTGATGGTTGTGTGTGGTGGTGATGGTTGTGTGGTGGTGATGGTTGTGTGTGGTGGTGATGGTTGTGTGGTGGTGAAGGTTACATGTGGTGGTGATGATTGAACATGGTGGTGATGGTGGTGTGTGGTGATGGTGTTTATGTGTGATGGTGACGATGACGATATAAGAATCACAAAAGAAAATGGAAGAGAATACTGATGTAATCACAAAAGAAAATGGAAGAGATTACTGATGTGTAATTATGTTAATCAAATCGCTCTTGAAAAGTTGTTGCAAAGTCTCCATGTTTCGGGGAAATTGGATTGTGTGTGTGTGTGTGTGTGTGTGTGTGTGTGTGTGTGTGTGTGTGTGTGTGTGTTGTGTGTATGTGTGTGTGTTTGTGCAAAGTCTCCATGTTTCGGGGAAATTGGATTATGTGTGTGTGTGTGTGTGTGTGTGTGTGTGTTTGTGTAAGTAAAGTATCCAAGTGTGAGTGAGTGAGTCATTGCATGCGAGTGCGAGTGCGTGTGCGTGTGTAGTCTTGCCAAACCCTGGGTAGGTAAACTTTGTAATACTTTAGTCATAGTGTTCAAAGTTGCGTCTTCAAGGACTGGGGGGCCCTTTCTTAGACACAAGGGGAAGTATGCATAAAGGATCTTAGCACTTTTACCACAATAGCGTTTTTTATTTTCTTCTCTGTTTCACTCGTCCCTTCTTCAGTTTTATATGTCTTTGAAGAGATTTTTGAAACGGTGAAAAATAGATAGAGCCTTCAATAGCCCTATCAACACGAGAAATTTTCCTAAGCTGAATAAAATCGTCTGGATGCAGCAGAAAGAAACTAGATTAATACCTCATCCATCTTAGAGTTTAATCAGATTTTGCCATGAATAAGTCTCAGGTGTAGGTCTGTTAAGAAATGATTTTGTTAAGCTGCTATTCTCACACAAATGTTTATTCTAGTTTGGCTCCGCAGTGTTTGGTAGTTGTACTTGTGTGTGTGTGTGTGTGTGTGTGTGTGTGTGTGTGTGTGTGTGTGTGTGTGTGTGTGTGTGTGTATGGAATTACAGTGGCGAAGAAATTTTATTAACACCTAAAGTTCAGTAACCAGTATCCACATCAAAAAACAAACTTAACATCCTAACTAAATTTTTAAATCGTACGTTTGACGAGGAAAATGTAGAATTGTCCCAAGTCTTTAATTACAGGTAAATCACAAACATGCGATACATTCCCAGTCGTAAGTAATAAGTATGATTATTTTTCGGAGGAAGGACGAGGATAAAGTAGGGTCTTCACGTGTCTGTTTCTTCCCTGTAAAATTGCATCTTAAGTTACGAGAGGGAATAGGTCGTAAGTATGTCAGTGTGTATGGGTCTTAGGGTTGGTGGATCTGAGAGAATTTCCTCGGGTCGATGCTCCTTGGGCGAGGGTCAGTAATGAGACGGAAATTAAATCAACCTCGGAGTAAGACAGAGGATAGTGAGCTGCGGTGTGTGTGTGTGTGTGTGTGTGTGTGTGTGTGTGTGTGTGTGTGTGTGTGTGTGTGTGTGTAAGGTCCTGCTGTGCTTAGTTTGCAGACGCTGATAATGACGTGTGTTATTGTGTAAGGTTGGTGCTACAGTACCTCTCTCATGGTCGGCCCAACTCTAGAACTTTATTGCAGCTTACGTTAGGCGACTATGATTAACCGAGAGACATAGGAGCCCGAGAGTGTTAATATTGAAGGCGTTTGTGATGTGTATGTTGTTGTGGTGGTGGTGATGACTGTGTTTGTTTTACTGATGATGGTGATGATGATGATCGAGGCAGTTTTGTTGATGGTGTTGTATTTGGTGGTGTAAGGAGGGTGATATTCTCTCTCTCTCTCTCTCACACACACACACACACACACACACACACACACACACACACACACACACACACACACACACACACACACACACACACACACACACACACACACACAGGAACTCATCAGGCCTCTCTCGCAGACCTAATAGTTTTTCGCTCAAATCCTGTTCCGAGCTTACCCCCCTTGCAAAAAAAAATAAAAATAAAAATAAAAATAAAAAGGATGGTTAATTATCTCGTAGTTTTAATGAGTTTCAGGTTATTGGCTAATGGGGTTCCGGGCTCTTAATTAATAGGCATTATGGGTGATTGGGGACCAGTAATTAGCCAGGGGATGATAGACTTCACCCTCTCGCGCTTTGACCTTGTTAATAGGGGGATGCAATTAAGGAGGTGCTGGTTTAATGAGGCTGTTTGGGTGAGGAGATGTGGAGGTGGCGGTATGGGCAGGTGATAGGGAAGTGAAGATATGAGTGTAGCTGACGGGGAAATGAAGGTATGAAGAGTGAAGTGATGAGAAATGAAGTGACGGGAAAAAGAAAGTTGAGAAGTGTAGTGGCGGAGAAGTGAAGTTACAGGTAAGGAAGTGACGGAGAAGTGAAGTTACAGGTAAGGAAATTCCGGGGAAGTGAACGTTTGGGGAAGTGACTTTATGGAGAAGCTACTGGGATCTGAAATGAGGGAGAAAAGTAAAGTGACGTAGTTGGAAAGTGAAAGTACTATGAAGTGGTAGTGAATGTTTTTGTGATAGTTGTGGTTATGTGTGGCAGGAATGAGTTGCTGTGTAGTTGTTATACGCTCGTGGTTGTGGCTGTGTCAGGTATGGGTATTTTCCGGTAACTCACTGGGTGTCGATACTGTGGCAGGTGTAGCTGTGTTTGGCAGGGACTAGTTCTTGGTGTGGTGTTTGTGTTGTTGCTGTGGTAGGGATGGTTTTGTTGTAGGTAGGGGTGGTTGCGGTTGTGAGCAACTCTAATACTTGTTGTGACGTTTGTGTTGTTGTTTTGGCAGGGATAGATTATTGCTTTGCTTGATGTGGTAGTTGTAGGGGTGGCTGTGGTTGTGAAAGGGTGACTTAAAGATGGGCTTTGGCAGGGAGGTTGTAACAAACAGATGGTGACCTGCCCAGGGTTGTGGTTGTGACGAGTGTGGGTACCGCCAGGGAGGAATGTTGTGAGGACCTGTACGACTGAATTGGGTTACGGTGGAAAAATACTGTGGATATGGCAGGGTGTTGTGTGCAGGGTGTGTGGTGTGCATAGTGTGTAGTGTGGTTGGGTGCCTTGTGCGGTAGTGTGTGTACTGTGGATGACTTGTGTGGGATGGTAGGGTGTGGGTTGTAATAGGGTGTGTGATGTGGCAGGGTGTGGTTTGAGACTAGGTACAGTATGTGATGTGACAGGGTGTGATTTGTGACTGGGTGTGTAGTGTGGCAGGATGTGTGGTAGAGAAGGGTGTTACTTGTGACTCGGTACGTGGTGTGGCAGGGTGTGTGGCGTGGCAGGGTGTGTGGTAGAGAAGGATGTGAGTTGGAATCGGGTATGTGGTGTGGCAGGATGAGTTATGACAAAGTATGTGTGTGGCAGGGAAGTATTGCACACTCTGGTTACCCTATATCGTGTTGCTGGATACGTATGTGTTGGGCAAGGTTTGATTTAGAACGGAAAAAGGAGAGTTACAGCGTTGATAGGATTGCTGTGATAGATAAGCAGTAGAGAGGGAATGTAGCCTGTCAGTCCTCTTATATATTATCAATGGGGATTAAATTATTAGAGAAGATTCGCAACAGAAATGAGTTACGTGATAGAAGATCCATGAAAAAATTATTTGTGGCCGAGAAAGGTCGTGACAAAATCAAGCTCAGATAGAAAAGGGTTAGAACGGGAATTAGATGTTAGATGTGATAGAGATAGATTTAAATGGGATGGGTTGAGACAGAGAGATGCTTTGTCAGGGATGAGTTTTTGCACAGAGTAATTTTATGGGGGCGCACACACACACACACACACACACACACACACACACACACACACACACACACACACACACACACACACACACACACACACACACACACACACACACACACACACACACACACACACACACACACACACACACACACACACACACACACACACACACACACACACACAGAAAATCAACAAACGTAGGACCGTAAAAAATATCTCGCCAAACCGCCCCGAAATGTCCAAAGTTTAACAAGATTTGGGGACCGAATTGGATGGAAAAAATCTTTCCCCATTCTCTCTCTCTCTCTCTCTCTCTCTCTCTCTCAGATCAGTTTACCTCTTCCCAACTCTCTCACTTTCTCTGGCCAGCGTGGAATTGGTCACTTGAGAAGGAAGACATGAAAAGACGCCTGATTGCATAGCGGGCAGATTCCTACTTGTTTGTTCCTAGTTAAAGGTGAGAGAGAGAGAGAGAGAGAAGCAATATTAGGCACGGCACAATAGAATATGTTGTTAGCGAGGAAAGGGGAGGACAGAGTTATAGTTCAGGGAGAGAGGGCAGATGAAAGAAGAGGGCGTAGATATTAGAGAGAGAGAGAGAGAGAGAGAGAGAGAGAGAGAGAGAGAGAGAGAGAGGGAGAGAGAGAGAGCGAAAGAGAGAGAGAGAATAATTAGAAGTCGCATCATCTCATGCTCTTACCACATAACCTAATATTACCTCTCTCTCTCTCTCTCTCTCTCTCTCTCTCTCTCTCTCTGTCTCTGTCTCAGTGTGTAGTTTTTTTTATTGCACATGTTTTTCACACAAGTATTCCATCGTTTAACATTCTTTCAGCACGGCCTCTTTGAGTCTCTCTCTCTCACACACACACACACACACACACACACACACACACACACACACACACACACACACACACACACACACACACACACACACACACACACACACACACACACACACACACACACACACACACACACACACACACACACACACACACACACACGTACGGAGACAACGGTAATTCATTCCGAAGTAAGCTTGACTGGCGGTCGGAAGTTCCCGGGTTCGATTCTAGGCCTACAGGGAGGATCTTCGCTATTCCAGTCAATTCGTTACCTAGAACTGGAAATAGGGACCTAGATTGTACATAGATGGTTGCGTGTTGTAGTGTGGGGAATGTTTCGGAGCTCTCCTTGTTAATTACTGTCACATATTCAGATCTTCACACACACACACACACACACACACACACACACACACACACACACACACTGGTATGCATTCAGTCCTACACGCACACAGACACCCCACCATCATACTTGGCTAATTACACATCCATCAGAGTCACTTCATGCACGTATACAGCTCCAAGCGTGTCTCTTCTCCATGAGGGGGGTGGGAGTAGCACCCGTCTGGCAACACACACTCACTGCTTAATTTCCACCTTTTCACTGTTAGTGTTAACCGATACTCGCAGAATTTTAGGTATGCGACAGGTGAACTCTGGAACTGTCATCTTCAGACTCTATTTCCCTCGGCCTATGACCTCCATTCCTTCAAACGCAGCGTGTTTCTTTCGTGACTAATTTCATACTTTTTTGCTTGCTTCCATATTTTCTTTGCACATTTTTTTTTACATTTCCTCATACACAAGGTATAGGAAGAGGAGGTAGACTTGTTCACACATATATTAATACGCCACGTACTTGAGGTGCAATACTGTACAGACATAAAACTGCAGACACACACACACACACACACACACACACACACACACACACACACACACACACACACACACACACACACACACACACACACACACACACACACACACACACACACACACACACACATTCTCTCTCTCTTTCTCTCTCTCTCTCTCTCTCTCTCTCTCTCTCTCTCTCTCTCTCTCTCTCTCTCTCTTTCTCTCTCATTAAAGCCATCAAAGGCAGTTCCGTCCTTCTCACTCACTCTTCTCCACAGTCGCTTTTTCCCCACCGTCTCTCTCTCTCATGTAGCTATTTCGCCTTTCACGATTTTTACGAAGATCTTGAATTTTTCCCTTGCATAAATTCCCCCAAAGAGCCCTCCCGGGGTCTATGCACGTGGGGTTTTAGGGAGAAGGTAGCCTGGATAGCGTACCGTCCTTCATTTACTGGCTCGTAGTCGCGAAGGTCACATATCCAGAATTTTGAGTTCACATCTTATGAAATTCTGAAAATGTCCCAAATCTTTACTTTTTTTTTTTTTTCTTTTTTTTTTCTTTTTTTTTTTTGAGGAAGTAAAGGTTCCACCACTTCACAACGAGACGCCCCTCCTGGTGTGAAAAAAAAAAATTGTCGGGTGGCAGCAAGAAGAGTATAAATATAAGCATCATCGTACTGAAAAGGTTAATTTATTTCCATTCAGCCCCCTCCTTTTCTGCTTCTTTGATGGGCTTTTCTCCCCATTAAATTTCGAAAAATATATGTATGCTTTTCCGACCGTCTTTGATATATATTTTTTTTTATTTTTTTCCCACTTTCATTTTCTCCGCCCGGACGGACTGATAGGCGAGGAGGATGTGGCAGGGGAGGTGGAGGATGGGGTGGAATGCTGTGGAACGGGATAGATGAGGTAGAAGTAAGGTGGGACGATTTAGAACGTGGGGAACGATGCTGAACGTGGTGGAACGAGTTGAAACGGAATGGAACAATTTAGAAACGAGGCGGAACGAGTTGAAATAGGATGGAACAATTTTGAAATGAAGTGGAACGAGTTGAAATAGGATGGAACAATTTTGAAATGAAGTGGAACGAGTTGAAATAGGATGGAACAATTTTGAAATGAGGTGGAACGAGTTGAAATAGGATGGAACAATTTTGAAATGAAGTGGAACGAGTTGAAATAGGATGGAACAATTTTGAAATGAGGTGGAACGAGTTGAAATAGGATGGAACAATTTTGAAACGGGGTGGAACGAGTTGAAATAGGATGGAACAATTTTGAAACGGGATGGAACGAAGTGGAACGGGGTACAAGAAGTTGGAACAGGGTGAAGCTATTTGGAATGAGGTGGAACGAGTAGGAACGGGGTGGAAGAGGTAGGTGATGCTGTGGAACCAGGTGGAATGGATCGAGGGAAAGATGGAGCTTAGTGGATAAAGAAGTGGAGCGGAGTGGAGTGAGTAGTTTGGTGTGGAATAGGCAGGGGAGGTGGAGGATAGAGTGAAACGGGGTGTGTGGAGATGAGGACTGGTGTGGAGCGTGGTGGAACGGGGTGGTATGGACGGAAAGATACAGACGGTGGATGCTGTGGAACGGTGTGGGAAAGCTGTGGAGCCGAGTGGAGAGGGATGGAGAACGGTGAGGAACAGAGCGATGGAAAACGGAGGATGGGGTGGAGCGAGTCGGGAGAGAGAGGGTGGATGATGTGGAACTGGGCAGAGGGAAAGATATTTGTGTGGAAGGGAAAATGTTGGTGTGGAAGGGAAAGATGTTGGTGTGGAAGGGAAAGATGCTGGTGTGGGAGGGAAAGATGGAGTGGATCGAGTGGAAATAAGGCGTGGATGGAGCGAGGTGTGGGTGGAGCGAGGTGGAACGGGGTTAGAGCACCTTAGATTGGGGGGAGATGAGGGCGGGTGATCGGTAAATTGGAAGGAAAATAGATTTGAGATGGTGTTGTGGGGAGAGGGAGGGAGGAAGGAGAGTAGAGAAGGGGAGAGAGGGAGGGAGAGGAAGGAAGGAAGGGGGGAACGGAGGGAGATAAGAAACTGGTGAGGGAGGTGATGGAAGGAGGCTTGAGGAGAGATGGAGGAAGATGAGGAGAAAAGGGGAGGAAGTGGGAAGAAGGAGGGAGATTTAGGAAGATGTTAGAGAGAGAGAGAGAGAGAGAGAGAGAGAGAGAGAGAGAGAGAGAGAGAGAGAGAGAGAGAGATTGGAATGATGCGTGAAAATATGCAACTTAAAATTAATAATAACCCTTTCAGTATGATGACGATGTAAAATTCTTCTTACGACAAAAAAATAAATAAATTAATAAATCGGCTTTGGGTAGACCTAACGTAGCAATTGGGTTTATAGAGAGATTTCTGATCGTTTAATTCCCCTACGTTTCTCTTAAGCAAAATAAAACTGTATGACAATAGTAAGAATAAAACAAAAACGATATTTGTGCACGTACGGGGATAATGGGACATGCAAAGACGTATTGAGCTATGTCTATCTATCTGTCTATCTATGTATCTGTAGCCATGAAAATAACTTATATTTAGGGTCTAGCCAAAGAAAGAGGCACAGAATTGACGAGACCAAAGACGAAGGAAAAGGGAAGGAAGGAAGGAAGTGGGTGAAAGCGAAAGTGGAATTTAGGGTTAAAAAAAAAAATCTTTCGCTAAATTCATCGCTTCAGGGAAACTTTATGCCAAAAAATAATTCACGTTATAAAAAGTGTCAATTAAGGAAATGTAATCTTCAGGCAGGTGTTTCAAACTTTCTCGCATATCCAGTTAAAAATGTTAATGGCCGCGATCGGAGGCTGGGAGAGGAAAGGTTTGAGAGAGAAGAGGTAGGAGGGTGAGGGAGGAGGAGGAGGAAGAAGGGAGATGCGAGAGAGGAGAGAGAGGGGAGGAAAAAAGTGGGAGGGAGATAAGAGGAAGAAGTCTGAGGAGGAAGAGGAGGTATGGGAAGAAGAATGTGTGAATAAGAGAGGAGGAGATGGTAGCAGAAGAGGAAGAAAGAGAAAAAAAGGGGAGGGAGGGGATGGGCAGGAGAATAAGAAGAGGCAAAAGACTGACAAGGAGGAGGAGGAGGAGGAGGAGAAAAGTACTGTGAGTGAGACCAGGTGGGGGATTGAGAAGAAAGACTAAGGAGAAAGAAAAAGGCAAGAACGAGAAAAGATAAGAGGCTTAGGAGGAAGAAGAAGGGGTGGAATGGAAGAGAGCGAAATAGCGAAGGACTTAAGGAAAATACACACACACACACACACACACACACACACACACACACACACACACACACACACACACACACACACACACACACACACACACACACACACACACACACACACACACACACACACACACACACACTATAGCTCTCTGTCAGTCACTCAGTTCATCAATCTCTCACTCCAGTTGTATCACTCATACACACTCAGCTTCACGCATGCATTGTCTCAGCCACTTTCCTCATTTCACATATTTCTCTCTCTCTCTCTTTCTCTCTCTCTCAACCACTTCAGTCCCATGACGTGTTCAGTATTGCATTCTTGGTACCTTTAGACGATTTTAATTTGCCTTGATTTTTCGAAAAAAAAAAAAATAGTTCCCGCTAAAATGAATAAAATCGTCTGGCTGTAACGAGATTATAGAAAAAAAGAATTGCTGGGCTTGATCTCGACTCTAACATTTACTCGCTCATTTACACACACACACACACACACACACACACACACACACACACACACACACACACACACACACACACACACAGGCTTATTCACTAGCACACACGTTCACACACACACACACACACACACACAGGCTTATTCACTAGCACACACGTTCACACACACAGCTTCACTCACAGACCCACCCACTCTCCCCCCCCCTCCATGTCTTACTTACTCACTCACACACACACACACACACACACACACACACACACACACACACACACACACACACACACACACACACACACACATGCGAAGGGAGGAAGGGGGAAGGAAATAGTGACATGGAGGTATTGGTGGAGAAATACACGCACTGGGCACTCCAATACTACACAGGCCTTTGTCAGGGTTGGATTGACTGAAAGGGAGAGAGAGAGAGAGAGAGAGAGAGAGAGAGAGAGGAATAGATAGTATGAGATAAATTCAGGGCTTAGAGAGAAAGAGGGGGGAGAAGAAAGAAAAAATATGTGGAGTAATGGAGAAGAGGAATAAGTGAGAGAAAGAGAAGAGGGACAGGGGGAGGAAGAGAAGAATAACACGAAAAACGAAGGAGGGGAGAAAAGGAAGGAAGAGATAGTGTGAGGGAGAAATACAATGGAGAGGAGAATGTTTGAGGAAAGAGAGAAAAAGAATAGAAATAAAAGGAGGAATGTAAATAGCAGGAAAGGGAGAAATAGAAAGAGAGAGAGAGAGAGAGACTGCGGTTCGCCTGAGGGAAATACTAACCCACAAATAACTAGTACTCTCTCTCTCTCTCTCTCTCTCTGCTCATCTCATTAGCTCTCCTCTCCTCTCTCCCTCTCCCTCTCCTCCATATCGTAGTAATATACCAGAGTGGATGGGATGGGGGAATGAGGAGATGAGAAATGGAAAAGCTTGGAAATGAAAGGGAGAGGAATTGGCTGCGGTTGACGTTGGGGAAAGGAGGAGGGAGATTGAGGACGTCAGGGAGTGATGGAGGGGAGTGATGGAGGGGAGTGAGGAAGGGAGAGAGGATTGGAGGCGAGGAGGAAGTACTGAAGATAGGAAGGAAGGAGAGATGAGAAACTGATGAGAGGAGGGAGGAAGAGGGAATGGAGAGGAGGGTGGAATGTTGTGAAGGAAGGAAGGAGACGAGTGAGTAGAGACAATTTGGGGGAACGAGGAAGTAGATGAACAGAAAAGGAAAGAGAGGTGATTAAGGAAAGAGAAGAGGGGAGGAAGAGAGGAGGATGGGAGAATGAGATGGAAGGAGAAAGAGAAAGAAGGGGACAAGAAAAAAGGATAAAAAGAAAGACGAGGAGGAAGTAGGGAAGTCTGAAAGGAAGGGGAGATGGCGAAGGGAAGAGAGGAAGGAGGAAATTGAAGTACAAGGGAAGGAGGGTTGAAGGAAGGGACGGAAGGAAAGGAAAGAAGCAAGAAGGAAGGGAAGGAATGGAGGGAGACGAGGAAGTGGGTAAATGAGAATGAAAGGGGAAATGGCTGAAGGAATAGAGAAAGGAGTGAAGGGATGGGAATAGGAATGAAGAGACAGGAAGAGACAAGAAAGGGAGAAAAGGAGATCCAGTGGGCGGAAGGGAGGGGACGAGGAAAGGGGAAGGGGGGAGGGAAGGGACGAGAGGAAAGTAGGCGAAAAAAGAAGGGGAAAAAAGGGATAGGGAGAGAGAGGGAGGGAGACTATAGAGAAAAGAGGGAATGGAAGGGAGGGAGATAGGGGAGGAGAGGAAGAGTGGAAGAAGAGAAAGTTGTGAGACGAAAGACTAGATATAATAAGGAAGATAAATGGTAAAAAAATCATGGGATGAGAGGAAGAAGAGGCAGAGAGGGACTGGGTGAAAAGAAGGAAGAAGGGAGGTAATTGAAATGAAATACAGAGAATGTAGGGAAAGAAATGAAGAAAAAGGATTGTAAGAAAATGTAGAAATGGAAAAGAAAGAAGAAAAAGGAATGTAAGAATAGGAAGGAATGGGACAGCAAGGAAAAATAAGGATGGTCAGAAAAAGAATGAATGGGAAAGAATGGAAGAAAAATTATGGACAGAAAAGAAGGAATGGAAAATAAGGGAAGAAAATGATGGTCAGAAGAAGAAGGAAGGGGAAAGACAGGAGGAAGGAAGAGGATCAGAAAAAGAAGGAATGAGAAAGAAAGACAGAAAAAGTATGGTAAGAAAAAAGAAGCAATAGGTAAGAAAGGAGGAAAAAGCATGGTCACAAAATGGAGGAAAGGAAGAAAAAGGATGGTAAGAAAAGGAAGTAAAATGATGGTCAGAAAAGAAGGAATGGGAAAGAAGGGAAGAAAAACGATGGTAGGAAAAGCAGAGATGGGTTATAAGGGAAAGTACGAGGAGAGAGAGAAAGAAAAGGACGGAAGAGGATGGTAAGAAAAAGAAGGAATGGGTTACAAATGAACTTACGAGGAGAGAGAGAAAGAAAGGATGGAAAAGGATGGTAAGAAAAAGGAAGGATGGGTTATAAAGGAAAGTACGAGGAGAAAGAGATGTCCCAGTGATGACGTGGGCTCTCGATATTGGAGATTTTGGCCAGCGTTGTATTCACTCCATCTCTCCTTTTTCCCAAATGCTCCTGGAAATGTTGAGCGTCGCGTTTACGGACATATAATATTTAGACAGGAATATTTGCCTCGCCTAGTCTTCGAATTTTACATCATAGCCTCACTTTTTGAATGCCAACTATGTTATAACGCGTATTTAGTTGTATATATTGACTTAACTGGCGCGTAATAGTAAAGGGTTAGAGTTAATATTGTTTCTTCATATAATTTCTCACATCGATTGCATAAACAGACTCTTCCACTCACAAACACAAGCATTTCAACACAAGTTTCCAAACACACTTTTCACCCTGCACTCCAAAATTTCTTCGCACCCACATTCGTTCGTGAAACAAGGGTGGGGGCGGGTCAATCCCCCAGCTACAGAAAGTGAAGTCCCTCAACCCCGTGATCAGTAGCTCCGTCGGACCCAATAAACACGCTGAATTTTATGCACCCAAGAGCCGCTGCTAGAAATGGATTAGTAAAAAAAAAAAAAAAAATAAATAAATAAATAAATAAATGAAAAGGTTCACATCAAATCCTTTATTACTCGAAGACTTTTCCAGATCTGAATAAAATCGTCTAACAGCAATAAGGAAAAAGTCTCTTAAGTCCTTGTTGTGAAGTAGTCAACACTACCTTAGGTTTAATGTAATGTACAGTTTGTTCACTTTAGCTGGGCGTAAAGTTGTCATCTCTTCATCTTTAATCAGAACTATAGCAGGAGACTAACACTCGAACATGATGCTAGTCACGGAGAAGTGCTTCGTCACGAGACGAAAACTGCTGCAGGCTATAACTATTTCTGCAGGAAGATCAGTGAAAAGAGTGCAAAATCTTCCCTTGTGTAGTTCTTCCCGAAAATAACATATCCAAGTGATGACGGAGAATCGCCCGTAAATATACTTCAGGATCCCGAATCTCGCTCCTGGTTTGGTAGGGGGTTAATGAAGGCTTTATTCCACCATTTAGTGATTCTATCCTAAATTAAATAAAATAGTCCAAGGAAGGAACGGAATATGTGACTTTTGATGGGAGAGACTGAAAAATAAAATCATCACAAGGAGGAAAGGAAAGGAGAGAGTAGGGAATGGAGGGAAGGAGGAATAGGAAGGAAGCAAGATGGAGTGAAGGAAATAAAGGAAGGAAGGGAGGGAGGGAGGGAGGGAAGAGAGCAGCGTTTAATTTGTTATGCACGGGTAGAGTCAGCACACTTAACAACCTACTTGACTTGAAGGTGTGTGTGTGTGTGTGTGTGTGTGTGTGTGTGTGTGAGAGAGAGAGAGAGAGAGAGAGAGAGAGAGAGAGAGAGAGAGAGAGAGAGAGAGAGAGAGGGAAACTTCACAGGGAGCTTCTGTAAGAGGCATTTCACCGCCACGCCCCGGCTCATTTAGTGCGCCAATTTTCCCCGCTTTGATGAGGCCAAATTGACGCCAGATTCGTAAACTGCGTACAAAAGCGTCGTTTTTACCTCCTGCAATTAAAGCGTGTGTTTGTCGTGGCTACAGAAATGACGTATTTCCCTGGAGCAGAAATGTCAAGCAGAGTTAAGCAGAATTGTTTTGAGGATGGTGGTGGATGGTTGCGTGTGGAAAGGGTATGTGTTGGTTTTATATGTTCCTGTAGATTGTGTCAGGCTGCCCGTTTGTATCTATCTGTGTCTGTGTATCTGTTTACTATCTATCTGTCTGTCTCCTATCTTTCTCTCTGTGTATTTGTGTCCATGAGTTTGTGTACTTGAATGTCTGTATATCTGTATTTATCTGTCTTTTTCTGTATATGTCTGTCTATCGTGTGTGTGTGTGTGTGTGTGTGTGTGTGTGTGTGTGTGTGTGTGTGTGTGTGTGTGTGAGAGAGAGAGAGAGAGAGAGAGAGAGAGAGAGAGAATTGTATCTAATTATAACTCCATCAATCCTTTCTAAAATTATGATACCACCGACAACAAGTGTTAGCAAAAGTCCCGTTGCCTGTCCTCCATCTTTCTTCGTGGATTTTGACTGTCACCCTCATTAATCCTCAGAAACACTGAAGGATTAATTTGGTACATTGTCAGTGTAGTCAGTGTCCTTCGTGAAGTTACATTATACTTGCTACACCTAAAGTTAATCCCCAGCAACACTGAAGGATTTATGTGGCACCAGATCAGTGTAGTCGTGTCTTTTGCTGAAGTTACGCTATTCTCGTTTCATCTTAATTTGTCTCAGATTTTCGTCGTTTTGCAGCTTATATCATTTAGTGGCAGAAAAGGACAATTCGACGGCTTTGCATCTTTCCATTAAACTTCTTCGTGACTAGCACCATATTCTAGTGTCAGTGTCTTTCAACTCGGCGTCCAAGGTAGATGAGAATTTTAGGTCAATTTAAAGTAAAAGGGGTTGAAAGTAATTTTCAGAGTCTGTAGAGGGAAAAGCGAGGGAGGTGGTAGGACTTGCTGTTGCCCACAGTACAGCAATTTTACCTTGTTATTGGTGCTGGAAACGGACGCCTTCACGTGGTGGCACTGATACGGTCGGGCGGTGGATCTGCCGGTTATTCAAGCGTCCCTTCATCTCCTCCATATCCCACGCAAGGAGGGCAAGGTCAGTCTGCAGTCAACCGGGTTTACATTGAGATAAGCCTGGGGTTGGAAGTACTACCCTGTCAACAGATGGAGACTCTTTGGGATCACAGTCACCCCCTCGACTTTGCAGACTAGCGAATCCGGAATCCGTCTCGCAGCTGAATACACATGGCAATTCAATTTCCTGATTCTGTTGGCGGGAGCTGCCTAGTCCGCCATGCACCCTTTCCAGCGCACCGGATTCACACACACACAATTCCGACCATTTCCGTCCCGTAACTGTAATTTATTTTTTGCAGGATGGCAAAGCAAAGAGAATGCAGTATCTTAATCATGCGTCTTGATTCTCCTGCAAAATGTATTACCTGTAATTGTTTATCGACATTTTTGGTGCACCTGTGGTTATTAGGTATTGTCAGCCTGCATCCCACATTATTAAGTGCAGTTAGTAACGATACAGGAAGGCTGAACACATTCCATCTGACTCACTCACTTCAGAAATTAAGATGGAGTGAGATTGCATTCCACTCAGCGGTTTCATGTTTATGCCTCTGACCTTAAGGCTGAGTTCTCACCTGAGCCACACTTACCGGCCCTCAGGGAAGCGGGCTCTAATAATCACCCACTAAGCAACCCGGGCACGAACCTTTGGGAATCGTGGCCACTTTAATTCCAGATTTCCGATAATTCAGAGTTGTGGCTAGTTTACCTTTCCTCTGCCACATCGGAATATCGATAAACTGGCCAGACTGATAATGCACGACAGAATAGATAAAAATGACACCGTGGTCTGCCATAGATTAGATGCAGTATTCTGATTACTGATAACACATACATTACGTCAGCGACATTACTTGATATTAAAATACTGTCATCTTTCTCATGATAAACATTGTCATTATTGCTGCTTCTATTCGGTCTGCCACCTATTATTAAAATCTACATCACTACCTCTGCCATCAAAATTATTACAACCATATCACTACATCGTCACCATCACCACTACCGCAATCACCATCAGCATTATAGTTGCCACCACGTTTTACAACCACATATATGCACCACTGTCACTACCAACAACACTTATCCTCCACGACCACCACCACCGCCGCCGCCATCACTGTCACTAACAAAGGATGAAGTGAGGAACAGTAAGGTATACTCTAGTACATCTAAGACAACCACTTCATCTAAGGCTCACCATCACCACTACCACTACCATCATCATCCACCACTACCATCACCAATATTGTCACCACTATCACCATCACAAACAGTAGACTGATTCAACTCCTCCCCTGTTGATCCTTCACCCTGTTCTGCTACCACCACCACCATTACCATCTTTACCAATACCATTAGTATCAAACCTATTGCATTTCCAGTACTACCATCACCATTAACACCATCATCGTAATCTTTCAGCACAACCACCACCACCACCACCACCACCACCACCATTATCAGTAGTGAACCTGTTACATTTCCATGTCAAGTGTCACCATTACCATCATCATCACCTCTACCATGATTTCTGCTTTCATCAGTTTCTAATCTATCTTACTGTTTCCGTTACTATACTAGGTCCGCCATCTGTACCACCACCATCACTACTGCCACCAATAGGAACCTATAAACCTA
Organism: Coenobita brevimanus; assembly: GCF_032717465.1. Taxonomy (NCBI): domain Eukaryota; kingdom Metazoa; phylum Arthropoda; class Malacostraca; order Decapoda; family Coenobitidae; genus Coenobita; species Coenobita brevimanus. Next base: position 28,963,728 of record NC_136996.1, read on the forward strand.
CCATCACTTATGCTGTCACCGCAAACAGCACAACACCAACCACCACCATCGCCATCGCTAACAGGGAGTGATTGGAGAGTTAATAAGTTCTCCAGCATAGCACAGCCTCTAGGCATCACCACCACCACAACCACCACCACCACCACCATAACTACCAAGATGTGAATGGAGACAATAAGTTTTCCAACATAGCACAGTCTCTGTGCTAGCTTCTCACAGCATCATCACTATCACCATCATCATCATCACCAACAAGGAATGAATGTAGAGGTAAAACCAGCCAAATTCCAACATAGCAGAGACTCCATAACGCAGCTGCTCACACGGTCACCCTTCACCCCTGCTCCGCTACCTCCCAAACTCGCTTAAATTCTCAAACTTCTTCCCTGCCTCCTCCTCCTCTTCGCCTTAAGTTCATACCCTCGCCTCCTCTATTAACCCCGTCAGCACGAGGGCGGAATTTTTTTTACTTCATGCAACCACCAGACGATTTTGTTCAGCTCAAGAAGGGCCTCTTTCTGGCAGGATATAATTTCCATACTTCTCTTCCGTTTTTTGTGTTAGTTTCTGTTCCTTCCCCGTTGAATCCCGTAGCAGATTGACTCCTTTTTCAATGTATTCTTGTTTGCTGTAGACTGTTTTCTTCAAAGACTTCTAATATTGAGGTTAACTTCTCTCTTTCTGCTTCTGCTTGTACACTTTTTTTCTTCTCTACCCTTCCTTCTTTCACTCTTCCCTCGTCTCACCCTCTTATTCATTCCTTTCCTTCCACTTAGCCTAATGATTTCTCTTTCCTTGTATTTCCCCATTCTTCTCCCTCTTCACTTCCTCCTCATCTTCATTTTTCTTTTCCTCCTCCCCTCTTCTCTAGCTGGTTCTCTTCTCTTCATCTCAATATCTCATTCACCTCTCTCACCCTCCTGTCGCTTCTTCCTCCTTCCATCGTGTGGCTGACTTTCTTCCTTCTGTTGCCATCATCATCATCATCGTTTTCTCTTCTCACTCCCTCCATCCCATCATCTCTTCCTTTCTTCGTTCACACAACTCACATCCTCCTCATTCGTTCCTGTTAGGAACTACTGTAATTGCACTTTCATCACTTCTCCCCCACTTTCCATTTCCTGCTCCTTCCTTTTCCTCCTTCTCGCTGTTCCCCTTCCTCTTCCTTTCTCCTTCCTTTCTCCTTCCTTCCTCCTTCCATCCCTTCTCTCCTACTCTCCATTTCCTTTCCCTTCCTGTTCCTTAAATGATTCCATACTTTTCCTCCACCTTCCTGTCCCTTATTTCCCACTTTCCATTTCCTTCTCCATCCTGGTCCTTTTCTTCCTCCATCCTATTCCCTTCTTCGCCTTTCCATCCCTTCTCTCTCAATGTACATTTTCTCCTCTTTCCTCTTCCTCTTCTTTCTCTTACCATCCCTTTCTTAACTTCCCACTTCCGCCTCTTTCCTCTTCCCTCTCCCTCTTCTTCGTATCTCCGTCACTTTTCTAACTTTCCATTTCTTCCTCTTCTTTCTTTCTCCTCCTTCCCTCGTGTGGAGTTATAATTACTCGTCAGTGAAATTGGCGGATGGGTGGGGGGAACTGCAGAAAGGCAAATCCCACACCCTCCCCCGCTTCCAGCACATCTCTCTCTCTCTCTCTCTCTCTCTTCCCCCCTGCCTCCACTCCCCCAACCATCCCCACCCCACTCCCACTCTCTCCCCCTCCACTCCTCCACTCTCGAGTCGGAAAAGCGCAAGTGGAGGAATGTGGAAGTTTGGTTCATCTGCATACCGAAGTGACAGCGTTCGTCACTTCACTGTCCCTCCCCCCTCCTGCTTCCCCCTCCCATCCTGCAGTACCCCTTCAACTCCCTCTACTTCACCTCCCTCTTACCCTCATCCAGGACTCATCCTTTCACCCTGTCTCTTCTGTCTCCTCTCCACTCCCCCCCCTCCTCCCCATTCCCCTTCTCGCTCCGTCTTTCTCCTCCCCTCTCCTACCACTCTCCAATTCACCTTCCTCTGTTATCATTCCCTTCCAGGTCTCTTGTGGTTTTTATTGCTTTTTTGTATGTTATATTGGAGTTAGAACATTAAATCTGACCTCAATAACGCCCCTATGGTAGCGTCGTTTTACCATTTAACTTCGGCCAACACCAGACGATTATATTCAGTTGTAGGGGAGTCATGTGCTTAAACATTTAAACCCCTAACTGGAATTCAAGCTCCCTATTTTTACTATTTCTGATGCACGTGGGTAAGACGGAGCATGCCTACCATTCCTACATGGTTGCTGACAGCACTCAATAATGTGGGATGCAGGCTAACCAGTACAAATAATCACAGGTGCTCCGAAAATGACAATATCATGGGTTTGGACATGTGTTTCAGCGTTGAAGCACACGACCATTTCGGAGCCTGAGAGTGGTAAGGTGACGCTGGCAAAATAATGTACAGTCATATGCAGAAATTCGTTCGCCTTTCATGCCTCTTTCTCCCATTGAGCGACTGATACGATGCATGAAAATGAGACGTAGTGAATACTGATAAATGTCCGTATTCGCATAGGATGGGGAAGCTTACTAATAAATCTTCCTTAGCGATTTATTTTGCATGTTACACCATACTAGTCACTTGTACCATACTTTAATCTTTTGTTATATGGACACAGATTGCTTAAATAAGATAAAACTATGTTCTTATTTTAATGGCACATCCAGAAATAAACCGGTAAGGAGAAGGTGTTAGGGAGCTTCCTTATCCGACGAGAATATAATCCAGACCTACCGATAGATAGATAATATGCACCACAGTTTCCTTCGCTGTATTCAAGCTTTTATGCATCCAGTGATAGAGGCAAGAGAAGCCAACTAACATTTGTATATAACCGTACATTGCTAAAAAGTTGTAGTTTCACGAAATCTCAGTCCAACAAGAAATTTTTGAGATAGTCCATTTAGTTTTTGTCCATTTCTTTCTCCTCTTCGCCCAGTTATCATATTTTTCCGCCCGTCTCGCCGAGGTTCCTATCAGTATATTTATTTTCGCATCGCATCTCCCTTTTTTTTTTTTATTCCCAATTCTTGTCACCTTTCTTCCAAAAATTTTCTGCTTCCCTGTACGAGTTCTTTATATAATTTTATTTAAATAGCTCTCCCAATGTCACTTTCTCCAGCATCCTCCCCGATTTCATTTTCCTCCATCATCATCATCATCATCATAGCCGTCGTCGTCGTCTAATCCTTCCATCTCTCTTTCTTCTCTTACACTCTTTTAGCATTCAGTTCACTTCTGTTACCTCCCTCTATCTTCTTTCAGCTTATTCTCATTCTTCCCTCCTCCTCCTCCCCTCCTTCTCCCCTCCTCCTCTTTCCTACTTCTCCCTTTCTCTTTCTGTTTCCTTTTTTACGAGTCACTTCCACTTTATCAGTTTTCTCTCCTCCTCCTCTTCCTCTTCCACCTGCTCCTACTAACCCTCTCTTCCTCCTACTTCCATTCCTACTAACCCTCTCTTCCTCCTCCACATTTCCTCCCCACTTTTCCCCAAGCTCTTCCCCTTCCTCCGCCACACTCCCATAAAACACACAGCCCCCAACACACCCAGGCCTTTTACGCACAATGCCACCTCAGCGACTCATGACCGCATTTCCTTAAGATCCCGTATTTCCTTCGCACCGTCTTTAGGTATTCTCATATAGATGCAGGAACCGAGCATCGACCCCCGTGTGACAAGGCCTTCTCGCAACGCAGTCGTAATAGCGATGTTTACGGTCAGCATTAGGGGAGTTTTGTTGATCGTACCGTCGTAAACATTACAAGTTTCAGTTCGGTAGTAATGTTTAGTGAAACGTTTTACGATCAGCTTTACGTGGGCATTAGATGAGGAAAGACTGCCTGCCACGGTTTGTTTGTATGTAGCGACCGGCTTGTACACGATTAACATAGGTGGGTGTAGTAGTAAGTAGTAGTAGTAAGTAGTAGTAGTAGTAAGTAGTAGTAGTAAGTAGTAGTAGCAGTAGTAGTAGTAGTAGTTGCCCTAAGTCCATGTGAAATGTGAACCCAGAGGACTGCAGGCTAAAGTTTTCATGTCCCTGCAGCCTGCCGTCCTCCTTTTGGGGGACAGGAAGAGAATAAATGGTGGTTTGTATAACTAGGTAGTGGAGTCACCGCAAGAAGGCGTCCCTCACCAAATCCGGCGGGCAGGTCTACAGTACACGTGTTTTAGGGATCCTGATGGTTAATTTATGTGTAGGGGTGAGGAGCGCCATTTCTGTTATATGGAGAAGTACGGTACAGTTAGGGAAAATTCACTTACAATTCCCCTGCAGTACGGTACAGCTTGGGACAAAAATTCAGTTACTACTCCTGCAGTACGGTACAGTTGGGAAAAAATTCACCTACTATTTCCCTGCGTCTGCCTCACACTCAGGACATATTCGACACATACTGTTCCACTGCGTCTACCTCATACTCTGGACATAATTGACACTTTCCACTCTGACATCTCATATGAAAGAGCATCATCTAAAGGTAGAGAAACATACCAAGCCTCTCTCACTTGTAAATATTAACGAGAAGGGGAAAGACATGGATGAGGTAACATATTAAGACGAGGTATTCCTCCCCTAATGTGTATTTTGCATTCACTAACGAGGTTGCACTGATAATTGCTAGATATTTTGGTCTCGGCTTTAGGAATACGGCTTTGTGTTCGGAGTGTGGGTGTCATTAGTGGTGTTTATGAAAGAACAATGATGTTTTGTCGATGGAGGTGTGGCGGTCACTATCGAAAACAACGTGATGAATTTTATCGGCATTGATACGTGAAGGGATGTCAGCTGTTTGAAGGTCGCATCCATGCCATTTGCTTGTTGGCGCGGACGGATGCGGACAGGAATTTTCTATTACTGTAGGTCCATTAAGAGCTTGAGGGTGCTGGCGAGAACTTCGATCATTTACAGTGATGTAGAACTCCCGCTGCGTCAGCAAGCTTTTGGTGTGGACGCGCTTAATACTGAAAACTGTAATAAAGAGGTTCATAAAAGAATCTTGTACAGTATACACATTGCCTATTGTTAACACCGAAGATAAATCGATAACATTACACATGCTCCTGCTACCTCCAGACGATTTTATTCAGCTTAGCTATAACTATAACGAAGAGGGTTAGGAAGACTACGTAATCCTTCCCCCCCTCCCCCAAGCACTCCTAAAAATCTTACCGAAGCCGAATTAAATTGCCTAAAGATTGCGACAATAGTGCATCGGTGACGTTTAAGGTTCATAGCGATCTTGATGATGATGATGATGATGATTTTGTGTGTGTGTGTGTGTGTGTGTGTGTGTGTGTGTGTGTGTGTGTGTGTGTGTGCATGCGCAAATGTCAGGCACCGGAAATTACGATTACAACAATATCTCTGAGCCCAGGGAAACAGCTTAATCAACTCGACAGCTCTCCTCTTGCTGCTACCAATGTTATTTTATAGTTCATAGGTCTCTCTCTCTCTCTCTCTCTCTCTCTCTCACACACACACACACACACACACACACACACACACACACACACACACACACACACACACACACACACACACACACACACACACACACACACACACACACACACACACACACACAATAACCAATTACTGCAACACGTGCACACCAGTTCACACATGGCTCGACGACAAACAACAGTGAAACATTAAAATCGCTATATTGTTTCCACAGTTAGTCATTCTCTCTCTCTCTCTCTCTCTCTCTCTCAGTTCTAATTATGTCATACTAGCGATGTATCTCTGTCCATCTCTGTCTGTCTCTCATTATCTGTGCTATATCTGTCTGTGTCTATCTATCCTTCTGCCTTTGTCTCTCTTCAACTAACTCACTCTCCGTCTATCCTTCCCTCCACCCATTCATCCACCAGCCCTTCATCCCACCGTCCATAATAGCGCATATTTAGCGAGATAGGCTATACATTTTTCCACTCCTCTCTTTCCTCGTCAATCATGAAGTAATTATAACTTTAGGAACACCCTGGTCCTTCCTACCCCCCCCCCTTTGACGTCATCCTTCGTCATCGCCTACGTCATATTTTTCATGAGTCTGCCCTTGCTCTTCCCGTTATCCTCCCGTTTTTTGTTTTTGTTTATACTTCGTTTTCCATCTTTTGTTTGGACTAATTTCTCGTGTCCTCACCTCTCTCTCTCTCTCTCTCTCTCTCTCTCTCTCTCTCGTAGTGTAATTAAGGAATGTCGTTTCCCAGCTCTCATAATCAAGCATGAAGCACCGCACATGAAAACCTCCAAATTACACGTGTTTCCCCGGTGGTATCGAAATTTAGTTATTAATAGAGGCAGATGCAGTGTTATCATCATCATCATCATCATCATCATCTCTTGATTTATGCCTTTTGGGAATCGAAGGTATAATACATCTGCTCTAGCCAGCATTGTTATTAAAAGTTATACAGGAGAATATGAATGCATTTATTTTTGGCGTCACGTGCTTTCTCTTGTGTGAACTACGATTATTTCCCGGTAATATGATCAAGGCCTTTTGTTGTTGTGCAGCTTGCGTCATGTAGCACAGTGAAGGAAAAAATGTTGTGGCTCTATATTATTTCCATAGCACTTCTTCGTGACTTGCATCATATTTTAGTCTTAATCTGCAGCTACAACTAAGCATTGAAGATGGAGAGTTGGCAGTCTTGAGCCAAGTTTGAGTGAAAAGAGTTTAGTGTTTCAAAGGTCAAAGCGTCGTCAAATTCCCAGGCACTAGTGTGTTTGGACAAAGGCTGGCATCTTTACTTCTTTCCTTTTTAATTTATTTTTTGTATAGATTGTCCGCTCACGTAGATCGAGACAGAAGCTGCACAAAGAATATCCTATCACTTTCTTGGCATTCCGTTTGTCACTGTCGCCTATGAGCAGCTGACAGTGAGGCTAAACATGTCCAGAACTTGGTCCAGTGATATCCAGTGTTCTTCGATTTTTTTTTTTTCGGACTTTACGCCAGATTGTGTCCAATTCCGACCTCAGTGTGAAGTGAGCATTATTCTTGTCGATTGTTACATTTTCCACAGACGTTTTCTCATAGTACCGTTGTGTTTGCAGTCACACACACACACACACACACACACACACACACACACACACACACACACACACACACACACACACACACACACAGCCGTCGTTTCACATCGACTGTGCACGAGAACATCAAAGACGATGGACACATGTAAGCCAGTCGTGGTGTTCGCACAGTATCCTGCAGTTACTTATGTGATCCTAGTCTTCAGGTGTGAGAGCTAGGGGTGATATGAAAAGTTATAGGAAGTCCAGAAATTCCTTTTAATCTCTTTCACGTGGGTCTTACGGGGAACAACAGGAATAAGATACAGAATGCGCAATGGGTCTTAGAGGGTTAATTGAGATTCCTTCTAATTTTCACCGCGAGGTCCTTCATCAGCTGAATATAATAGTTTGATCTTAGAATGAAAGACAAAGTACGTCCTTGGGGTGTTGGGGTAAGTGGTATTAAAAGTCCTATGGTTTGTTTTTTTGCTGGAATTTTTAGTAAGGAAGATCTGCCTGGGAAATTTATACTCTTTTTGTACATAAGGATACTTGAAGAGCGAAAAATACTGCTGTCTGTGCGAGAATGCAGAGTTCAGCATTAGGGATTGGAAATGATCTTGATAGCGACTTGGGGTGGGGAAGGGAGGGTGGGGATTGGAGGGGAAGGGGGTTGGGTAATGGGGGGAGGGAGGGTGGGTAGTAGAGAAGAAGGGGGTTGGGTAATGAAGGAAGGGAGAGTTGGGTTGGAGGAGAGGGGGGTTGGGATGAGGGGGTAGGGAGGGTAGGGGTGGAGGTGAGGGGGGTTGAGTAGTGGTGGTGGGGGGGAAATGTGAAGGAGGGTGTTCATTAGGTGGGGATGTGTTAGGCGCGGAAAGGGGACTTATGGGATTAATTAGCGGGTGTTGGATAAGACGATTGGCGCAGGTAATAGGTGGGCCTGATGAGGGAGTGGGTGGAGGAGAGGACGAGAATACGAGCTATTGACTGCTGGTGGTGGTGGTTGTGGTGGAAAATTGCTGGTTTTGTCATTTTGTCAGCTTGTACTCAGTGTTGATAGATATATAGATTGATAGATAAATGAAAAGATGATGGATAGAATGACATCGAATGGATAGACAGATAAATTAATAGACAAAACAGATAAATGACATGGTGCATTGGTAGATAGCTAGTTAGATAGCTGTCTGGATAGATAGGTGGATAGAAATTAACCGACAGTAAATAGATAACGATTGAGCAAATGTTAATAGCAGGGCAGTGAGGGAGTTCATAAGGAGGTGGGTGGGTGTAGGGCTGAAGGCAATGATGGACCAGGGTATAAGAATAGCAGGACGAGGGAGATTTTGTGAAAAACTGAAAGGACCGAGACTGAAAACTGTAGAACATTATCCTCTCCATAGTAAAACGATTAAAAAAAAAGCCCATTATTCAAGATTTTTTTTTTTTTTTTTTTAGATGCCTGGACACATTGCGTTTCAAAGTCTGGAGCTCCTAGTCAGTGGGAAAGATAGATTGAGCAAGACAGTTCCAGAGTTGACTAATATTACAGGTTAACTCGAGCATTATATGGACAATGAAGAGGTGAAATTGTTGTACCTAGCGAGCCCCACACACTGAGTTGTATTGCACACATGAATAAAATTAATAAGACCCATGTATAGTCAGCAGCTGAGAATATATAAAGAATGAACAGATTAGGGTGAGAGGGGGGGATTGTGATGTGAACAAGGATGGCGGGGTTGGGTGGGGGAGCTAATAGGGAGATGGATGGGTATAGGGGTGAGGGAGGGAGTGGGAGAGTGGATGAGAGTAGCTGGGTAATGCTGCTGGTGGGGAGGGGGACATTAGGATGATTTGGTAGGTCATTATCTCCATGCAGATTGAAAGTAGAGAGATAACTGGATAGATAGACAGATATAAAGACTGAGAGATAGACACTTGAATAGACAGAGACACATGTAGGAGTAGGGGGATGGAGAGATTGATAACCATGGATGTAGGCAAACAGATAGCCAGATGGATAGATATAATAAAGAGAAGTATTAGTATGACCAGTACTGTGTTACTGAATAAAGAATTTAATAATACTTCACTGTTCATTCCTGCGTCAACGACTTCTCTCTCTCTCTCTCTCTCTCTCTCTCTCTCACACACACACACACACACACACACACACACACACACACACACACACACACACACACACACACACACACACACACACACACACACACACACACACACACACACACACACACACACACACACACACACACACACACACACACACACACAGTTATTGACCGTGGCCCTCCAGTATGCAGATGCAGGCACATTCACGCTCCAGTAAATGGCCAGGTGAGCTGATCTGCAGGTAAAGGCCACGATCCAGTGTCTATCTCAGGCACTTTGGCCCTTAATGAAACTACCCATATTTACTTGGTTATTGTCTGTCTGTCTGTCTGTCTGTCTCTCTCTCTCTCTCTCTCTCTCTCTCTCTCTCTCTCTCTCTCTCTCTCTCTCAGCTCTAGGCTCTGTTTGTTTATTGGGCAGTCTCTTATACTTTTTAGGGTCAAATTGCAGTGCTTCCGTCTATCACTTTGGCCCTTAAAGAAACACTCTTTATTTACCTGGTCGTTCCACCTTTACTTTCCTACTGAATTTTACAGCTGCCTCTCTATTTACCTGGCTGTCTCTGTTTATTGTGCTTTCTTTCTGTTTACTGGGCTCTCTATCTATTTACTGAACTGTCTCTAACTTTCTGTCTATCCGTCTATCTATTGCCAGACGCCTCAATCCCGTTTGGGGTGGCCACAAACAAATCGCCTCCAAGTCGCCCTGTCCCCCGCCATTTCACTGCCCTGCTCCCAACTCACACCCCCCTCTCTCATATACCTCTCCACCCCATCCCTCCATCTCATCCTCGGCCTCCCCCTCCCTCTTCCCCCCTCCACCTCACTCACATACACTCTCTTCGTCAGTCTTTCACCCTCCATCCTCTCCACATGGCCAAACCACCTCAGTGTATTCCTCATAACGCTTCCTATCACATCCACATCAACACCACAACACTCCTTTATATCCTCATTCGTCAGCCTGTCTCTCCACGTGACTCCACAGGCTCCTCTTAAATAACTTTCATTAGGCCAAATTCCTGTGTCTTTGTCGAGTACATTGGTCCGTAATGAAACTTTGTTTGCTTAGTTATTTCCGTCTTTACTTATCTCACCCAATTCTTGACTGTCATTGTTTTGCTTTATTGGGCTCCTCTTATATCTCCATAGAACCTTATTTCCTTGTCTAGCTCTTGCACTTTCCGTCTTATTGAAATTCCTTCTATTTACTTGTTTACATCCACCTTATTTTTCTCTCTAATTTTTGGCCTGTCTGTCGCTTTGCTGGACTCTTGGTCTGTCTGTTTACTGGGCTATCGGTCTGTCTGTTTACTGGGCTATCGGTCTGTCTGTTTACTGGGCTATCGGTCTGTCTCTTTACTGGGATGTCGGTCTGTCACTTTACTGAGCTGTCGGTCGGTCTCTTTACTGAGCTGTCGGTGTGTCTCTTTATTAAGCTCTTGCTCTGCTTCTCTTAAACGCCACGCTCCACTCACTCTCAGTCACTTTGGCTTTTGGCGAAATCCCCTCTGCTTGCCTGTTAATCCCGACCTAGGCATTCTCCCTGTGTATCTGAGTGTTTATTAAGATATTTTTATAATTCTTCGTAGCTGTTCATTTACATGTCCCTCGACTAGTAACAAATTCTTCCTGGCACTGTAGCATATCAAGATGGTAACATAGGAATACATAGGAAGTGCAGAAAATTGAAGGCCTAGTGACACGTAACAGCATTATCTGCTGGTATATATGTAGGTCTGTGATGAGGTCGACTCTTCACCTGCGTGACAAGATGCAAGATCTGACGCTGTAGGGTGGTCGTGCATACATACAGGCTTCTTGTTTGTGTTTTCAGTACAGCTTTAAGCATTCATCACTTCAGCTTACAGCCTGCAACGCCTGTCTGCACGTGAATTACTGCCCCAACCATTGCCCACCATTTACCATCCCAGGAGACGAGACACTGGCAGACCACAAGAGAGAGACCTCGATTTATCCTCAACCCCACAAAGTCCGGCGATAAGAAAGCTCCCTCAAGAAGCAGTCAGTCTCTTCAGTAGCAGGAGGTTATTTTCATTGTGTTCATGCCACCTTCAGACGGTTTTATTCAGTTGAGGGAGAGGCAGATCTGGTGGTGGATGGGTTAAGCATGACTATTTGGTCCCATCACTACAAAGACATTTCTCCATACTTGGTAAATTCGTCTGGAGGCAGCAGGAATAAGATACAAAGGGATCTTCTGAAGGGATTAAGGGTGCACCAAAATAAAGGTAATTGTCGAACTATTTAACCCATTCAGTACGGTGACGTCGTTTCTGGTTTGTTCTTACAGTCTAAAGATCATTCGGTTCACCGTAAGATAGTGCTTTAGAATTAGAGGAGCCTATTATAGCCTCCATTAACATTTTCACTATTAGATGTCTGTCCTAACCCGAATATAATCGACTAATGGGAACAAGAACAAGCCTTTTCTCTTTTTTACCATAACTTGACCTAAAATTACTCTCCCTCCATCGTGAGTGCTGAGCTGTAGCAAGAGATTGATGCAAGAATACGGTGCTCGTCACAAAGAAGTGCTGTGAGAAGGATGTAGAGGTGTAGCATTGTTTTCCTCTGCCACTGAGCCACGTGAAGTAAGCTGCAAAAGGACGAAAATCTGGATCAAGTTGAAGTGAACAGAGTATAGTAAACCGAAATGAGAGAGTTAAATGCTCGGATGGGGTTAATTCGATGCCATAAAAAAATAAAAAAAACGGGTACAATTAGCCAATTCCAGGCGGGGACTATGGGATCTTTGGGGGTATTTGGATTGGATAATATTGGCTTTTGTGGAGGCAAGGTAAATTTTAGTGGGCTGGAATGAGAGGGGTGGGATGAGGGGATGCGAGTGGTGGAATGCAAGGGTTGGAATGAGAGGGGTGGCTGGAATGAGAGAAGAGCCATGAGTGGATGAGAGGGTTGGAATGGAAGGGTTGAAATGAGAAGGATAGCTAGAATGAGAGAGGAGCCATGAGGGAATGAGATCGGTGGATTGAAGGGTTGGAATGAGAGTGGTGGCTGGAATGAGAGAGGCTGATTCGACGCAAAAAAGAAAGTGGTGGAATGAAAGGGCAAGAATGACAGAGGAATGGAATATGAAGCTGATTAGAAGCATAAAATATGTAGGGGAATATCAGATGGAATGAGAGGGAATGCTGGGATGAAAGAGACTGAGTCTGTGCAAAGAGAATTCTTGAATGAAAGGGATGGAATGAGGAGAGCTGGAATGAAAAAGGCTGATTCGATACAGAAATGGGTGGTGGAATGAAAGTGATGGCATGAGTGAAAGGGCTGGAATGAAAGAAACTGATTCGATGCAAGGAATAAAAAAGTGGAATGGAAGGGGTGGAATGAGTGAATGCTGGAATGAAAGTGTGTGATTCAAAGCAAGAAAAAAAAATGGAGAGTGTAAGGTCTGGAGTGAGGGGGAATTCTGGAATGAGTGAGGGTAATTCCATGCGTCCGCGTAGTTTATTCGAAGTGTGGAATGAAATAGATGTGGACGTAGTGGAATTGGAGGCTGGTGGTTCCTGTTGGCTGGTATTAGTGGAGAAAGGTATATATTTGGGGGGCTGGAGAGAGAGAGAGAGAGAGAGAGAGAGAGAGAGAGAGAGAGAGAGAGGGGGGGGTAGCGCGGAATGAGAGGTGAGATCGAAATGAGAGCGAGGAGTGGGATGAAAACGATGAGTGGGAAAGTGAAACAAGAGAAATGAATGAACTGAGAGAGGGAAGAGTGAAAAGGAAGGTCTCTCTCTCTCTCTCTCTCTCTCTCTCTCTCACTCTCTCTCTCTCTCTCTCTCTCTCTCTCTCTCTCTCTCTCTCTCTCTCTCACCTGCCTTTACCTGTCCACCCTCCCTCACCCAAAGTATATTCACCAGCCTCGCCTGTCCACACCTGTCTTGGTTCCCACCGGTCTGCGAAATCCCGTAGAGACGAGCTGAGAAGTGAACGAGGTACACACACACACACACACACACACACACACACACACACACACACACACACACACACACACACACACACACACACACACACACACACACACACACACACACACACACACACACACACACACACACACACACACACACACACACACACACACACACACACACACACACACACACACACACACACACACACACACACACACACACACACACACACACACACACACACACACACACACACACACACACACACACACACACACACACACACACACACACACACACACACACACACACACACACACACACACACACACACACACACACACACACACACACACACACACACACACACACACACACACACACACACACACACACACACACACACACACACACACACTGACTCATCTCTTCTTATACGTTCCATTTCTTCTCATCACTCCTATTTTTCTAGCTTCACTCACGTCTCACTCTCTCTCTCTCTCCCCATCATTCTTCCTCCCTACACCCTCCACACACTCCTCCTCTCCCCACATCCCTCCACCTCCTATTCCCCCCCATTCGCTTCACATCCCTCCTCTCCCCAAACCACTGTGGACAACTTATAATGCACTTTGATGTCACTTAGGGAAAGGAAGTCACAACCACTTTAGGTGCTATTTTGGGTCTTGCTTTGTTCTTCCTTCCTTTCTTGGTCGTCGGCTTAATTTGGTTTGTTGTTTTTTTCCTATTTTTATTTGTCATTGTTATTGCTGCTGCTGCGGCGGCCGTCGCTGCCGCTGCTGCTTTTATTAGTATTTTTATAAGTAGTAGTAGTATCGTCATTATCGTTATCATCATCATCATCATCATCGTTATAATCATTATCAGCATCGTCACCATCATCGTAGTCATCATCATCAGTATGAATATCATCACCGCCATTATCGACAACAGCTCACCATCATCATCGCCGGCCTCATTATCATCCATTTTTTTCGCTTGTTTTTCATTCCCAGTTTTTAGTATCCAATTTCTTAACTTCCCCATCGAAAATTAAATGCCGAAGTATAACCTTTTGCTAAAAATATATATTCTTTTTTTATATACTTTGGTAACACCTTTATATATATATATATATATATATATATATATATATATATATATATATATATATATATATATATATAACCGTCCCCGAGCCGGAGGGGCTTAGTGACTGGATTGTTTTCATTCGGTTTGTCTGTCTGTAAACAACTTTACGCAAAAACTACGAGTGCGGTTTTGGCTAAAATTACAGGGATGACGAGCTATGATCTTCTGGTTACCTTATTAAATTTTGGGCCAAATTTTGCCAAAAATGTAAAAAAAAAAAAAAAAAAAAAAAAAACGGGACGGGTAAAATTTTTTTCGCCATAACTCCATTCAGATTTGTTATATGGACATGAAACCAAATCCTAAAGGTGCATCTTTCAAATCTGCATCCTACAACATGCCTCATTACATCAAGGGGGTTCACCCCACAGTTAGCAGAAGGGGGTCCTTGTCAAGTGGGTCGGGCCTGAATTTTCAAATGGGCGTAAGATCGTAAATTTTTATCCGATTTACTCCAATTTAATATGTGGCATCTTTGACGTGATATCCTGTTGTGTTATATGTTAGCATTAAAGTGACTGTAGGGGACGAGTTTGCTGTGTCTTGGCACCCCTTCTTGTATTTTCTGTTTTTCCCTCGTTTTTCGTCCTCTTGTCTTTGTTTTTTTTGTGTTCCTTTTTCTTTTCATACTCCACGACATTCCTTTTTTTTTTTTTTTTTTTTTTTTTTTTTTTTTTTTTCTCCAGTTCCACGACATTCCTTTTTTTTTTTTTTTTTTTTTTTTACTATTTCCTCCTCCTCCTCCTTCTCCTCCTCCTCCTCCTCCTCCTCCTTCTCCTCCTCCTCCTCCTCCTCCTCCTCCTCCTCTTCCACGACATTCCCTTTTTTTTTTTTTTTTTTTTTTTTTTTTTTTTACTGTTTCCTCCTCCTCCTCCTCCTCTCCCTTTGTTTTCCTAGCACCTTCCATTTCACTCTGCTTTATTTTCTTACCAGGTATCCATGTTCTCCCACCATAACCCTAGTCCTCTAAGCCTACCTGCCTTACCTGCCTGTCCTTACGTGTCTCGCCTACCTAGCTTTTCTGCCTGCCTCACCTCTCTACCAGTCTCACCTCTCTACCTGCCCCATCTCTACCTGCTCAAATCTCTACCTTTCTCACCTGCTTACCTCTCTACCTTTCTCACCTGCTTAACCTCTTTACCTGCCTATCTGCCTCAGCTTCCTAGCTGCCTACCTATCTACCTGAGTCCCCTGCCATACCTCCCTGCCTGCCTCTACCCTTCCAGCCCCACTTGCGTATCTCCTCTCACTCTCCACCGTCCTCATTCGTGCCTGCTTCTCCTCCCTTCCTGCCATTATCCACTGCCTTCCTTACTCCTGCCTGCCTCACCCCTGCTGGCCTTAACCTATCTGCCGCACCCCCTCCCTGCCTCACCTCGTACCTACCTCACCTCGTACCTGCTTCATTCCAACCTGCCTCTCCTGCCTATCTAACAACCATACTACCCAATCCTCTGTACCTGTCCTCACTTACCTTCCTACTTCCCTACTGGCTTACCTGCCTACCTATCAACCTCCCTGCCTGAATACCTACCTACCTCATCTACCCACCAGCCTCTCTAACCTGTTTCACCTTCCTACCATCCGCCAGACTAACCCACCTGCTTACATACATACATATACATACATACATACATACATACATATACTGTACATACATACATACATATACATACATACATACATACATACATATACATACATACATACCTTTCCTATCTTCACCTGTTTCACTAATTTAACTCACCTCTGTAATATACAATCCACCTTCCTACTTGCCCACATGGCTGATCCGTGTACCTACCTACTACCTACCAACCAGCCAGCCTAATCTACTTATCGTCTTCGCTCATCTACCTTACTTACCTCTTTAAGCTACCTACTTATCTTCTTTCCTTCCTACCTATCTGCCTGCCTGCCTACCTACCTACCTACCTACCACCTACCTACGTACCTACCTACCACCTACCTACCTACCTATCTACCTACCTACCTACCTACCACCTACCTACCTACCTGCCTACCAACTAACCCACCCACTCTTGCCTGGAACACCTGACCTCACAAAGGAAATCCAACAAAGGTACACACCATAATAAAAAGATTAACAAAAAATCCTTTCCATTTGTGCGAGTGGAGTCACACTGGGCAATTCCGGTGGGCAATAACACTACGCTGGGTGGGTCAAATTAGCCGAGGGTGGAAACAACCTATTGCCCAGGGGGATAATGGTCGATAACGGGCAATTGGATCGTTGGGGTTGATATTGTCGTTGGCTGTCTTGGTTTACCTTGCCGCAGCCGCCTTACCCCTTGTGTTCCCTGTAGCTGCTGGTTAGGGCGATTGGACTGTTAGTTTTAGCGACAGATATGAGGGGCTTTGATGGTAGCTTGTGCCCCCAAATTAAGGGTTTGATCCTAAACATGACAGACATTTAAGGTTGGAATTTGTAGTATGTCCTTCCATTTGCATGTATCAGTTCGCAGTTTTTTGGTTCGACGAATTTCATGTACAGCTTCTGACAACGTAAACACAGTATAATATCACAATCATTTAAATAAATTATATCTCTCTTCGTACCGTTTCCCCCATAAGCATTTGTGATTCGCCTGCATGGGAAGGACTTACTTGTGGTTATCACTCTCCCTCCGAGGAAAAACTCTGGTTATGCTGTGTACCTGATATGGACTAGTGCAGATACAAATTTAATTACATTTTTAAAGTTCATATTTCGTCTACAAGCTGACAGTTTTGATGACAGCATGTGAAGGCGGACGCTCACAGTAAAACAGAATCGTTTGGAGTTTGCTAAATAAGAATTTAAGAGTTCTCAGCCACGAGTGTTAAAGAAGAGAGAGAGAGAGAGAGAGAGAGAGAGAGAGAGAGATAGTGATGGAGAGAGAGTAAGTAATCCCCTTATGAAGCCCTCAGTATGCTAAAGTAGAGCAACGGCTGTCTGAATTAATGAAATTGTGTGTGTGTGTGTGTGTGTGTGTGTGTGTGTGTGTGTGTGTGTGTGTCGTGGTAAAGCTTGGACCCAGGCTGAGTTGTCGGGAGGTCAGTGCTGGGAGCCATAGGTCATGGGTCATGCCTCACCTCACACACATATATATATACATATGCACATAGATTCACACACACACACACACACACACACACACACACACACACACACACACACAGGAATATCGTAGGTAAACGTTGATACCCATATGCAACACACTTATAAGCAAAGCTCGCACACAACTGTACACACACACACACACACACACACACACACACACACACACACACACACACACACACACACACACACACACACAGTCGCACCATACATATAGAGACAGGAAAAAAAGAGAATTGAAAAAAAGGAAAACAAAAAACTGCTCTTTCAAACAAACTCTTTAAAAGTCCCACCTTCCGTTTTAATAGTCTTGGGAACTATCTGGCCATCGACCTGTTTGGAATGTGTGTTTTTTTTCTTGTTTTTTTTTTCAGATTTTTTTTCGAACGTCATGCTGAGATTTATTTTGTCCATACCGAGAACTGGGAGAAATTTTACAGCGGATATTCATAGTGGGAGACCGGGATGTTGATGGATGAGAGGGTGGAGTGTGGCTGTGTTGGAGAGAAGGGGGTGGAAATGGGGTGGGCTGTGTAGTGTGTGTGTGTGTGTGTGTGGGATTGGGAGGGGAAGGGAGTACGAGGGGTGATTAGAAAGAAATGACAGTGAGTCCATAAACTTTTATTAGCATGAATAACTATCAAACTATG
Source organism: Coenobita brevimanus (assembly GCF_032717465.1). Taxonomy (NCBI): domain Eukaryota; kingdom Metazoa; phylum Arthropoda; class Malacostraca; order Decapoda; family Coenobitidae; genus Coenobita; species Coenobita brevimanus. The sequence continues at coordinate 28,981,807 of NC_136996.1, forward strand.
ACTCACATTCCTTCAAAGTACTCCCCTCCAACCTCTATGCAGCGTTCCATTCTCTTTCTCCACTTCATGAAGCAAGCGTGGTACTCTGAAGACGGTATACTTCGGAGTTCTGGATTGACGGTCCGTGCCAAGTCTTGGATGCGATGAAATTGCCTCCCAGCGATGGCAGATTTAATTTTTGGAAACAACCAAAAGTCACAGGGAGCCAGGTCAGGGGAGTAGGGTGGGTGGGGGAGCAGAGTTATACCTTGTTGTTCCAGGTACTGCATAGTGAGGCGAGCTTTGTAGGGTGCAGCATTGTCGTGGTGCAGCAAAAGGCGAGACCGACGGCGAGTTGGTGCGGTGTTGGCCTTGTGTTCCAAGACTTGTGGAAGGACCTGGTCTGTGTAGTATTGGGCTGTGATAGTGGACTTTTCAGGCATCACATCCACGCATATTGGTCCTTGAGAATTGAAAAAGATGGTGAAAAGGCACTTCCGGCTGCGAAATCCTTCCTTCAAAATCTGAGGTCGAGGGTCTTCATCGCCCAACCACACCATGTTTGACTGCTTGTCACGGGTTGTGAAGAATGAAATCCAACACTCATCTCCAGTAGCAACATCTGAGAACCGTTTTGGACCATTTGGTTCAAATTCAGCAAGCCAGACACGACAAATCCTCACCCGTTCAGCCTTTTGCTCATCAGTCAACAAATGGGGTATCCATCGACAACACTTCTTCCTCAGGTGTAATTGTTCATGCACGATGTCATATGCACTCCCATAACTGATATCAAGCTCCAAGTCTAAGAACCTAAGAGTTACAGTTGGATCCTCGTCAATGATGGACCGTGCACGGACAGTTGTTGCTTCGGTCACGGATGTCCGGGGGCGTCCAGAGCGTTGTTCATCTTTCAATTCAGTTTTTCCTGCTGTGAAAGCACGAATCCAGCGGGAAACAGTTTCCAGGGAAGGAGTAGTGTCTGGATAAACTTGTAATAATTCCCCTCGAATCTCTGTTGCTTTCTTTCCCAGTTTCCACCTCGTAAAAATGTAGAACCTGCAGCCTTCTTTCGAGTAATCCATGTTTCTGGCCAGAGAGCAAAAACAAGAGTGAAGCATTCACTCACAACAATAAAACAAGAAAAGTCAGGCATACGGCGACAAATTCAAACTCGTAAGGACAGGCAACTCTGCACTCTCCTTGCTCCCCTACCTCCCATCATTCAAGGTTTTCATGTTATAGCACGAACTGTCATTACTTTCTGATCACCCTTCGTAGTGGATGGATGCTGGGATGAGGGGAGGTGTTATTAATGAGAGTGAGAGTATGGTTCGTGTGTGTGTGTGTGTGTGTGTAAACTCGATCGGGATGGCTTGAAGAAGTACATTTATCTATGCGAATTTAAAAAAAAAACTAAAAATGAAGAAGAAATCGTAACAGCTACTATCTTTTACACTGGATCATCGAAATATAGTTATTAATTGTATATGAAGGATAGATGATTGGGTATAATGTGGCTGTGATATCTATGGTCTTTTTTTTTTTTTTTTTTTTTTTTTTTTTTTTTACGTTGACACTGATGATTTTTTGATGACTTGTATATTTTATCATTATTCAGAGGAAGAACTTTGAGGCACACATTCTTGCTGAAGATTCGAAAGCATTTGCTTCTTTCATTCCCAGTTAAATCTATGTAGGTTTCCTCCAGTAATCAACCAACCTGCTACCACTACCGCCGCCGCCACCACCACCACCACCACCACCACCACCACCACCACCACCACCACCACCACCACCACCACTACTACTACTACTACTACTACTACTACTACTACTACTAACTAATAATCCTTGGCTTAAAATTCCTGCCGGCCAGCCAGTTCGCAAAATCAGAATATATTCTTATTACGCTAAATTTGGCCATCTTACAGTCTTAAATATAAAATACCTCCCAGCAACGGAAAATAGGATTATCCACGTTTCCGTGTCTGTGCTAGAGGAAGGAGACTGTACCGTGGGCCGAGGCACTGAGTCGTAGGGCAAATATTTGGACCCTTCTCCCTCCCCCTTTCTCTCTCCCTCTCCATCCTCTCCCTCCCTCTCCCTCCGGCAAACGCAGCGTGAAGAGCGCTCCACCCTGTATTACGGCCGATCCCAGCCGGCTTAGGTGTCCAATCCCACTTACACCTGTTGTATTTTTTCCACCGGTGTCAAATAAAAAAAGGTTTATTTGGCTGACTACGATTTGGCACCCCCACACCTTTTCATTTTTTTTTTCATTTTTTTCTCTTGGTGCATAGGTGTATAATATTAAGGCTAACCACTTTTTTTTTTTTTTTTTTTTTTTTATACTAAATGCTGGTAGTTAAACATTTGATGCCACTTTCATTTTGCTGGTAAAATTAGGTACATTTGTTTATGAAGGGTAATCCCAAATTATTATCATGAATATTTTTTTATTTTTGATTTATTATTATTGTTGTTTTATTGTTTGCCACTACTACTACTACGACATTGATGGTACTTCCCCTAAAAAAAAAAAAAATGGTTCATTAGAAGTGAGATAGGGCTAAGGTAAATGTATGGTTCTGACGTTTTGTTGTGACGAAAGGAAAGTAGAATTTTGACCTAGCAATATATATACTCAGTTGCCTGTCGCCGCATGCTGTGAGGAGTAGGCCCAGCAGCCTGGCACGTCCCCTTACACCTCTGCTGTTGTTTACTTACCTGTCTGCCTATTAACGATATATATGTTTCTCTTTGTTTACATTTTTGTCTGTGTCTGTCCATGTTTTGATCCATCTTTATTTGAGTCCGTCTGTCTGTCTGTCTCTCAGGAGTAGATTCAGTAGTGGCCTGCCAGGCATATCTTCCCATGCTATACCTTTACCTGTGCTTGGCCATCTGTCTGTTTTTGTATTTGTATGTGCCTGTTGATGTCTGTCTGTCTATCTGTCTATCTATATTTGTCTGTCTACACTATCAGTTTACACCTATGTGTCTGCCTGTGTATTTTTGTTTATCTGTCTCTGTCTTTCTGTATCCTTTCATCTATATCCAGTCTGCCTTTCCGTCCATATATTGGTCTGTACCAGTCAGTCAGTCTGTCTCTGTCTCTGTCTGTCTGTTTACATAATCTATTCATGTATCTATCTGTCTGTTCAGTTTGCCTTCCAGCGCCTCTATTATCTGTATCAGCAAGTCGTTCTGTCTATCAGCCCGCCTCCTACATTACTCATTGACTGAATCCCCATCTACGTCTTGCGCCCCCTCCCCCCATCATTACCTCATCCTGTCTGCTGCTCCCTTCATTCCTCCTCAGTCCGCTACACGCCATATTACCTCCCCCGCCTCATCTGTTCTCTTTGATATTTACTCCATTTTCTGTCCTGCTTCGTTTCCAGATAAACAGAAATCTATTTACCTACCCCTTACCCACTCAATCTTCTATATGTTTAGTCCAGCCCCCATTAACGGGGGAGGAACAATCCCCGGGGATCCCACTATGGGTAAAGCGTAGGTCGGATGAAGAATCTACCTCAGCGCAAAATTTCGTGGTCCTGCAGTATACAGTATAACTATACAAGCAGTATATGCGTACAGTATATATGTATTTTATATATGTGTATAACGTTCGTATACATACTGTATATATATATATATATATATATATATATATATATATATATATATATATATATATAATATACACATACTATGCATACTAATATGTATATATGTATATCGTATGCAATATGTACATGTAATATATATGTTTCAGTGGAGAGAGAGAGAGAGAGAGAGAGAGAGAGAGAGTAGGTATGGTGCCTAGCCCTGTTCTCTCGATAGGAATGACCCTCAGGTTTGGCACTCAGTCCGAAATATAGTGTGGGTGATATTTTAACACCGAATAAAATTTCGTGGTCCTAGGTAAAATATTATATCCATGCATAACCGCTTTGACCGAGACCCCTTCCAGAAACCTGTCTTGAGTGGAGGTCTGCCAGAAAAAAAAAAAAGTAAAATAAATAAATAAGTAAAAAACAATAACCTTCTCCCCATAAGAGTTTGAACTCATCCATCACTGTGGCACGCCAGCTCAATGAATGATACAGTTTAGATCAAGCACTGCATTTGGCCGCCTTTGTGAATGTGGCATATATATATATATATATATATATATATATATATATATATATATATATATATATATATATATATATATATATATATATATATAATATTAAAAAGATCAACAAATTCGTTGGGATGATGTCATTTAATAATTCAGTCTCACCAACTACAAGCGGTTTCATTCAACGTAGTAAAGACGTCTTGCATGGAAGAAGCTTTATGAAGAATAAATCAAACTCCTGCAGTGTTGTAAGTCATTCCTAAGCTGCAAAAAATCGTCAGGTAGCAGCAAGAAAATCGCATGACCCCTTCAGTCCAGTGACGTATTTTACATTTAATTATTTCTCACCCCTATATAGTTTAATATCGGTACAGGAGAGCCTTCTGCCAAAAGGGATGAGTGGAGACTATATCCAATCCCTTTTGTTTGAAAGTGGCCTAAGTTGAATTAAATAATCGGGAGAGAGCAAGAATAAAAGCGTCGTCAGAGTAAAAGGGTTGAGGGTATAACCTCTTAAATACAATGACGTGGCACTGACGAAGAGACTACACGTGGTGGCACTGTGCGTCCTACTATATTGAAGCAGCGGCGGCGTCCACCCGGGACCCAGACCACCTCATTTTTCTCAATACCTCACCATTGGAAGGAGTCTGGTTCAGTCCTTGTGAGGTGCTGTCAAGGGAGTGCCGGATTCCTACGGCGTAAGTATTGTACACTGTAGGGCGGCTCCACAGAAGCAGTTACTTATATGTGTTCAATAGGTCTGCTTGGCCACACACACTTGGGTTAAGGAACAGCATGACTTATTTGGTATTTATTCGTGCCATTTGCAGACCACATTATGCAGTTTAGGAGAGGCTTTAAGGAGATGGACAGAAGTAACATTAACCCATTCAGTATTATAAATAGAGGTTGCAAGAAGACTATACAATAATATTTCATTAGATTGAAAAGGTAAAAACGACGCGCTTCCACACAGACGAAGCTACCTGACTGGAGGAACGGTGAGGCGGTCGAGTTTTTTCTGTCAACTTTTGTAAGGAAACAAAACACTCGCTGGGGAAGAAAAAAAACGATGAGCGACTGTGTGGTGGGGGGAGAGAGAGAGAGAGAGAGAGAGAGAGAGAGAGACACCACAGCTTTAATTTTCGCACTTCATTGATTTTTGGCAAGGAACACTGAGCCCGAGGGTTAGCAAGAGTTGTAATATTTATTCTAGCATTTTTTGTGTGTGTATTTTTCCTGCTGTTGGTATTTCTCTCTTTTTCCTGGAATTTTCCTTACATTTCCCCCACTTCTCTTCTATCTCTCTCCCTTTAACTGGATCCTAATTCACCTTGTTTATAGGCCGGAAAGAGATTTACGACTCTAATGATGACGATGACGATGACGGATGAAAAAAGGAGAAAAATCGCTGTCTTTCCCTTGTGTCGCTTTTTTCCGGGCCATGAAGATCAGTCAGAAAAGCAATTACAGTTATCGTGATGTTTTTTCGTATGTTTTTTTTTTCCTTTTAATTCCTGTTTTACGTATAGTTGTTTAAGGAAAATGGGAAGCGTAATGTTACGAGAGAAAGCGGATATTTTTCCTCTCTCTGTTTCTTTCTCCATTGTCTCTCCATCCTTTGCTGTTTGTTGTATTATCTTGCCTGTTCCTCTCTCTCTCTCTCTCACCACTACAACAAAAGCTAACCCACCCAACATTTAATTTACAGTGAAAACTAACAAAAAAGAAACAAGTGAACATTAAACTTATCCCTCCAGCTCCTGGGAACAAAAGACTATTTCTGTAAGCTATTTTTTTTTTTTCCCTTCTGAGTGACCTTCAATAATAGATGAAAATAAAAGTAGTAGGGACTGTCGAAGAAGAGTGGGATGAACACACAGTCGTAAAATAATGTATGTGTAAGATGTGACAGGATAAAGAACAGACAAGGTGTGCGAACAAGAGAGAAAAATCAACTAAAAATGGCCAAGAAAGACGGTGGACGGTGAGAAATGAGTATTGACTAAAGAAAAAGGAAAAAAAGAAAGCAACCGGTGATAGAAAAACAAGGAAGCAATAACTACAACTGCGAAAAAATGCATGAAACTTTTAGATCTTGAAATAGATTGGTAATAATCAGAAAAAAGAGGAAAGAAGAAAAGGGAAAAAAATCAGGAAAAACAGGAAAAAACAAAAACAAAGGAGAAGCTGCAAGTGTGAGAGGAACACGAATATCTGTGCATCTGAAAATGAATGTTGGGTACTAAGAAAAAAGGAAGAAACAGAAAAAAAGAGGAAAGGTAAAACGTTGAGAAAATTTAGTGAAAAAGCCGAATAATTACACTTGGGAAAATACAAATCGTTTTGGACCAAAAATTGAACAGTGGATATTGAGAAAAAGAAAAAAAGAAAAAAGAAAAAAAGAGAAGCAAAGAACGATAAAAAAAAAAAAAAAAATGTGGAAAAATATGCAGCGAAAGACAGGAAAAAGTAAACGGTGAAACATGAACTCGACGTGAGAAAAATAATACAGTACCGCGAAATTTTGCCGCGAAGATTGCGATTGCGAACTTTATCATTGAAGCTGGACGTGTAAATTAAAGAAAACTCATAGGTAAAGAAAATACAGTGAAAGAAACGAAATAATAATAAGTGAAGCGTTGAATGATTACAAAAAAAAAAAAAAAAAATTAGTGCGGAGAAGAAATACAAGACAAAAGCACGGAAAATTTGGCAAAAAAATAAAGAACTTTGTTTTTAGTAGGAAAAAAAAAAAACACTAAAAAACTTGATAGCGAGCCATTAAAACAGGTAAGTGTGATGGTGTAATGTGAAGGAAAATTAAATCTGTTAAATAAAATCCAGACTAAAATCTAGATGGAAACTGTCGAAAATAAACTGTTAATTAGTGACAAAAAATACACGAGAGAAAGAGGGATTTCACAAGTTCCATCACGTAACATGTAATTAAAAAAAAAAAGACTATATGAAAGTCAGGAAAGTTTAAGGTGTAGCGTGTGCGATGGAGTGTAAAAAACAAAAATATATATATAAAAAAAAAAACATAACTAAACACAAACTTAAAACAGAAATTCAAGAAAACAGAACAGTGGACTACCAAAGAAAAAGTTGTACTGGTACTAAGCAGAGAACCAGTAAATAAGCGCATGGACGAAAATACGTATGTCACAAAGAAGACTGAAAAGGAAAAACAAAAAAATATACGAGTAGAGTAGAAAGTGTGTTAAGGAGTAGGAAACAAATAACGAGTAGATATGAAAAACGCATGGACAAAAACACTTAAAAAGAAAAGTCAAAAGTGTAGTAGGAAAATGTATAGTAAAAAGTGCTAAGGAGTAAGAAACAGATAAACACAGATACAAAACGAGACTCGGAAAAAAAACTGAAAAATGTAAAGTGGAAAGTGTGCGGTGGAGGGTGCTATAATTCCGTGAAGGGCTCGTCTTGTCAACAGGCACAACACAGGTGGACTGCAGGTGTGATAGGGGGGAGGAGGGAGAGAGGAGGAGGAGGAGGAGGTAGGAAGAAGAGGTAGAGAGAGATAGAGAAGGTGGAGGGAGAAGGAGAAGGTGGAAGAGGTAGGGAAAGAGAGTTCAGAGTTAAATGTTATGACAGAAAGAATAGTAGTAGTGTGAAGTCGAGGGGGGGGGGAATAGATGAGGAAAAGGGAAGTGCTAGGAAGCAGGAGGAAGGAAAGAGGATGGGGAGAAAGTGGAAGAAGAGGTTGGAATAGTACGTGGAAAGAGGAGGAAGAAGATGGGAAAGAGTGTGGAGGGGCTGAAGGTTGAGACAGTATGAGTACCGTAGGAATTGTGACAAATAGAGAGGAGGAATAGTGGGGGGAGAGAAAAGGATCATAGTGGAGGAGGCGGAGGAGGAGGAGGAGGAGAAGGAAGAAGAAAAAGAGACAATGAAGAAGTTAGGAGGGAAGGAAAGAGAGAGAGAAGGTAGAGGAAGGAGGGAACAGAGGAGGAAGAGGCTGGGGAAAATGTAGGGGTTTGTGGTGTGAGCCGGAGCAACACATGTGGAATGTGGATATGTTAGGGAGAAAAAGGAAGGGTAGAGGGAAGGGGAGGGGGAGGGGGAAGGGGGGAGGGGAGGGAAAGGAGGAGGAGGAGGAGGAGGAGGAAGAGAACGAGAGGATATTGGAAAGTTGGAGAAAAAAGGAGGGGGGAAAAATATATATTATCGGCTGCGTTGGAAAAGGAAAGGAAAACATTCTGAGAGCAAAAACAATGAAAGGAAATATTAGACAAACTTTAGATTGCAAGGGATAGAGAGAAAAGCGCAAAGAGAAGGAGAGAATACAGGCAATAGGAAGTATAGGAAAATTAGCAAGTAATAGATTTTTGGAAGCTGAGGTGAGGAAATAATTAGGGAACAAGGGATTAAAAAGGAACAAAAATAAGAAAATATAGGGATATTAATAAAAAAAGAAAAAAAGCGGAGGAAGGCTGAGGATGTGAAAAAACAGAAAAGGGTATTCTGGAAGTAAGGTTAGAAAGAAGGAACGAAAGGAAAGACATTAGGGAACTAGAGTAAGAAATAGGAAACAAGGGGGTTAAGAAAAGTGCAGAATATTTATTATAGGGAGCAAAGAATAGGAAAAATACATTGAAGTAGTGAGGATAGAGCAAAGCAAGGAAGAGAAGGAATTTTGACCAAGGAAGTCTGGAATATAGGGAGGAAAGGTTGAAAAAAATAAAGGAAGATTAATTTTGTGAAGTACTTATAACAAATGAAATATGAAAGGGAGCAAAGAACAGGGTAAAGCTGGAAGGAAGAGGAGGAGGAAGTACGGGGCCAGGGCAGAAAAAGGGGAAAAAGTAGTGATAATTCAAGATAATGGAGAGGAGAAAGGTGAGAGGAATATAATCAAGAGCGCAAAAGCAGGTGACAAAGTGAAGAAAAGTTAGAGGCAGTAATAATTGATAGTGTATTATTAGTAACAGGCATAATAGAAGTAATAATAAGAAAGACGAAGTGGTAAAAAAAAAATGATGGGACTATAAAAAGACTGAAAAAACTAAAAAAGAAAATAAAACGAGACAAAGCAAAACTAAGTGACGATGGAACTATAACAAGAAAAATATGAAAAAGAAAAGTGACTTCTTGTGGTAGATTAAGTGAATGGTGTTGAAAAATTATTTAATCTAGTGAAAAAAAGTGCTAGAAAAACAACCCCACCACCCCGAAGCAAAAGCTAAATAAATTTTAAAAATTCCAGTTGCAGAATTTAAGCCTGTTGGACAAAAATTATATCACAAAAAAATTACAAAAAATAGCATTTATTTGAAAATCAACATCTACGAAATCTCAAACTCAAGATTACGGAAAAGACGGACACTAGGCCTACCCCGACACTTCATCTTCCCCTCGACCCTTCCCCCTCCAGCCCCTCCGAGGACACCGAGGAAGGAGGAACAGCAGGAGGGGGAGGAGGAGGACCAGGAGGAGGGGGAGGAGGAGAAGGAAGTAGCACTGGAGGGAGAGGGGGAGGAGGAGGAGGAGGAGGGCGGCGGAGACCCCCAGTTGTTAGGGTCATTGGAGCAGAGGGTAGGGGTGGCAGGGGTGGTGGTAGTGGTGGTGGGAGGCAGTGCAAGGCTGTTTCCCCCGTGGCTGAGATGTTTCGGCCTGTAGGGTTACTGCTGCACTCCCAGTCGGTCCCCTGCTTCGGATCCTACGAGAATATCAGCCACCTCGACATACCCAACAACCCATCCAAGAAACGTGAGTAGAATGTATGAGGATTTAATGTGTGTGGCTGTTGTAGTCGTCATTAAATTAGCTGTTATATATTATTATTACTAGACTCTTGTTGAATAGAGTCTGGCAGTGAATGTGTGGTGATTGTTTTGTCGTGTTGTGGGTGTTGTGTGTTAGCATAGGCGGCTGCGTGGAATTGTGTGGCTCTCATATCAAGAAATTCTTAACAATGAGAACTTTGGTTTCAAAATGTGAGAGAACTGTGGGAGAGGTTTTAGTGCAGGCATTCTTAACACTAGCAATGAAGAAACACCGACACTCTCATTTCACTTGCAGAGCAATTTAACACCTCGTTCAAAACACTTTAATACACGCCCTCCTCCTTCCTCCCGTCATCCACCCGTCAGATGTATCCTTAAATAGCTTGGCTTAGATCAGGGTATCACCCAGCCCTCCTTCGTTACCAGCGTCGTTGTGGTTTGGGTGGAATCACATATGATACGTGTCCCGGTTGTAGAATAGGCCCACAAAGCATAAGACACATATTGGAAAACTGCGCAGCACATGCTCCACTGAAGACGCGAACATACCTCCAGGTGAGTTTCTTGTGGAGAGTTATTTTACGAACTACCCATTATGTCGGTGTTACTACCCCTATGAGCGAAGTAAGACGTGTGGTGTCATTCTCGCATGCTTCTTAACCTATACCGCAACTTTAGATTGAGCTTGTCACACTCCACATTCAGTTTCCTCGCTTACCAGTTCACTCTGCATATACCAAGTACTCCACACTTATTTCCCACACCAGTTCACTCTCCACATAACAAGCACTCTATTTCCACCTCATATTCCCCCCACAAAGCTTCACTCTTCACATCCCAGGTACTCTACTTGTATTTCCTCAGTCTTTCTCGTACACCAGTTCACTGTCCTTTTAATTGGTACACTATTTCCTCACTATAATCCCTACACACTTCCCGCACCCAAAGTTCCATCTCTTCCCACACGGACTTGCAATTCTAACGCTTTGAAGGCAACGAATCTTAGTTTGCAACATTCTTTACACACACACACACACACACACACACACACACACACACACACACACACACACACACACACACACACACACACACACACACACACACACACACACACACACACACACACACACATTCATTTCTCGCTCTCTCCATAAACACTCCCATTCCTCCACTGTACACACACACGTTAATAGCTCCATCACTCTCCATACACTTTCATTTAAAACACTTCATTTCCAACTCTTTGCACGCACACCCGCTCACGCAAACACGCACACATACATAAACACACAATTATACATACATACATGTTTACAAGTATTCCACACACTCCATACTATTCTCCCACCCCTCTCACACATTCATGTTCGTTATTCACCTCATTCTCATCCCCCCCCAGAGAGAGAGAGAGAGAGAGAAATGCACGGTACATCCACTACCCTTCCTCACCCCCTCGTGCCTTCACCAAAACATTATATACGTCCACCTCTTTCGTTTTTCTACCTTTATAAATACACTCTGGCCCAGGAAACCACTATTTTCACGTAATTCTATAATCAAGCCCAGCAAACCACTATTTTCACGTAATTCTATCATCAGACCCTGGAAACCACTATTTTCACGCAATTTTACAATCTAACCTTATAAACCACTATTTTCACGTAATTCTACTCACCATTACCATGTTGAAATAGGAGTGGAAATGACACGTAATTACTGTACACTGGCTTTAAAAAAATGTACATGGCCTTCAAGAATTATAATGACCCAGGCGATCGATGTGTGTGTGTGTGTGTGTGTGTGTGTGTGTGTGTGTGTGTGTGTGTGTGTGTGTTGAGAGCTGTGTCTGTTCACGTTCTTTTTCATATAGCAAAATAATTTTTAATATACAGTGCATTTCGTGGGTTGAAAATGTTGTAGATTCTTTTAGTAGTTTCTGTTATATCTCTAAAAAGAATAAGTAATTTGTGCAGAATCGCTGAATAGTGTAAGTAATTTGAACGTCTCTAAAAAGTATTATTAATCGGTACAGTATCTCTAAAAGTATAAGTAGTGTGTGTAGTATCTCTAAAAAAGTATAAGAAATTTGCACAGTCTCTAAAAGGGTATAAGTAATTTGTACCATATCTTTAAAAAGTACAAGAAATTTTTTGCAGTATCTCTAAAAATTATAAGTTATTTGTGTAGTATCTAAATAAAGTATAACTAGTTTGTAAAAAAAGTATAAGTAGTTTGTACAGTATCTCAAATAACATAAGAACTTTGCACAATATCTAAAAAAAAAATGTTAGTGGTTTCTGCAATGCCTCCAAAGAATTTATTGACCTAAGCTATAAATAGTGTCACAGTGGGCTTTGCGGCTGTTTGCGTTGTGTGTGTGAGGCAAATAGTTCTGAATTTACGGCTGTCTAAAAATATTCCTTTAACTCACTGTAATTTTTTAGCGTACCTGCAGGAAAATTGTAGTGGTGGAATGTATGAATGGAAGCACAGGGCGTAAATCGTGCAGAGGGAAGTGTGCATTGATTCAAACATTTAATAACACTGCAACTCTGCCATATCTGCAGCACATCACACTCTTTCTTTGTATAGATTTCATATCACAGAACCTGTAACCTGAATAATTTTTGTGACATGTTTTTTTGAAATATTGCATATGTTCTGTTTAATATTAATACGTGTACATCCTCTTTTTATTTGTGTTAATTATTTCACTGACGTAATTTTTGTTTTCTGTGCTGTATCGTTAACTTGCTGAGCATTTTATTTGTATATCAGCTAAATCTTATGTTTTCAGATACCCGTGTAATGCTTATTTTTAGCTAAGTGTATTGTCTCTTTATATGGACCATTAATTATACTGTAGACTTGTAACATCTAATTTTGTAACCAAGAAAGAGCTGTCTGTCTATCTATCTGTTCATCTGCATATTTATTTATCTATCTGCCTATATATGTCTGTCTGTCAGTCTATTCATACACGATCAGACAAGCATAATACAGGAGAGGTCCAATGAGATCTTAAGAATCATGGCCAGTACAGCTTACGATGCGTAAAAAGAATGAGAAAATAATTATGAATGTGTGTATAATAATATTTACTATGAATAAGAAAATGTTTTAAAAAAATATGCATCGTCATAAAAGCAGGAATATCGAGCACTTTGCAATATTTATCGTTAGTAGTGTCATATTGTTTGACACGGATGATGCACCAATATTTTCATGATCAGGTGTGAGTGCGAATTATCACCTGGGGAGAGGGGAAAACCGTGAGGGAACTGGATAATGTATTTAATGTGCTATATGCAGTTGCTCTCTCTCTCTCTCTCTCTCTCTCTCTCTCTCATAAATAAGAGATTGAACTGGAGAAAGTTGTCAGCACTTCGTCCACTGCGTCAGAGTGTAACGAGAAAAATTATAGAAAAATTAAAGATTCTTATTAGATGCATTTCCGAGTAAACTTAGGCAGTACACATGGATCTTCACGTATATACACACACGCACACAGAAAAAAGGCACACACACACACACACACACACACACACACACACACACACACACACACACACACACACACACACACACACACACACACACACACACACACACACACACACACACACACACACACACACACACACACACACACACACACACACACACACACACACACCAGCACCCACGCCGCCGCCTACACCACCACTGTCAAACTGGGCCTTAAAAATATCCCATCCCTAGCGACTTTGGCAAACATGCTTCAATTGGCCTCAGTCTAGTCCTTGGTGGTGCTGAGTCCGGGTGTCAGTGTTAACATCATGTAGGGTGTAGTGTGAAGATTTGTAGCGGGGTGGGTGTCGCGCATGGGGTTGTGGGATAGGTGATTGGGTAGGCACAGATATATGCCTACATCGTTTGGGCTTGCGCACACACACACACACACACACACACACACACACACACACACACACACACACACACACACACACACACACACACACACACACACACACACACACACACACACACACACACACACACACACACACACACACACACACACACACACACACACACACACACACGACACGCAAATGGTAAAAAACTACGAGACAATACGAACCTCATTCATTTCTGTAAATATGCAGCAGGATAACACACACACACACACACACACACACACACACACACACACACACACACACACACACACACACACACACACACACACACACACACACACACACTGGAAAACTTTAACACAGCGTCGCGTCCAGGCCTTCCAGGAAGTCTTCACAATCGCCTCCTGGAAATTGAAACACCAACACTAACGATATTTTTTCCAGGCATTCGGTTCATCGTAGGAGGGGGGGGGGGCACATGATTACATCGTTGGGGGGAAAGGGTCGTTGGCAAATTCTGGTGGAGATGAAACTTTGACATAAATATAGTGCTTTGCATTGTAGCGGCCGGCTTGCATACGCGTGGAATTAGCGAGGAGCTTTACTGTGCAAGCTCTAGCGTTGTTTTGCGTATGTTGAAGGACAGCCTAGTCCTAGAGCTTTAGAACACCATTTATTGTCAGAGTTCATTGAACCAGCAAAATAAAACACAGACCACTCAAGGAGAAGAGGACACATTTACTCATATCATTCAAAGTAAACAGGATCACTCAGAACAAACAGAACACATCCATTCATGCGACACAGAGCACACAGAACCATACATGGGAAGCAGAACACACACATACGCACACATGACATAAGGGTGCCCTGGTTTCTGAATGTTTCCTGGTAAAGACGTTGTAGCACACACACACACACACACACACACACACACACACACACACACACACACACACACACACACACACACACACACACACACAGCACAGACGATAGCTAGATCATGTGCAAATCATGTAGCCTACAACCCATACCATACTCGTGCACACAAAAGTGCACAAATATAACACACACACACACACACACACACACACACACACACACAATTCACCAGACACGCGCAGCACGGTGGTAATAACCTTGTCGGCCAAGTGTTGCTCTGTATGCATGGAGTCGCCAGTTTAGTGTGGCATAAACGACGTCCTTTTCCCCGAAGCAAGTGCGGTCCCGGTGGTAAACATGGGCAGGAATGTGTGCATAACCTGTTTGGGTCTTGGGAGGTAGATGGCTTCTTTTCGGGGGTCTCTGGGGATTTTATCAGGAAATGGATAGCTTATTTTGGGTAGATTCTCGTTTTTATGGCCCTCTTCTGCAGGGGGTTCACTCTTCTTGGGTCTCTCTTCTTTTTTTTGGAACCTCTGGGACCTTTCGTCTGGGTACTTTCTTTTCCGGGATCCTTTTCTTCATTCGTCCCTCTCTTTTCAGGGTCCTCTCTACTCTGTCCCCCTCCTATTTCAGTCCCCTCCGTTTTGGTCCTTATCTTTTAGGGATCCTATCTTAAACCCTCTCTACTGGGGGCCTCTCGCTTTTCTCAGCTCTTACCTCTTGGGATCGTTATATCTTTAAACGGAAATGTCGTTCGGTCCCCCCCCCCCTCTCTCTCTCTCTCTCATTTTGGATTCTTTATCTATCGGGTTCTCAACTCTTATGCCTCCTCCTTCAGACCCTTAAAGAGGTAGATGTGTCATTGGGGGATCTTTGTGTATGTGGGCCCGTTCTTTCGGTGCCCTCATCCCCTAGGGCTCCCACATTTCTCGGGGACCCTTGGGAGGTTGAATAGTCTTGTGGGAGTGATGCGCCACCAGGAGAAACACGGTTGTTGGTTTAGGCTGCTCTTTTCACTCAAGTTTAGCTGGCTGGCTGTGTTTGTGTTTCTGTGTGTTTGTATGTCGGCGTGTTGTATTATGCCTGTGTATGGGGGTATGTTTGTTTGCGTTTGCGGGTTTGTGAGTTTTTGTTGACATATGTGTATGGGGATATGGATTTTGCGTTGTGGGTTTGTTTGTGAGTTTTTATTGACGCTTATGTCTGTGTATGGGGATATGGTTTTTGTGTTTGTGTTGTATCGTTTGATGGTCTGTTTGGATTTGTGCCTTGTTTTTTGTTCACTTAGCTTGCAGACTCCAAAGCCTTCCACACCTGTGCCAATATGTGAAATACTGGGGGGGAGGGGGAGAGGGGTAACTTCTGCTGTGACAAAGTGGCGCTTCTTACCCCTACGGATCATTTATCCTCCATGACCCGCAAAACGTGTCTTGAACGTGTATGTCGCAGTTCTTCGCCCGTATCAGACTTGTGCAGACTGACCGCTACAGAACATACCTGCCGTAGCTACAACACATACAGCCTTTGGTTCCTTCTTCCGTGCATTAATAAAAAAATACATGCATACATACACACACATGCAACTCTTCATGCATTTATTACCTGTTTGCCTCAGTGTTGTAATATGTGTCAATCTGATTGCCCTAGGATGTGGTTCTGATTCCCGGTATGAATATTATTATTATTATTATTATTATTATTATTATTATTATTATTAATATTATTAATATTATTATTGGATGCCTGTCATTTTACTTCTGTTGGTGTGTGCATTTGTCCGTGTCTGTCTGTCTCCGTTCGTCTTTACTGTTTATTAGCCTCAGACTCTCTACTGCTGTATCAGATATGCAGAGAGAGAGAGAGAGAGGGGGGGGGGCAGGCAGGCTTATATCAATATACTAGCGAACTTGTCCAATACGTATTCATGTCTCTGTGTATGAGTGTACGTATTCGTTCTTTAAGCAGGTGTGCTTCTTGTTTTCTGTGAATGTGTGTGTGTGTGTGTGTGTGTGTGTGTGTGTGTGTGTGTGTGTGTGTGTGTGTGTGTGTGTGTGTGTGTGTGCTTACGTCTTTGTCCGTGTCTGTTCGCTTTATCTGTAACCCAGTTTGTCCATCCAGCTTTTGGTTTATCTTTCTTGTTTTCTGTGGATGTATGAAATTGCTTTGCCTACGCTACCGCGATAATATTTTTTTCTGCCGAGGGAATTTGTAATAGTCAGAGTAATAACTAGATCAATTAAACCTTTCATTGCCAGAAATTCTCTTTGCGGATAAAGTGGTTTGGAATTTTCTTGAATATAATAATTAGGTGTGTCCGCCGAGCTTTATAGGGTTACTCTGTTTCACTTTGTCCGCCTGTGAGTCTGTAAAAAATGAATAAATAAATAAAATAAGAAATATGTCTGAAAATGTGTGTGTTTATTTGCGTCAGTTCGTTGGCTTGTTTGTTTCCGCGCTAATGTTTATCGTACAGTCTCTCTCTCTCTCTCTCTCTCTCTCTCTCTCTCTCTCTCTCTCTCTCTCTCTCTCTCTCTCCAAATACTTTACCTTTTAATGATTTTCTTGTGGCGCATACCGGGAATCATTTTGAACATACGTGAATTGCCAAAAAGGAGATTCGCTTTGAACTAAATGTGACTCCAAACTGCATTCCCCCAACTCCCTTACAGAAAACTTAGAAAGCACTATGGGAGGGTGAACTGTTTTATTTTCCCTCGGTGTACAGAACAAACTACATTGTCCATGAATGTTCGTATAACTTGTGGGAGACATGACACTCTGAATATCAAAGTTCGAGCTGCTTCGTTTCACAGACTACAACTTCTCTGTAACCAAAGCCTAGGAAAGAAAATAAGAATGCTTTACGAGAGGGTCAGTGAAGCAGCGAATCAATTTTCAGTAAATCCCAGTCTGTCTCTAAAACACTGTCTTCTGTAGTTTGTATGCATCAAAGTTCCAAGTTGTATTTTTGGGTGAAGAGGGAGAACAAACGCTCGAAACCCTTGAGTATACAAACTTGGAAAGTGCTTCGAAATTCTGGCACGGCTCTGAAACTTTCGCGCTCAATGATTAAGTGGTTGTGTCCGAGTCAGTGAGTGAGGAAGCTTGCTGTTCTCATCTGCTGATAAACATGGCTGAAGAGACCGAAGGTAAGATGTGATGCTCTGTTTATTTGTGATGTTCTGTTTATTTGAAGGTATTATTGGTTATTTGAAAACGAGGTGTGAACTGTGAATTTATTAAAAGGTACTGACAATAAAAAGAGGGTAATTTAATGAGACTTAGATCTGAAATGGAGTTCGTTGATGGTAGGATGCGGGAATTCTTTTATCTGAGGTTACTGAAGGTTTTATTTGGATATGATGCACTGAAAATAATGAACGTATGAGATGATATCCTATATATTTTGAAGGCACTGAAATCAAGGTGTAAGACATGATTTAGTGGAAAATACTGCAAATGAAATTATGTTTGTATTTATTTAAAATTACTAGAGATGATGTGAGATGCTTTTGGAAGAAGACAAATGGATTTTTATTTTTTTAGGTGCCTTTGGAAAGACCTCGTATTTAATTTATTTGGGGTTGACAACAGGAAATTTACATAAAGTGTAGACTTATTCAGAGCTTCCGAAATTAAGGAATGTGATGTGTGTTAGTGGAAGATTATAGACTAGACGTAGTTGAGTTAACGAGGAAAGATGAGGCATTACATATATTAGAAGATAATGAGGGTAGATTCTGGATGTATGGCGGAGATAAGGGAGACAAGCCGAAAGAATTAATATATAGGAAGGTAAAGAAATTAAATTGTGACATGTGACTCAATGGGAGATGCTGAAGATTAGATGTGGATTGTGATATGTTTGATTTATTTGATTTTTCTTAATGCAAGAAAGAAGGAACCAAAGACCAGAAGATAATGAATGTGATTTGGAGGAAGATCAGAAGCGTGGAGTGATTGAGATGGTGAAAGTGGTTATAGGAAGTGTCGTAATTAGTCTGATCATCTTTATATGCTCTTTCATTTGTTCTTATCTTCGAGTAATTAGAGAGAGAGAGAGAGAGAGAGGAGGGAGAAAGAGAAGAGAAAACAAGACAGGAGAAGACAAGAGAGACAGGTGTGTAACTAAGTATGTACCGTACTAACATCTACATTTTTAGTCAGTCCATTAGTCTTTGTTTACCAGCAGCCGTATCTCATAATATCCCACGATTAGCATAACAAATCTTAAAACAATAATTCTTTAATTAATCATCGACCGAACAAAAGCTCCACCTGCCTCGCTAGGGCTCCGGGGCAGGTTAATTAAGGGACCCTCTCACCTGGCACACACCTTGATGAGGGGCCCTTGTCTCTCTCATCGGTAATTATTTCACCGTAATAGCATTGAATGCCTACTGATGGGATGACAGCATCGTCTGGAGGGTTTGTGATAATTTTCTTGGTTCTGTCGATAGCGTGAATGTGAAGTTACTAGTCTCGGAAAGATGATTGGCGAATAATTATTTATTTAGACTGATAGGTAAAAAGATGAATAGGTAGGAATGTAGGCAGAGAGAAAGAGAGAGAGAGAGAGAGAGTAATATTGTTCAGCGTCTGCAAAAACCTAGAATATATAATAATTTTCCAGCCTTTCTTGACAGCAGGGGTATATGAAGGAGGCTGGTGCGTCCTGGGAGGAGGAGGAGTATCGTTATTGAATGGGAACAGACAATGCTTGGAGGTCCTTTTGTTAACCCCTGGACTGCGAAATACGGTATCTACTTTGCATTTTATATCTGCTAATGTTTGATGATTATATTCAGTCTCTCTCTCTCTCTCTCTCTCTCTCTCTCTCTCTCTCTCTCTCTCTCTCTCTCAGTAGCAAGGAAAAGAAAAAGAATAGAAACATATCACAGTTAATTCTGCTTAAAGTTGACGATTATTTGACACATTCTGGGTAAGGTGTTGAGTCAGACCCCCATGTTTTAAATTCAGGGGAGTGAGCTGGCGTCCTCTGAAATTAGATGAGAAAAATGGTTCGATCAGGGTCGCTTAAAATTGCTAGTCTGACGCGCCGATTTGATGATATTCTAAGCTTTCTTCTAAATCCAGCTTGAGAATGTTTGTGTCTAACTTTTCCTAACAAAATTTTAAAGAGAATTTCCTCATCGATTTATCAGCACTCAGGCTCTTATGACTCACTGGCAACTGACTAAAATTGTGTGGTGGTAGATGAAATAGATTAATAAAGACGTGGTGACATTATTGACAGTCTCAGGCACCCGTGACGTGTTATCAGCTGAATAAAATCGTCTTCTGTTGGCATGAATTGAATACTAGAGTTGTTCAGACCGTGAGTGGGTTAACAGCGCCTGATGTGTGTGATCGGGTTTAATTTGTCTTACGGAATATTAACAGTTCCTCTATTTCGGTGCTAAGCCAGTTGTATGTCGGTCAATCAGTGAATCAATCACTCAATTAAGCCTCCATTTCTGTAGCATTATCTATAATTCATTCTCTTCCTTTCAGACGATTTTCTCAAGGTTGATACAACCAAGCCGATTTTCTTTTTGCTCCATTCATCCTTTGTTCCTACCATACTGTTATACCACAACTGTCAGGACACCATTACCTGACCTGCCAAACGCTTGACTCCTACCTGGTTTTCTTAGTACCATTCTCTCAAAAAGAACCATTTGACAGCTTATTTCTACCATCATATTGTACTACCACAACTACCTCTCGCCACAGACCACGACCTACCCTACCTTACACCTACCACATCGTCTCATATATTACCACAACCGCCTCTCAACTCGAATCATGACCTGCCACACCCGACACCTGATCCCTACCACAACCTACCACAATGCTGCCACTTTACCTTGCGCCAAATGTCCTCCCTTCATCACAAGCCTAACAACAGACACCACTTTAACTACCATCATTATGCTAAACAGATGGCTCTCCGCTAAACTCTTCCTGTTCTCCATTATCATCTTTACCAGTTTTAAGATTATAATGTACAAGAATCATTTTGGTCTAGAGCTTTCCATTCTTGGGAAATGTAACAAAAACTTAATAATAACAAAAATCTGAGAATTGTGCATAAAACACTTAATCCAGTTGTTTATATGAGAGGAACTTTGGTAGATATGGTTGTAACATTTAATTCCAGGGATACTTAATTTTTGGAACCGAGGATTATTGACTGAAAATTTGAAGATCCTCATAAACGAGAAATACTTTAAGATATTTCAGTTCAATTATTATTATTATTATTATTATTATTATTATTATTATTATTATTATTGTCATTATTATTGTTATTATTATTATTATTATTATTATTACCTCGAAGCGATTAATTTTATTCAGTTTAGTGCAGATCTCTTGTCGTGGGCAGATTTAAATATCTGTAGACACCTTGTTAGTACGATTTGTTTATTTTATTCTTGTTGTCCTTAGATTATAGTAATTTAACGTAGGAAAAACCACTCGTTACGAAAACATTAGATTAAAGAGTTTGTTTCAACGGTAATGTAATAGTTTGTTTCAACGGTAATGTAATAGTTTGTTTCAACGGTAATGTAATAGTTTGTTTCAACGGTAATGTAATAGTTTGTTTCAACGGTAATGTAATAGTTTGTTTCAACGGTAAAGTAAAATGCCGTACCCGTTTTGCTCTAACGTTGCCCAAAATTACCAGCGTTCCCTCTTGAATGCTGTGTTGTCGCGAAAGATTGACACTTGAATATGATGCTGGTCACGAAGAGGTGCAGTGGAAAGGATATAAGACCATAGCCACTAAGATACGTGTAATAAGCAGCAAAAGGATGAAAATCTAGGCTAAGTAAAGGTGAGATCTCTATAGTGAAAGAAACTGATCATTAGTAAATCAAGCTCCAGTCTCAGGATATTGTGTTACTTGTATGTTCGTGATCATCTCGTTGTAGTGAATTATTACAGTCGATTAGATTTCACCTGACGGAACTGGACCATTCCTACACCTTGAATACTTAGTCACGGTTGTGTGAAATTAATCTTGTACAGTAGATGAACCATTGCGACAAGTGGTAGGGTTGGGTGGGAGAGAGAGAGAGAGAGGTAAGAGCTCGAATTTTTATTTTCCCCAACGTCGCGGGTTCTGTGTATCCCGAAACGTTAGAGAAAATAAAGAATTCAGACTCTAACTCTCTCTCTCTCTCTCTCTCTCTCTCTCTCTCTCTCTCTCTCTCTCTCTCTCCTTCCCCCCCCCCCAGCCAGCCTTTCCTTAATGACTCTAAATATAAGGTAGGAATGGGTACTGTTACTGTAGTTGGTTTGTTTTTACCTGAATACCTGTACGATAGACAATAGTATGATGTAGAAACGAGACTTCTTGGTTTGTAGTCAAATTAACCCTCCTACCTGACTTATACCTGGACATCGCCTGAGCTAAAAGGGGTTTCAGATCTTCATGAAAGTAGTAAAAACCGCGCTGTAGTGACTTAATGGGGAGGAAGAGAGAGACACCTGCTTCCTCACCGATGCCAGAGTGTAACGCTTCCTTGCCAAATGTTCCTCCCACATTTGCCAATATAAAACTGCTTAAACCTTTACCTTGCGTTTAGATCATTTGGAGTGGGTTCAAGTTTTGTGTGAGTAACTCTGGTTGCGAGAGACTGAATGCTTAGGTTTTACTCTTCTCCTCCGCCACAAGGAGGAATGGGTCGACGAATTGCTTCTTACGTTGTGATATATTAGTTAACATTAGGGAAAGTGGAATATTGACTGATAACACCCAGAATGTCTCCCCGGTAGTGCCGTTTCTCTTTGACATTCACACATACACAGCAACATAACAGCTTGATGGACGACATCAAGGTGTCGATTAAAGTTGCTTATCGATCTGGTATAGGGGCTGTTATCATTTATTTATTCATTTATATTTATTTATTTTCTTATTTATTCATTGTGATAGCATGGGAACAAACTGATGGGCGCATTTGGATTCAGATATTTCATACATTAACGCAATTTTTGAGGCAGATTGATTTTGTGTGTGATACTTGACTGTATTGATTTTTAAAGATGTATTAGTCTTCTTAACATATGTCTATCAGTCTTATTAACGCTGTCACAGTGTTCGTAAATGAAAAAAAATACACTGAAAACAATTGGGTGATTTTCCTGGTAAGCCAATGATAATAATAATGAGGAGGATTATCCCTTTAAATCCACTTCGTCAATAACCCAATCACATCATCACGGCTCCCACAATTACGACCGTTTCTGACGTTACAATTGTACTACACCATCACAAAATATCACTCCTACGACACCCCGCTGTATTAACCACGCCGTCACAAATATCGTACTAATCATAACTGCAACACCACACTTACCACAGCACCTACAACCAGCTCCGCCACACAGCCACCAAAGCCTACCACAAAACTCCAGCCTCACAGACCTGCACATCCTAACACATCACCACAACAGTATTCCACACCACCACAACCTCCAACACCACCGCCACAACCAACATCATCACGACAACCTAATAAACACCACCACAACAACCACAACCTACCACAACCCCCAGCACCACCACAACTTTCTTCAGCCCTCATTCATGACCAGGCAGGTAATTTTCACAGGTACCCACGTGGAATATGACGCTAATTAAGGCCAAGTACCTGTCTCACCTGGCTGTTATCACGAATTACTGGAGGGTCTGCTTGCTCTCTCATATCCTTCCTCCTCCCTTTTTTCATAGCCTCCCGCCTCTATTTTTCATCTCCTCTGCTCTTTTATCATGTCCTCTCTCCTCTCTTTCTCTTCAGATCCTTTTTTCTTTCTCATATCATGTCCTCTCACCTCTTTTTCTTCATATCCTTATTCGTCTTTTTTAATAAAGTCACTCCCTTTTTTTTCATATCTTTTTTCATGTCCTTTCTCCTGTCTTTTTTTTTTTTTTTCACATCCTCACTCCTTTCTTTTTCATATCCTCTCTTCTTTTTCTCATAACCTTACTCCTCTCTTTCTTTATATCTCTCCGCTTTCTTCATATCATTTCTTCTCTCTTTTGTATCCTCTCTGCTCTCTTTTTTCATATCCTTCTTCCCCATTTTCATGTACTCCTCTCTTTTTGCACATCCTCATCTCTCTCTCTCTCTCTCTCTCTCTCTCTCTCTCTCTCTCTCTCTCTCTCATACATCCGCACTCCATTTTCTATATCTTTTTCTTCTTTTTCCGTATCCTCTTTCTCCTGTTTTTTCATACACTCTCTTCTTCTCTATTTTTTCATACCTCTCTCATCTTCTTTCAGATCCTCACTTTTTTTTTTCTCATATCCTCTTTGTCTTCTCCTCATATCATCTCTCCATATCCACATTCCTGTTCTCTTTCTTCATATCTCTCTCTTCTCTTCCTTATATTCTCTCCTGTCCTCTTTTTTTTTCATCTCTCCTCTTTTCATATCTTCACTCCTCTTCTTTCATACCTTCACTCCTCTTTTTTCCGTATCACTTCTCTCTTCCATATTCTCTCCTTTTTCCATATTTGCTCTTACATATCTCTTTCTCTTTTCATTTTCTTCTTTCATTTATCACCTTCACTCAGAGGACGTCATTTTGTACTGTACTTTTTAAATTTCCAGGCATATATATATTTTTTTTCAGCTAAGTCGTGAGAGCCTGAGAGTGTTAATACTGCCGCCATTAAGATCTTCAGCCCGAGGACGATATTTTAAATCTTCCCTATTACCAGATTTTCAAAAACAGTTTCTGAAAGACCTCTCGAACTGAAGGGGTTAACGTACTTAGGGTCGTATTTTCGCCGTCAAAGGAGCTAGCTCTCTCTTAGTGCCTCTTCTTCAGCGGTTTATTTTGCGTATTGTTCCATGTTTTACTTATTGTTCCTTATTTTGCTTATTGTTCCTTATTTTGCTTGTTGTTCCTTATTTTGCTTTTTGTTCCTTATTTTGCTTGTTGTTCCTTATTTTGCTTGTTGTTCCTTATTTTGCTTTTTGTTCCTTATTTTGCTTTTTGTTCCTTATTTTGCTTTTTGTTCCTTATTTTGCTTTTTGTTCCTTATTTTGCTTGTTGTTCCTTATTTTGCTTTTTGTTCCTTATTTTGCTTGTTGTTCCTTATTTTGCTTGTTGTTCCTTATTTTGCTTGTTGTTCCTTATTTTGCTTGTTGTTCCTTATTTTGCTTGTTGTTCCTTATTTTGCTTGTTGTTCCTTATTTTGCTTGTTGTTCCTTATTTTGCTTGTTGTTCCTTATTTTGCTTAGTGTTCCTTATTTTGCTTAGTGGTCCTTATTTTGCTTAGTGGTCCTTATTTTGCTTAGTGGTCCTTATTTTGCTTGTTGTTCCTTATTTTGCTTATTGTTCGTTACTGTCATCTGTGTCATGTAAATCATTGAAATACGTCATTTTCACCATAAGATACAAATTGATGATGGTGATGATGATGCCCTAACCCGTCAAGTTTGAATATGATGATGATGATGATGATGATATAACCTAACCCCTCAAGTTTATTAAATATGATGATGATAGTGATGATGATGATGATGATGATGATGATGATGATGATGATAATAATATAATCTAACCCCTCAAGTCTGACAAATCTCTCCAAAGTCCCTAGGTGCTCCCTTTGTTGCTGGCACTATCCTTGCTTATAACTCCTACACTCAGAAGACGTGACAAGTGTATTTTTATTTTCCAATTACCAAAGGATTTTAATAACTATTGACGGAGCTCTCGTGTCAGGAGCGTTAATGAAAGGTGTATTAAATATCCTGCAATACATAAAATTTCTCTGTCACTACTAGGCCAAGTAGTCACAGGTAAGTTCCTTTTGTAATACGAGGCTAATTTAAGTCCAAGCACCTGCCTCACCTGGCTGTTGTCACGAGATACTGCCGTCTCTCTCTCTCTCTCTCTCTCTCTCTCTCTCTCTCTCTCTCTCTCTCTCTCTCTCTCTCTCTCTCTCTCTCTCTCTCTCATTACATGCTGTTAGTTCGTGTGTGTATCTTTAAATTTATCTTTATTCTTTCCTGTATGCACCGGGTACCATATACTGTATATCGTTATTTATATATTTATCTGTTGTTAAGCACAGAAGCCAAAGACAAAAGCCAACCCTATTAATTTGCAAGATTCAAGGACTGTCCCATCAACTCCTGTTCCCTCCTGCCCAACACATCTCAATTTACTTTAAACACCCAGAAGACGATGGCGTGTTTCTTGTTTCCACTGCCAGGTTGCTCAGACGTGGCTTATTTCCCTCTCTATCTCTCAGAAGATTGATGGTGGATTGGAGGAGGAAAGTTTCAGCCTGCAGTCCACTGGGTTGACATTTTAGATGAACCTTTCGCTGCTGCTGCTGCTGCAACAACAACGACAACAACAACAACAACAACAACAACAACAGCAGCAGCACTACTACTACAACTACACTACTTCTACTACAACTACACTACTTCTACTACTACTACTACAACTACTTGCTCAGTTTACCTGTATCTGTATTTACTAATCTCACTTCTTTCCCCGATAGGTAAGTCCGGAGTCCTGGTGGCTGAGGTGGAGTGGTGGTGAGTACTGTACACTACGATTACAAAGCTCTCTCTCTCTCTCTCTCTCTCTCTCTCTCTCTCTCTCTCTCTCTCTCTCTCTCTCTCTCTCCTCTCCTCTCTTTCATACCCCGTTATTCCTCTTCCTCACCCCACACCCCACTCCCACCCCCCTCCCTCCTTATTGCTCATATTTTAGTTTTATGTTCCTTCTCCTCTTCTCCATTCTTCCATATCTCTTCTCTTTCGTGCTTTTTTATGTCCATTTTTTTTTTTAATAGATACTGCTAGTGACAGTCCTCCTTTCATCTATTTCTCCCCCCCCCCCACCGCAGTTTCCTTTCCCCATCCCCCATTTTTTCACTCTCTTCTTCCTTTTCGTCTCCCTCACATTCGCCATTTCCCCTCCCACATTTACTTTCCCTCCTTCCTCTTCTCTTCCCCTTCCCCAGCCTTCTCTCCTCCCTGTCCCCATCTCCTCTTCCCCCTCCTCAACATCTTTCCTTCTCACTCACCTTCTCACCTCCCTCTCCCCCGTCTCTCCTCCTCCCTCCCCCCTCCCAGCTGCCTAATCCCCTTCTCTCCCCAACCCTCACTTTCTTTCAGATTCCCTCCATCTCTCCCCCCTCCTCCTCCCCACCTTCTTTCTCCTCCAACCCCAAACTTACCCCATTAATCTTGTCTTCTGTGTTTAGTCTACGCATTTCCTCTCATCTCTAGGCCCACATTTCAAATGGTGTAGGAACCTTCGTGTCACTTTTTCCTTAGCGATTTAGCATGTCTTATACTCTGATATTTTCTTTTGATATATTTTGAGCATAGACATAGTTTGCTTTAGTATCGTACAAGGGGGTAAAAAGATGTTATTGGCAGAGTAAATCGCCGACGAAGAGGCGTTGCGAAGTCCCAGAAATAAGGTCAACAGTTTCATCTTGTCGGTGACCTTTTCTCAGTCTCTCCTCTTCATTCGTCCTCCATTCACCTCCGTCTCCTATAATCCATCCTCTCTCCTACTTCTCACCTCTCCTTTATTTTTCCCTTCTTCATTTTCCTCCTCCTCCTCCTCCGCCTCCTCCACACTATTTTCTCTCCCATTATTCCCTTCTCTCTCCGACCTCTCTATTATATACCTTTCATCCCATGCCTCCCTCCTCCCTCCTGCCTTTCCTTCCTTCCTCCCTCCATTCTCCAGTTCATCACGTTTCCCCGTCATTGCATATTTAATCTAACAAATAATCCATAAACATCAGCTACCACGATCATAAATCACACACACGTTCACAGTTATATTTACTTATGTTTATTAGGGGAAAATACTACGTGGGAAGAGTGGATTGTAATATTGTTTTTTAATCTGTTTTGAAAGTTGATATTCTCTCCAGGTTCCGGGCATATGAGGATTTTGTTCTTTTTTTCCTAGCTTATAAATTCCATCTCTCCAACTTGATCACTGAGTTGTGGTAATAAAGTAACAGTAGATTATAATGCTAGTTACGACAAAGTGCTAGGGAGAGTGTAGAGCCGTAGTATATTGTGTAGTCCGTAACTGAGCTACGTGAAATAAGCTGCAAAGGGACGAAGACCTTGGCCAAGTTAAAATGAACGAGCGAAAATATTTGGTACTATATGACTACTCTAGTACCACGTGACTCCTCCTAACCATTCATCGGCTGAGGGTACCGGCCAATAGAACCACGTGATTCAAGTGGAGGTATTTGTCATAGCCACTCACGATCCATCTCCAAGACATCTCATCACTGGCCCAGTTCCATATCTACTTAGGCTTATCTCTTCTGTCGGTCCAGTCCCACGCATACCTATTATAGTAGCGAGCGGTGACTGTGGTGTTCGTAGCGTAGGAAAAGCTAATAATTTGTTGGTATTTAGAGAAAGACGACAAAAACTTACCAATTTTCCGGACTTCCACGCTGTCTTAAGAACCTATTTAGCCTGAAGATTTTTTTTATTCTTGATTTTTTCAGACAGGTTCATTTTGCGTGATAGTTTTTTTTTTTTTTTTTTTTTTTTTTCCCCCCCTGGAATAGTTACTTATATCCTGAGCCTGAACGCACGAGGGATCTTGACCTGGTTGAAATCAGATCGCCTGGAGACAGAAAGAACTTAGTAGCAAAGACGTCATCGTTGTGAAGGGGCCAAGGAAAATAAAGTGCAGAAAGTGAAAATCGAACCACCTATCATGAAAATCGCAGAACGTGTCAGTGTTACCCTGAACACATGACCGACTGATCAACGAATTTAAAGAGACATATAACAAGATTAACTGACTGATTGACTGTTGATAGACTTTTAAGGTTTAGCGGAATAGTCCAATTGATAAGATCGACCAAATGGACTATCGATTTTGACTGATAAGACTGGCGGTATAAAATTGTTGACTGATACATAAAACTGACTGAAGAGGTGAGACTTAACAAGATTAACTGATTAATAGACTGTTGAGATACTATTTGATAAGACAGAACTGGTGGCCTGTCAGAATTGCCTGGTTGATACAGACGGGCCGAGCAATAAGGCTGACTATTTGGTAAGACAGACCCGGTGGCGTAACAATATTAACTGATCAATTGACTGAGTGATAATACCGTCAGCGTGGAAAGACGGACAGTTTAATTGACATATTGATGAGACTGAACTGTTGCCGTAACATAAAGTCTACCTTACAAGACATGCATAGAAAAATCAGCTGACAAAGTTGACTAATAGTATGATCGATGATGAGATAAATCTGATGGAAAACTTGAATTACAGTATACTGACGGATTTCTTAGATTTCCAGTTGTGCAGTGTATTTGTCTAATAAAAATCACCAATTTCTTCAATCTTGGGAAAGGTCACAACTATATGCTGACGGGATGAACAAACCGGTGAAGAAATATATAAAAAATTGTCAAAGCACAAGTGAACTAAAAGATTCTCAGTGTCCACAAAAAGGACGAACTGCTTATCCATTCATGCATAGGGAAACTTTTCAGCCAAGGTCACTGAAAGCGGAAATGTGACTTCAGTGAGGAGATGAAAGAGATTTGGAAGGGCTTCAGGGGGGAAGTTTGTGAAAAGTGAACGGAAAACCAGGAAGTTTTCGGCGATTTATGAGGGGAATACGATACGTTTTTGTGAGTAACTGGTTGGGTTAGGTTAGTGCGTTTTATGGTAGTGATAGTAATGATGATAGTAGTTATGTTGACGCTGTAGTTAAAGACGATCAGTGTGATAACCATGATTAAAGATAATTACGATGTTATTGCTATGTTATTGATGATACTTATACTGATAATAATGACGATGATGATGAAGCTAATGATGCAATACACCTTCAGAGACGCTCGTTTCAGTCCCCTCGTCTCTTATCCACGTTTATCTCCCGCCTCTCTCCTTATCAGTCTCTGCACTGTACCATTCATGTCTCTCTTTCTCCTCTTTCACACACACACACACACACACACACACACACACACACACACACACACACACACACACACACACACACTCTCTCTCTCTCTCTCTCTCTCTCTCTCTCTCCCCATTTTCACATAGGTCACTCACTACTTATGTTTGCACTTGTATTCCTTCCTCTTACATCAGCCTCCCCCCTCCTGCCTTCCTCCCCACTAACTCTCGCTCTTTTGGCTCATTCGTCTCCATCTTGCTCCGTCCCTCTCTCTTTTACCCTCTTCCTATCTTCCATCTTCCTCCGTTCTTCTTCCTTTCTTCTTCCTTCCCCCTTTCTTCTTCCTCTCCTTTCCTCCTCTCACTCTATCCCTCACCCTTCCTCCTTACCCCATCATCATCATCATCATCATCATCATCATCACACACCATCGTCATGTTTCAAACCTCCCCTACTTCCTTGCGCGTCATCCTCTTTCTTGTCTCATAAACACTTCACTTTCACTGCTGCCACCCTCACACACACCCATCTTCACCCCTCCCCTTCTCTCTGTTCGTCTCCGCCCCTCTGCCCACTCCTCTCCCCTCCGATACCCACCCCTCACGCGTCTCTCTTCCCCTCTCCTCACTCCCCAAACACACTCTATCCCTCCCCATTTTCTCTCCATTCCTCGTCAACTCTCTTCCTGTGCCCTGTTTATCACCCCTCTCATTTTTGAACCCCAGTCCCCACTCCCCCCCCCCTCTCTCTCTCTCTCTCTCTCTCTCTCTCTCTCCCCCACCACACACATTCTTTGACCAACATCCCTTCCTGCCCACTTATAGTTCACACGTACCAGCACTTTTTTATCTATTATTGCATTTTTCTTAATTATCGTTCCTTCCACTCTACCAGCCCTCCGCTAGTCTTCCTCACTCCACCACCACAGCCTCGCCATCACCACCACACCTGAACCGTCACCACCATACCTGCACCATCACCACCACACCAGCACCACTGCCACTTCTCCCCCAGCCATCCCTTCCCACTTACTTTCCCTTTTATCCACCCACTTCTTTCCCTTCTATCCACCCACTTCTTTCCTCATCCACTTCCCCTACTCCCAACCACTGTTCCCCTCTCCCCATCTCCCCCCCTCCATTATAATCTCTTACAACACCGCTCCACTCCACGTCACCCCATCATACCCTACCCCACTCACCTCACTCTAGCCACCCCACCCCACTCACCTCACCATAGTTACCCCCACCCCACTCACCCCTTCGTAGCTACCCCACCCCACTCACCCCTTCGTAGCTACCCCACCCCACTCACCCCTTCGTAGCTACCCCACCACAATCACCCCATAGTTGCCACCCCATTCCATTCACCTCACAATATGTCACTCAGCTCCATTCAATCCCACATTGTCCTGCATAACCTCAGCCGTTGACATCATTATCTAACCACCCCACCCCACCCCACCCCACCGCCGCACCTTGCCTTCCCCACTCCATTTCACTCCACCCTGCCTCACAACACCCCTCTCTCCTGCCTCCCCCCCCCCCGTGTGTGTGTGTGTGTGTGTGTGTGTGTGTGTGTGTGTGTGTGTGTGTGTGTGTGAGCGCGCGCGCGCTCCTGCTTGTGTGCATGCGTGAGTGCATGAGTAATTTGTATGTATATATGTATGTATATATACGTATATGTATGTACTGTACATATGTATGTATGTATGTAACTG
The DNA here is from genome assembly GCF_032717465.1 of Coenobita brevimanus. Taxonomy (NCBI): domain Eukaryota; kingdom Metazoa; phylum Arthropoda; class Malacostraca; order Decapoda; family Coenobitidae; genus Coenobita; species Coenobita brevimanus. The sequence continues at coordinate 29,013,153 of NC_136996.1, forward strand.
TGTATGTACAGTATGTATGTATGCGTGTGCGTGCACGTGGCGAGTGCGTGCGTATGTGTATATGTATGTGTGTTTGTGCATATATATTTGTGTAGGTGTATGGATGTACATTTGTATATTTATGCATGTGTGTGTGTGTGTGTGTGTGTGTGTGTGTGTGTGTGTGTGTGTGTGTGTGTGTGTGTGTGTGTGTTGGCATGGTCCCGAGACTGATTTAGTGGGTGGGCTGAGAGACGTGGGAGGGTGGAAATGCGGGTCTCTTGTCCGCACTCAGCCCTGCATCGCTTCCTTTGCCACCCTCTCACACTTTTCCTCTGCTACATTTACCCCAAGATTTTTTTATTATTTTAGGAATATTTCTTGATATATTTAAAATCAGATTTTTTGTGAAGTTACTCATACTATTGATTCTTTGATTTTTCTGGAGGTATTCATACTTATTCCTTGATTCTGACCTACACTTTTCTGTATCACCCTAAGCCTGAGGTTGATGTGACATGAGAGCTATTTGGATATTTAGGGAAGGGATAGTGTTAGGTGTGTATATTTCCTTTTTCTTTTAGCTTTCACTTGTTCTAGCGCTACTTTTTTTTCTTGAAGATTTTGTGTTTAATTTTGTGGCCATAACCCCTCCAGCCCGAGATAGTCCTTTTTTTTTTTTTTTTTTTTCCCATTACCTCCAGACGACTTTCTTAACCCGCACTTGCGAAACGCGAGAGGGTAGTATGTTATGTTCGATGTGTGTGTGTGTGTGTGTGTGTGTGTGTGTGTGTGTGTGTGTGTGTGTGTGTGTGTGTGTTTGTTTGTCAAAACAATTCAGGCAGTTTTTATCCGATTTTAAACATACTTGGTGGAAAGGCTAAAGGTTAACCTCTTTATCGTAGAAAAGAAGACAAGGGACATCATTAAATACATTAAGAAAAAGGTTTAGATGATCTAGGAAGCATTCTGGATTCTGTGTTAATATCAGTTACATTTTTGCGTCATTTTACATAAGATTATGGTGTTGCTGATTTACAAGACGGTTTGTTGTAATTAAAGGAGTGATGTGTTGGTTCTCAGCAGATACTGATATTTATTTATTTATTTATATATTTATTTTTTACTCCACGGTACATGAAGTTACGGTAATATGGGCGTTTAAAGAGATTTTTGAGGTACACTTACAGGAGTTGTGGCATAATACATATTCTTGATTTTCTGGTGTTGATTCTCATTTCATCAGTTTGCTTGAAATTTCTTGATGTTAGGAATTTTTATATTGTTATTTAGGAAGCAAGGCCATGATGATGATGATGATGATGATGTGGAAAAGTTACGCCATGATGATGATAGTGGTAGTGATGATGATAATGACAATATTAATGAGTTTTGATTATGGTAGTGATTTACGATGACAGACGAAATTATTCATGATGATAATGACGATGCTTAACTGCGATTGATGATTAACGGTGATGCGATAATGATGGTGATGATGGTAACCAAAGGAATGTAAGTGAATTAATCATTGGAAAAGAACGCTTGCTGATCCTGGCAGTACTTGCTGTGTTTGGATCAAGGTCAGGGTTGCCAGAGGACACGGTTGCCAAATTGGACGAGCAGAATTGGAGATTTATTTTAGTTATTGGAGAGGGTGTACACGTGGACGCACACACCCACACATACACACACAGTCTCTCTCTCTCTCTCTCTCTCTCTCTCTGATAAAGAGGAATGAGAGTCCTTGGAATTATTATAGAATTTGGTTTGGTGAATGGAAAATAAACTGCTCCTGATTTTTGTAAAGATACAGAGAGAGGCTATAAAACTGGAATAAGAGAGACAGAGAAGAATATTTCCGACTGAATATGATGTGTAGAATATTTGAGGTGGATGGATGGGTAAGTGGATGGACGAATGGATGGGTGGATAAGAAGAAGTGAATAATGACGGAATGATGTAGATTAATGCAGACTAGTATATCTTTATTCACTTCTTTCCATCCACCCATCCATTCATGCATCCACTTACCCATCCATCCACCTCAAATATTCTACACATCATATTCAGTCGGAAAGAAAAAGAAATCGCAGCTTCTCTTTTTCCAGTTCTCAGCCTCTCTGTATACCTTTACCAAAAAAAAAAAAGTTCTCCATTCATCGAACCAATTTCTGGAATAATCTCAAGGACTTTCATTTCATTTTTTCATTAATTTGAGAGAGAGAGAGAGAGAGAGAGAGAGAGAGAGAGAGAGAGAGAGAGAGAGAGAGAGAGAGACTTTTAAGCATTATCCTGACTCTTTTTCATCCATCCATTCATCCATCATCCACCCTTTCTGGTCCCAACAGGAGCGTAGGGGTCCGGGGCTAGGCTACTTAGTCCTGGCATTTAAAGCGAGTGTAACCAATCTCCACTCCCTTTTATTTTTTTTTAATTTTTCTTTATATTAACCTCTTCCTTACTGTGACGTCTTTTATATATTATACTTGCCATCTTCACGCTTGTATTAAAATTAAAGAGAATTTTTGAACCAGGTATGTAAGGTAAAGGCCTGTATTTTGGTTGGTTGAGGAAGCTCCCTAACACATTTTCGTAATCGATTTATTATGTTTATTACACCTTGCTGTCCTCTTCTGTTTTTCATAAATCCTTCCAGTATCGCCATACTCTGCACAAATAGCGTACAAGAGGATATTAACCAGTCATATCCAGAAATAAATCACTTAGGAAGAATGTTAGGGAATTTCCATAGATTTCAGCAACCCATTCACAACGACAGTATTCTTTGGAGCATTAAAGAGAAATACCTGAGGCTGGCATAAAGTAAATAGAGATAGATAAATATAGATAAACAAAGATGAATGAATGAATGAGTGAATGAAAAAAGAAAAAGAAAATAAATAAAGAAATAGATATAAAGAGAAATGAATGAATGAAGAAAATAAATAAAATGAATAAATAAATAAAAAAGGCAAATATATCTCTGGTTGAAAAAGTAAAAGACGATCGTAAGAAGAAGGAATTAACACTCTCTGGCTCCAGTGGTAAACTCTCAGCAAAATAAAATACTCTGGTGTAAACTCACGTAAAATAATAGGGTTTGAAAATAATAGAGTTGAGAATAATAGAGTTGACAGTAACACGGCTGAGAATGATGGAGTTGAGAATGATGGAGTTGAGAATGATGCAGTTGAGAATGATGGGGTTGAGAAGGATGGGGTTGAGAGTGATGGGGTTGAAGGTGACAGGGTTGAAAATAAAATGTTAACGAGGCAGTGACAGGGTTAAGACAGTATGTTAAGCTTTCTCGTGGCATATGTTGATTTCCTATTGTTTTTCTGACTTGGAATGACGAGAGAGAAACAAGAGGGGAAAAAAAAAGAACGAGGGAGCAGGGAAGAAAGGGCAAGGGTGAGGAGAAAACTGTGTGTGTGTGTGTGTGTGTGTGTGTGTGTGTGTGTGTGTGTGTGTGTGTGTGTGAGAGAGAGAGAGAGAGAGAGAGAGAGAGACTGACAGTGAGTGAAAGAAAGTAAATTAGTGAGGAATTTTGTGTCGGGACGATACAAAGACAGACAGACAGGGAGGCATTCAGATTGACATAAACACGCGCTCGCTTGCTTGTGTGTGTGTGTGTGTTTACATACATTATTTATATGTATATATGGAGTATACCGGTTTATAAACAGTAAATGTATATATGTGTACGGTATATATATATATATATATATATATATATATATATATATATATATATATATATACTCACGTATATGCGTATGTACCGGTATATATATATATATATATATATATATATATATATATATATATATATATATATATATATATATATATATTTATATATATATATATATATGAGTTTTGTTTTACGCCAGGTACCCCTTTTTTGGATAAGGGCTAAGGCGTTGCCCCTGGGCAGAGGACTTTGGTTTGGAGCGTGTAGCATTTTATGACCGGATGCCCTTCCTGATGTCTACCAATGACCCTTGGGTGGATTCGATCCTCCGACCCTTCGGTCAGAGCTGAGCGCTCTAACCCACTGAGCCACGGCTCACTTTATCTTCCACATTAGCTCCGGACCTCCCAGGGAAGTCGTAGTCACTAACGGGTACTTGACCATAAACTTTAGTACCCGTTAGTGACTACGACTTCCTGGGAGGTCCGGAGCTAATGTGGAAGATAAACGCGCAGATATATATATATATATATATATATATATATATATATATATATATATATATATATATATATATATATATATATATATATATATATATGCGTGTATGTGTGTGTGTGTGTGTGTGTGTATGGTACATATTATGTATATCATCATCATCATCAGGCACTGCAAGTCCACTGCTGAACAAAGGCCACCCCAACCTTCTCCACGAATTCCTTGACTGAGCCAAGCTCTGCCATCTTTTGCCTGCAAACTTCTCTATCTCATCTCTCCACCTCATGTCTGGCCTTTTTCTGCTACGCTTACAACCTCTTTGTGTCCAGTCAGTGAGCCTCTTGCCCCATCGGTTTTTCCTTATTCTTGCTGCGTGACCTGAACACCTCCATTTCTGTTCTTTTATTACATCTAAAATGCCTTTTACTTTAGCCAGCTCACTCACCCAGGTTAATTTTTTCCTCTCTCAGAGATATTGTACATATATATACGCATGTGGATGTTCCATACTGACAAGTGGATTCTATAGGGAGGTTTGGAAGAACACAGGTGAGAGGCTGGAGTGTATTCTGTAACGTTTCGACGTTTATTAATACATCTATCTATCTTTGTCTATCTATCTATCTATCTATCTATATTAGAGAGAGAGAGAGAGAGAGAGAGAGAGAGAGAGAGAGAGAGAGAATTAGGAACATTACGGCGAGTGTGAGGACTCTGAGTGAGAGATATATAGATAAACAGATAAATAGAGTGAGAGAAAAAGGAGAGAGCAGAAAAGAGAGGAGAAACAGAAAAAGCTTGGCGAAAGTAAGGGATTTTCTGAGTGTGTAAGCTTGCCCTGAGAGGCATGGTAAATTGTCAGGCAGAGGAACACCTCCCCCTTCCCCCCCCCCCACACACACACCATGCTCTCTTAAAAATTCATGCTTCTCTTTCTCGTCTTGACCATCTCCTCCTGCTCCTGCTCCTGCTCCTCCTCCTCCTCCTCCTCCTCCTGCTCTCATCCAGGCGAACGAAAAACAAACCTTCCAAAAACATTCTCCTTTTTCTTAGACTAAAAAACAGTGGAAGTGGTCAGAGAACCCAAATATGGAGAGCTAATGAATAATTCCTCTCATCATCATTCCTACAAATACCACTTATTTTCCACTTTTTCTCCTTTTTTTACTTTTTCTGTGTGTGTGTGTGTGTGTGTGTGTGTGTGTGTGTGTGTGTGTGTGTGTGTGTGTGTGTGACTCAGATCGGCGGCCAAATACAATGTGTGTGTCATTCTGTTTTATTCACTCACTCATTCAGTCACTAACTCATGCAGTAACACACACTCTCTCTCTCTCTCTCTCTCTCTCTCTCTCTCGCAGTTGGAAGCCAGAAATATCGTTAAATTGCAACAATCAAACGCATGCAAGGGAAGAATATTGAAAGGTGAACTATGCAGGAATTTTTCAAGATTTTTTTTTTCCTTTCTCCATCGTCTTTTCAGAGGAGCAGACATTTTTTGTAAGTCCTTCGTGGCAGAGTTGGAAATGAAGGCAATTTGCTGAGAGAGAGAGAGAGAGAGAGAGAGAGAGAGAGGGAGTGGCGGGTGGAGGCTGACGTTATGGGAAAACTAACATAAAAAGAAAACTAAATCGATGTGGAGAATGAAATAGAGAGAGAGAGAGAGAGAGAGGATGAAACCAGGGTGAAAATTAATTGGGAATGGAATAACTTCTGTACTCCCTGTTGTATCTCTGTTTCTCTCACCATATTCCAAACTCCATTAACCCCAATCAAGCCATCAGTCCTCATTAATTATCCCCATTTAGCCCTCATTATTGCTTCCATTAATTATTTAGCAGGATCCTAATATAGTACTTCCTTTTTCACTAACCTCGACTACGTCCTTTCAAGTTTATTCTTGCTGCCTGCTAATGTTTTATTTTTATTTATTTTTCGATTTTGGAGTAATGATTTTTAATATCTTTAGCACGATGACTTCTTTTAAAAATTTTGTGTAATTCTGAGAGGGTTTAAAGTCAGTCTCCTGTAATCTCTTGCCGTGAAATTTTTCACCAGGTATAAAATGGTCCTGTGATATGAATGAAGTGAAAATGAGTTCTGAGTCTGAAGGGATAAAGCAGATTCATTACAGGTACTTTCCTTCCTTTCTTACCTGATTTATAACTTCATCTTCGAGTTTTATTTTTATTTTTTATTTTTTTTGGAATATATTATGTTTTTTTTTTTGTGTGTGTGTGTGTGTTTTGGTATCAGTGATGCTGGAGAGGAACGCCTTCATGTGGTGGCACCGATATAACTAGGCGTCTAAGCTGCGTGGTTATACAAACGTCCTTCATTTACTGCAGGAGGACGGTTTAAGCCTGTAGTCCACTGGGTTTACATTTCAGATGGACCTCGGCCTACAACTACAGATGATAATACTACAATATCACAGTGCCGATAATTGTTCAGGTAAAAGTTATTTCCTTATGTAGAAGAGCTATTTATTCAGATTATACATAGAATCGGTCCAACTTTCAGATAGGGAACGAATGGCGGGTGGGGAGGGAAAAAGTGGAGGGGAAGGGAAGGAAGGAAAGAAGGGGAGCAGCGAAGTTAGGCGCATCCCCGCTCAGAAATTTACCCACATTTCTCCTCACTTTTCCTACTTCAGCCCATTCCTCTGTTCGCTATTTCACCTTCTCACGTTTTTCTCATCTTCACCCCTTATCCGTTTCCTCTCTTCCCCATTTCTCCTGCCCATTTTCTTTACCCCTTCACCATTTTCCCTCTTTGACCTTTTCCTCTATCCCCTCTCCCTCTTTCCCCTCTTTCTCTTTCCCCTCTTTCTATTTCCCTTCTTTCTCTTTCCCCTTTCTCTTTCCCCTCTCCCTCTTTCCCCTCTTTCTCTTTCCCCTCTTTCTATTTCCCTTCTTTCTCTTTCCCCTTTCTCTTTCCCCTCTCCCTCTTTCCCCTCTCCCCTCAATCTCCTCGCCCCTTCCCCCTCCCTCAAAGCCAGCAGTCCAAGCTCTGGGTGTGTGTGCGTGGTAAAGCAAATTAATATAACAAATTTAATAACAGGCTTTCGTTATGCACCATGGCGTCATTTAGAGAGAGAGGGGGGGGGTTGTGTGTGTGTGTGTGTGTGTGCGTAACGTGTTAGAGGGTCATGTTTGTCAGTGTTTGCTGATCTGTGTGTTTAATCCTCTCTCTTATTTTCTCTACACCCTGTACGTGCATGTGTATGTGTTTGTTTGTGAGCGTGTATTTGTGTGTGTGTGTGTGTGTGTGTGTGTGTGTGTGTGTGTGTGTGTGTGTGTGTGTGTTTGCTTGGGACTAGTTAGATGTCAAGGTTTATGTATGTGCTTGTTTGTGTACCTGTGTTTGACTCCTCTTTCAGTCGTTAGACGAGTGTGTGTGTTTTTCTTTGTATGTGACTCAGTGTGTGTGTGTGTGTGTGTGTGTTTGCTGTTAGATTTTTTACCCCTGCTATTTTTTTTTTTTTATCTTGACCTTTATCTCTGGTCATAAGAGATAGCTACATTATCCATTCACCTAACCAGTATAGCGCTGTCCATATCTTCCTTCACGTTTTATCATTCGTTTTATCTCTGCTTTCCTTTCTTTTTATTTCTCCCTTCCTTCCTGTCACTTTATTACTTTTTTTTTTTTCTGGTTCAAGCGGTTCTGCATTGTGTGATAGCCTGATGGTTTCGTGTAACTCAGGAAACCATTTTCAGCGCTGCTTGATAACCACATATCCAAATACTGGGGCGATGAGGAGCCTGCTGTGGTGTCCTTGGTAACTGGATGGAGAGACGCAATTGCGGCGTCCTTCCAGGAATCAGACCTCCACACTCTTCCCTGCACCTCGCTGTTACGAGGCGCTGTCCACCACAAGGGAACATTGGTTCACTGCAAAGGACGGCCCTGCGATTGCTTACCTGCGATTGATGGGTTTACTTGGCCGGAAAGACTGGGGTTGCTCAGCGACAATTACTTTTTCCATTTCCTTTTTTTTTTTTTCACTCCTCTTTTCACTTCTCCACTCTTCGTCTCTTTTCTCTAACTTCTTCTTTTCTCAGATCTTTCCCTTGTCTTTTTCCGTTTTTTCCCATTCCTTCTCTTCATTTCCTTTTTCATCTCCTCCTTTCTCTAATTTTCACTTGTTTTATCTTTTATTCCTCCTCATCCATTCTTTTCATTTTCTCTCCTTTCGAATCCTTTCCTTCCATTTCCATTCTTCTCTTCACTGCTTTTCTCGTCTGTTCCTTTCCTGTTCTCTTCTTCCGTTGCCTTTCATTTCCTTTGTCTTCTTCGCTCTAATTTTCTTTTCCTCTTTTTGCAAGATAATGGGTGAGGGGTAAATGCTGTTATAATAGTGAGCAATTATTCTAGTTGGTGTGTGTGTGTGTGTGTGTGTGTGTGTGTGTGTGTGTGTGTGTGTGTGTGTGGAGCTTGTTAGGGGTCATGAAATGTGTGTGCTTTTGTGTCTGTGTTTGTTCGTGTCTCCCCTCCCCTTTAAAGTTTGGATTAGGCTTTGTTGGCGCTCTTGTGTTAATCTGTTCGTGTGTTTGTCGGCGTTTTTATGATTATGTGTGTTTGTGAGTTCATTGTCAGTGAGTCTAGAACTTGTTTAGGTCAAGGTTCGTTTGTGTGTCTGTTTGTGTTTGTTTGCTTGTTTATCTCTCGTATTCTCGTTTCCTACTTTTTATTTATTTGTTTGCCCCTTTCTTTTGCCTCTTTTTGATCAACTTCTCTCTTTTTTTTTGTTTCTCTTTTTCTTTCACTTTTTCATTTTTTTTTTTTTTCTCTGGACCTGTGTTCTCTAACCCATTTTCCTCTTCTCACTTCTGTACTCTTCTCACATCTTTTCCCTTCTTCGATTTTACCCTACTCAACCTTTCTTTGCTCTTCTCCCTTTTCTGCGTTTATTTTTCTTATCGTTTCTTTATTCTTGTCCCTCATTTTCGATTCCCTTTGATTCCCTTAGCTTTACTTCTCTTTTTTATCATGTCTTTCCTCTTCTCTCTTCACTTCTCTCTTCTCTTCTCTACTCTTCTCTTTACTTCGCGTCGCTTAGGTTCGCCACGCTTCTCTTCTCTTCTGTTTTATGTGTTGACTCGTTTTGCAGCTAATGGTTGAGAGGTGTATGTTGTTATTTTGTGTAATAATTACACATAATAACAACATACACCTGTACGATAATTATAATCATAGTGACTGCGTACAGTGTGTGTGTGTGTGTGTGTGTGTGTGTGTGTGTGTGTGTAAGTGGAGGAACTTAAATGTATTTATGAGTGTGTGTTTATGCATTGCTGTATGTACGTATATAAATAAGTATTTCTGTGTGTACTGTATGTATGAATATATATACGTATGTATATATGTGTGCAAATATATCTCTGCATTAATGTATGCATGCATTTCTTTATATGAAATCGTACACATTTGCTTGCGGGTACCATTGCAAGCGTTGAAGCACTGCATACACCCACATCCATCCAGCTGCCTACACACACACAAGTGCCCGTGCACATACACATAATTATACACACACACACACACAAGTGCCCGTGCACATACACATAATTATACACACACACACACACAAGTGCCCGTGCACATACACATAATTACACACACACGCACGTGGCCAAGTGCAATGTAGAAGGGAAGGGATGGCTTTGTTAACTTGTGGAAACACACACACACACACACACACACACACACACACACACACACACACACACACACACACACACACACACACACACACACACACACACACACACACACACACACACACACACACACACACACACACACACACACACACACACACACACACACACACTTCTACACCCAGCTACACACTTCCAGGCCGATCCCAACACCCCCCTTCCTACACACACGCCTAAAGAGGAAAGCACAGGACAGTACGAAAGAGACCGCCGGGAAAAACCTCAGTCCCCGCAGTGCCCCTCTCCTCCAATTAGGTTTGCTTGATCCAATATATGTCTGTGTTGTTGCCACCCTTTGCTTGTGCCTCACTTGATCCGGGGTTCGTCTCTCTCTCTCTCTCTCTCTCTCTCTCTCACACTTGATCCGGGGTTCATCTCTGTCTGTCTGTCTGTCTGTCTCTCTCTCTCTCTCTCTCTCTCTCTCTCTCTCTCTCTCTAGTTATCTGTCTGTCTATATATTTTTCTATCTGTCTGTCTATCAGTCCTTTATATATAATCCGCTGAATTTTGGTGAGAATAAAAGTGATTCCTTCGTCTCCTCCGGGAATGTATATAAGGATGGAGGTGAGGGTCGGGTCGGAGGGGAGCATAACGAAGACAGGGAATTGTGTGTGTGTTTTTTTTTTAATCATTCATGGGAGAAGAATTCATGTTGGATGGTAAAATATATTAAAATTTGCAGTGAAAATTTTCTAGTTACTATGGTATGTATTTACTTTCCACACCATTTCCTAGTTTTTTTCTCTTTTTTTTTTTGGGGGGGGGGGGAGGCTCCTGGAAAAATTGAGTTGAATGGGGACATGTAATGGTCATTGCATATTTTTATTATAGACATATATATATATTTTTTTTACATTTGTGTTACCGTATCTCTTTGCCTGTCTTCATTTGAGAGATATGAAATAGCACGCTTCTGTTTTACTCATAACAAATAGAATAATGTAAAAACTAAATAATTTTAATCTGCGCTCATTTATCGAATATTTTCATTTGTTAAAAGGTGAAAGAAGAATGAAGGAATATTAGGACGAATTTGTACCAGATTTTTAATATATCGAATCCAGGTAGAGTAATTGAGCAGAATAATGAAAAAGTTGAGATCATTGTATTTAAATGATGTGCTTATTTAGTTCTGAGAAAAGAATGAAGAAAGGAAGCATAATGAAAACAGGAAATTTTGCTCAGGTATCCAATTTATTTATATTAGGAAAGATAATCAAATATGCAGTTGTAATATTCAGATTCTCTCTCTCTCTCTCTCTCTCTCTCTCTCTCGGGGAAGTTCGCTAGTGGAGAGAGACTGATCCCTCAATCTTCCTTGGCCGTGTCGGGAGGTGGGGGGAGGGGAGTTAGAAGAGAGGAATATAACGAAGACGGGAAATTGTACTTGGTTTTAGACTTTATTGAGTCCAGGGCGAGAGAGAGAGAGAGAGAGAGAGAGAGAGAGAGAGAGAGAGAGAGAGAGTGAGCTTTGTACCCAGAGAAGTTAATTGCTCCAAGAAAATGAAAATGAAAAAATATCAGTCAGGTTGGAGAAATATTTAAGAATCTTAGAGGATGAAAAATGTGCAAGTGTGCGAATGCCACTGATTGCCATACCTTTCTTTTTTTTTTTCTTTTTTTTTTTTTGTGGTAGTGGTGATTCTGCTACCTTTCACATTTCTAAATTGTATCCACTTTTATGTTAGGCTACGTTGTTTACTGTTTTGCTCATTTTGTAGATTAGCGAAAAACTTTGGTCTTTTCTTAAATGTTACTTGATTTTTATTGAAAGCTGGATGGAGGAAAGGGTAAAGATGAGTATATGTAGGTTTATTAATTTTCCGTTTTATTGAAATATCGAGTGAGAAAAATATGATGGATTCATTCTTTTTCATGCCTTTTTATTTATTTTTTTTAATTGCTTTGATACGCGTGGCGATTTTTCTTTCTCCTTCAACCTTTCGAAACAGGGGTATGCACTCTCTCTTCCATTTTACTGATTCCGCGTAGAAAAATCGAAAGGGGTAGTGAGAAATGTAGATCTTTGTGCATTTTGTATTTTTTAAACTGTGGTAGTGTTTTTCCTTCCCCTCCGAAGGTTCGAACATAAATGTATATTCAACTTCTGTTTTTATTTATCCCAGGTAAAATAAAGAAAAGTCAGGAAAAATAGTAAAGAGCATTAAGCGTTGTGCTTTTCTTATAATAATTTCATTGGCAGTGATTTCTTACTATAATTTTTCATATACATTAGTTTATATTATTCTTATAATTAATGTTTCTCCAGGTTGAAATACGAGTAAAATAATGATCAGTGAAGATAGGTAGATAGAGACCCATAGATAGCTAAATAGATAGATTTTTTTTTTTTTTTTACTGATGTGATTGTGGTTTTCTCTCTCCCCCCTGTTTCAAAGATATGTATTTCATGTTCCATTTTATTTTTTCCTAGAAGAAAAATCAAGTCGAAGAGTCAAAAGTGTGAAGATCAGTATTTTCACATAGTTTATTCTCATCTGACGGAATTAGGTCACTTCCACCAGAATTTTAATAAGCCTTAATTACGAGGTAGGAATGAATCTCCTTGGTTACTAAACAAATCAGGCCTCCACTCTGACCACACTTGGCCAACACCTGAGCTGAAAGGGGTTTGGGATCATATTCTCGTTGGATAAGGAAGCTTCGTAACACCTTTTCCTTACCAGTTTATTCCTGCAGGTCCCATTTTATTGTTTATCTTAATGAATCAATCTTCGTCGATAGTATAAAGGAGTAAATGTGGTACAAGAGACTAGTACGGTGTAGCATGCAAAATAAATCGCTAAGGAAGAGGTGTTACGAGAATATAGGCCTGGGAATCGTCTTGAGGTTAGAACAAAATTGCTCCTTAGTCATTTTCCTTCCGCTCCCTGTACCTTATGTTTCTGTATCTCCACTCGATCTCTGGCTGGAATATGTAGTCATGCTGCAAGGTGATCACTACTTTAAGAGTCTACCCCCCCCCCTCTCTCTCTCTCTCTCTCTCTCTCTCTCTCTCTCTCTCTCTCTCTCTCCAGTATCTCACTTTTTCTCTTTCCTGTATCTCACTTCCACCAGTCCTTCCTCTCGCCCTGGGGCCTCCTCTTCCTCTCTCACTTTCTTCCTCCCCTCCTTCCCCCTCCCCCCCTCTCTCTCTCTCTCTCTCTCTCTCACACCTGTTGCTCGTATCTCATCCCCAGTCACGTTTCGTATACTATTTTTAATTTTTATTTTCCCTTTCAATTCCCCTTTCCCCCCCGCCTCCCTTTTTTTTTTTTTTTTTCTTTTATTTTTTTCTTTCCCAAGTTTTTATCAGTCTTTCTTTGCCGATCAGTCTCATCGTTATTTTTTCACATCATAGTCTTTTTCATCATTTTCCTCCTTTGCATACCATTCTTCGGTCCTTGTCTGCCACGTTAGCAGTATATCTTTGTGCCATTATTATTATTATTATTATTATTATTATTATTATTATTATTATTATTAGCTTTTCTTTAGCAACTCTCTTATCAGCATTCTTTGGCCATCGTTTTTAATCTTTTCCCTGGTTATCTGCCTTTATTTATCTATTATTCTTCAACCTGCTCCTCTCCACCAGTAATCAGCTTTTCATTTTCAGCCTGTCTCAACTTCCACATCCATTTTCAATCTTGCTATCATTATTATCAACTTTTTATTCAATTGACAACGTTTCTGTCACCACTGCCACCTTCTCACCACTCGTCTTTTCTTCTTCAATCTTTCTCAACTTTTTCTCCTGTTTTCCTTCTTTCTGGCGCCTGTCTAACCCCTTTTTTCCTGAACTGTCTCTCTCTTTGCCTTCCTCTCCTTGCCTCTAACTCTTCCTCACTATTCTTTTATCATTAACTCGTTCCCTGCCCTCTCCTCTCCCTCTGCTTCTCTCTCTCCCTCTGCTTCTCTCTCTCCCTCTCCCTGTCTCTCCTTTCTCTCTCATTCCCCTTCTTTTCCTCCTCCTTTCTCTCCCCCCTTCCCCTCCTTTCTCCTTTCTCTCCCTCCACCTTTTTCTTCCTCCTCCTCTGTCTCCCTTTTCTTTTTTCTCTTCCTTCTTTCCCTCACCCTGCCTCTCACAGCCCTTTCCTCTCCCTTCCTCTCACAGCCCTTTCCTCTCCCTTCCTCTCTCTCCCTCTCTCCACCTTCCTGCCAGTGCGTCTCTCCTATCTGCCTAATCTTCCCTGCCTCTCTATCCTGTTTATGTTCTTAATTCCCCTCCTGCCTCTCTGCATTGCCTGGCACTTAAACCTTTCCTGCCTCACCCCTCTGTTGCACCCTCTCCTGCCTCACCCTTTTCTGCTTCATCCCTCTCTGTGGCACCCTTCCTGCCTCACTCCTGTCTGTCGCATCCCTTTCTGCTTAACCTCTCTGCCTAACTCCCTTCTGCCTCACCCCATCCTCCTTTACCTTCCTGCTTCACCCCATCCTGTGTCACCCCTTCGTGGCTCGCCCCACCCAGCCTCCCCCTTTCCTGCCTCACCCTTTCCTGCCTCATCCTTTCCTGCCTCATCCTTTCCTGCCTCGCTCCTCTTGCCTTACCCCTGCCCGCCTCATCTCTCCCTGCCTCTCGACCACCTCTTCTGCCTCACCACCCCCTGCCTCTCTAGCTTACCTTCCAGCGTGCCAGCCTGTCCCTAGCCTCTATCCTTAACCCTGCCTCACCTCTCTCACCTCCTTCTGCCTCACCCGTGCCTGCCTCACAGTCCTGCCTACCTGTGTGCCTGAATAATACATCATTAGCCAGTTGAAGCGTCTTTCCAAGTGGTTTAATATTTATGGCCGAGGAGCGTCCGAAGTCCACCTTAATTATGCCACTGAATTTAGGGTCTGGGATTGGGTGGTGGAAACAGGATCGAACCCGAGAAGTAAGGAATACCAGGCATGGGGGTGGGGAGGTGGACGTGCCATTTGGGATATTTTCGTGCATTGTTTATTCAGTTTCAGTTTTCGTCGTCATAGTGGTCATTTTCATCCTCATATTAGTCATTTTCACCGTCCTAGTAGTCATTCTCATCGTCATAGTAGTCATTTTCATCGTCATAATAGTCATTATCACGGTCATAGTAATCTTCATCGTCATAGTGGTCATTTTCATCGTCATATTAGTCATTTTCGTCGTCATAGTAGTCATTTTCATCGTCATATTAGTCATTTACGTCGTCATAGTAGTCATTTTCATCGTCATAGTAGTCATTTTCATCGTCATAGTCATTTTCATCGTCGTAGTAGTTATTTTCATCGTCATAGTAGTCATTTTCAACGTCAGTCATTTTCATCGTAGTAGTAGTCATTTTCACCGTCACTCATATTCATCGTTCCCAAGCTGAATACATTTTTCTGGTGGTAGCAAGAATGGAGTAATAAATATATGGATATGACATCACTCTACATCCACCCAAAAATAAGTAGATTCCAGATAAGTTTGTGCCATTCGCACGAAAAAAATATGCTCCCGATTCTTTCTATATTTAAAGTTTGTATGCTTCCATGGTAAAAAGATATATTCCGTTTCTTTCGATATTCACCTTTAAAGTTTATTTGTTTCCATCGCCAATAGATAAATAAGATGATATATTAATGCCCTGATGTTCTTCCGTAATTATCTGTAAAGTTTATATACTCTGATGTCCTCGTTCCTCCATCCTAAAGTTAATATGCTGATGATGGGCTGGAGGCTGGAGCATATCAGCCTCCTCGTCCTCCTTCCTGATGACCCACTTACCATCCTATAAGCGCGTGGGAGGGAAGAATGAATCCCCCCCCTTTCCAGCCCCTTCCTTCCTCTCGTCCTTCCTCCCCTGCCTGCCTTCCTCCCTCCCTCTCCTGCCTGCCTTCACCCCCCCCCCTCTTTCTTCCCATTCCCTCGCATCTTTCTTCTCTCCCTCTCCTGGCTTCCTCTCTTCCCCTCCTCCCTCAACTTCCTTCCCTCCAGTTCATTCCTTTACTTTCTGGTTTCACCCCCTTCCTCCCTCCCTCCCTCTCCAGCCTTCCTTCATTCCACTCTTCCTCCACCTCCATCCTGGTTTCCCTCGCTCCATCCCTTCTCAGACTCCCTCCTTGTTTCCCTTTTCTCTTCAATCTTCTTTCCGTACCTCCTTTCCCTTCTTCCGCCTCGTACATTCTTTTTTTCTCCCCTTTTCCCTACAATTCCTTTTTTTTTTCTTCCCTTCCCTCCATTCCTTTTATTCTCCTCTTCCCTTCATTCCTCATTTTCTCCCCTTCCCTTCATACCCTCGATTCATCTCTTTCATTTCTCTCCTTTTCCAACTCTTTTCCCTTTTTCTTCCCTCACTAACCCTCCTCTCACCTTCTCCATCCCTCCATCGCTTATTACTTACCTTCAGTACTCCCTTCCCTCTCATTTTCCGTCCTCTGTGCTTCATTTCTCTTCTCCCTTTCATCATCTTTCATTCCTTATTTTCCTTCTTCCCTTCCCTACTTCCCCTTCCTCACGGTTTTTGTTCCTTTCCTTAATTCCATCTCCTCCAATCGTTTTTCCTTCTTCCCCTCACCAATCCATCCTTCCTCCATCCTTATTTCCTTCTTTTCCCTCACCTCCCTCGCCCTACTGTCGCCCATCCCTTTTATCTTCAGTTCCTCTTCCTATCCTTCCCCTCCTTTCATCCCTTTTTCCTTCCTCTCCTTCTGCATCTCCCATCTCCCTCCTTCGTTTCTCCCCTCTTCCCTCCCTCCTCCGTCTCTCCCCTCCCTCCTCCGTCTCTCCCCTCCCTCCTCTTGCTCTCTGATCGTTACCGTGGAGGGGGTGGGGGTGGAATGGATGTACTGTGTGGTAAAAGCCATTACTAAGCCCCCCAGGGATGCCCTATTCTCGGATACCAATGTTCTTAATGCTTCCTGGGTCGCTTCAGGTCCAGGTTCTCCCTCCGTGCTTGCTACTTCCGGATTGGAGATTATTTATTTTTGGGGGGGAGATTGGGATGTGTTCTGTTTTTTGTATAGGGGGCGTGCTATTTCTGTAAAGGAGGACGTTCAATTTTTTGGAAAAGGGGCTCCCTATTTTTTTTTTTTTTTTTTTTTTTTTTTTTTTTTTTGCGAAGGGGGTCGTTCTGTTTTTGCAAAGGAGGCGTTATTTTTTATTTTATTTTTTTTTCAAAGGGGGCGTTCTATTTTTTGCAAAGGGGCGTTCTGTTTCGCCTGAGGGGTGTGTTCTATATTTACAAAAAGGAGCGTTCTATTTTTGCAAGGGAACTTTTTATTCTGTCCTCGTTGTCTCACTCTTTTCTGTGTTACTC
This sequence comes from Coenobita brevimanus, assembly GCF_032717465.1. Lineage (NCBI taxonomy): Eukaryota > Metazoa > Arthropoda > Malacostraca > Decapoda > Coenobitidae > Coenobita > Coenobita brevimanus. Next base: position 29,030,315 of record NC_136996.1, read on the forward strand.
TCTTCTAGTCCGTTCCATCTTTCCATCCGGTGTGCTTCCACCTTTAACCTTTACAATTTAGGAGCATCATATATTTTTCTCATAACGCTAGACGATTTGAACTGGAGTGAGAGACGATTTTACTGAGAAGAATGCCAGACGATTTTACTGAGACTGGTGCTAGACGGTTTTATGTACCTCTAGGAAATTTCTCGAGGTCCGAGGGTCAAGAAGCGATGCCGATTTTTACAGGTCATTTTGCAACTTTGAGAAACATATATTTATGTGCTTGATCCTTCAATCACTAATTTTGTCTTTGTCTTTTACGTATATGTTTTTCTTCGTCGGTCAGCTCGGTAATGTGTGAATCTGCTAATCTTTTTAACAGAGGCTTGATCCTAACCCCGATTGGACATTTAAATGGATGTTCTAGTATGTCCTCTCATGTGTTCTCACCGTATGGAGGCTCAATTAATGACATATGCTGACTCATTCACAAACACAACCACCAACAGGAATATCCCCAAACACCTCATCCTGCACTGCAGAGCCTTTCACACCAGAACCCATGCGTGAGAAAGTGACAGAAAGTGACGTTCTTCGGCCCTAGGTACCACTCTTCCTTCAGAACACATAAAGGCCTCGCGTGTGCACGTTGTCCGCTACTATACATTCATACATACATACCTACAGTACTTATATACATACATACAGACAGACAGACATACAGTAAATACTGTATGTACATACCTCTTACTTCCTATGATCTCCAAGCTTTCAAACGCAGTGTGTCCAGGCATCTCGAAATTAACGGATCTTGAATTTCTCTCAATTTTCATGTTTTTGTTTATCCTTGGACGGAACAACCATTCAGACTCCTGGACTTTGGTTCCTTCTTTCTTGCATTAAAAAAAACCACACACACACATATATACATTCGCACATACAAGGTACGTTAGTGTGCGCTCCGTTACCCTGCTCTTAATGACCATACCTTAAATATATCTGTTTCATGTCCATGATTATCCGCTTTTCAGCTTTGTTCTTTGACTCTTTGTAATTTTGACCTTTGTATTTGTTTTCACCACCGTCTTTGGGCAAAGTAATGGAGAAAGAATATTAAGTTTTACACATTTTTTTGTGGGGTGGGGGGGCATAACATCAAGATTTTGACCAAGGGAGAGTGCATCGTTAAATCGATGGCAGCAGTGAGCGATGTGGTCGTATTTAATGATGCTTTATAAAGATGTTAATACATCGCTCTGTTGATGTTGGGATCTTCAAAAACGTGTATATAAGGGAGAGAGAGAGAGAGAGAGAGAGAGAGAGAGAGAGAGAGAGAGAGAGAGAGAGAGAGAGGATAATAGGGACGGAGAGACTGAAATGTTAATGTATTCTGCCCATCCTCATCTTCATCTTCGTCATCATTATCTTCCTCCTCGTCTTCGTCTTCGTCTTCTTCTTCATACAGTGTTCATGCTGCAGATTTATGATAACCTCAGTCGTCCTTAGCTGAGTGCACTGCGGGGTCTAGACACGGGGGTCTTAAAGCTACCTGGCTGTGTCGTAGCTATTCAGAAAGTAGTTACCTGGATCCTTGAGTTAATGAAAGCCAATATATAAATGAGAAGAGGAGGAGGAGGAGAGGGAAAGGAAGGACGAGGAGGGGGGAAGGACGAGGAGGAGGAGGAGGAGGAAGAGGAATAATTTGCCCGTGGTTACTGAAAGTTAGTAATTTTAACTCTAATTAAAGTAGCCTCACACACACACACACACACACACACACACACACACACACACACACACACACACACACACACACACACACACACACACACACACACACACACACACACACACACACACACACACACACACACACACACACACACACACACACACACACACACACACACACACACACACACACACATTGGCACGCACTCTCCCACCCACGTTCCCACCGACCTCCCCACGTAGATTTATTATTGAAGGAGGAACAAAAGACATGGTAGTCTCTCCTCTTGTGTGCCGTCCTGGAGAAAGAAATCTAGTAACGACAAGGAACTGGTAGTAAATGGAAACGTCAGCAAACTCTCTTTTCATGTCCCCTTTGGAATAATACACCTTGGTTATGAAAGGGTTGCTATACTCAATTTACTCTAACTTGGCCCAGATTTTCGTCCTTTTGCTGCTCTTTTCACATAACTCAGTGGCAGAAAATGGCTATACTACGGTTCTACATCCTTTCCATAGCACCTCCTCGTGACTAGCATCATATCTAGGTGTTAATCTCTTGTTTCAGCTCAGTACTCAAAGTGAAGAGATGACAATTTAGGCCAGGTTTGAATAAAAGGGGTATAGAAAAGGGGAAGTGTCTTCAGTGTCCTTTTCTTTATTCATCCAAGAAAACTGAGTGCACAAAGGAGAAAAATCGCCCTAAATCTAGCCCTGTCAGATTAAATAAGCCAGGATATGAAACTAACTGCATTCTGCTTTAAATATCGCATCTATGTACAAAAGGTCAGAATGCTAATATATCTCATCATGTGTTTTAGTAATGCTATTAAAACTTGACGGATTTACCTTCCTCATCCCTGTCTCGCTGGGTTTTAGAGATTTTGTAACATCTTTTCCTTAACGATTTATTCTGAATGTTACACCTCAGTTTCGTGGTGTATGTTTCTGAATCTGTGACGATATTAATGCGAAATAAATACATAGAAGAAAATGGTAGGGTGCTTTGTGGAAAATGAGTCGCAAAGGAAGAGGTGTTGCGAAGCCTCCAGTTGCACTTAGAACACCACCCTGAAAAGAATCATCTAGAATTTTGGTTGGAACGAGGAATTAATCTAAAGGTGGAGGGATGGAGTTGAGAGGTATATGAGGGAGGGGGGGGTGATTTGAGGGGAGGGTAGTCAAATGGTGGGTGACAGAGCGACTTGGAGGCGTTTTGTCTGCGGCCACCCTTTGCGAGATTAGGGCGTCGGGCTATAGATGGATAGTTTTTTTTTTTTTTTTTTTTTTTTTTTTTTTTTTTACGGCTCAGGGGCTCTCGAGGCTGGCTGACTGGAGCAACATTATGGTCTCATGAAGGGCGCCTGCTTTGACTTTATGTGTCTAGTCAGTTTAATAACCTTTTGATCAAAGCCGTATCTGAATATCGCTCAGATGGCTCAATTTGCCTCATGATTGCACAGTATTTTTTATCTTGTTTATTTATTGTCTGTCCATCTGCCAATCTATGTCTATCTATCTATCTATCTATGTTTAATTGTTTATTTAGCCATTTTGTTTAGTTTTGATTATGTTGAAAATATTTTTTTACTTGATATAGGGCTACACTCCCCGTCTGTTCGTACGTGACCTTACCCCATCCACAGTATTTTTTTTTTTTCCATTATAACGAAAAGAATCTCAAACATGCTAAGGTTCACTAGGGATGTGGTGCTTACCAAAGATGTATGGTTGCATTTCTGATTATACTTGTGTCAACCCTCCAACGCCTGTGACGTCCTTTATAGTTTGTTCTGAATTTTACCAGTCAGTTTTATTCAAGTTAAGAGAGGCCTCGTATATGTGCAGTATATGTAACTCTTGCCTGTGTGTGTGTGTGTGTGTGTGTGTGTGTGTGTGTGTGTATCCGACAGTGCGGACATAAGAACAAACACACTCACACGCCTCGTACATGTATGTTTACCTCGTGCCTGTTAATGTATATATGTATCTGTAAACGTGAGCATGCAATATAAACACATACACACGCCTAGTTCATGTATGTGTAATTCGTGCTTGTGTGTGGATATATGTATCTGAGACCGCGTGCATACAACATGATAAACAAACATACACACGCGCCTCTGTTTCCTCACAGGCTCATTCAGGGAGCATAAACACCGCTATTTTTGCCGCCCGATTCGGAAAAAGAACTCCCGGTGCTCAGTGTAAACATCTCGTCCATTAAAGTTCACGCCCTCCTCACACGGCGCCACTCACAGCCACCAACAAAAATTCGTCAGCCCTTCCACTGTGTCTGCTCCACACTTAGGGCAGGTCCTTCACTTCCTCCTCTGACGCATCACAGAAAAAGAATCATTTATGGGCAGTGTAGGATATCAAGCCCCTCTCACCTAAGGAATTTTAGCCAGCAGTGACATGTGTAAAATAGGAGAGGTGAAACATTAACCAACTTTCGTCCCCATCTGTAGTTTCTTTTTTCTCACTTCCAACTCCCTTCTGCGCAGCAAGGGTGAAAAGAGACGCGGGGAAAAATGGGGGGAAAAACGACAGAGATAGTTTTTGTTGGCACTAAGACTCCTCATCCTCTCGTAAGACAAAAATAAAGTCAAGACTCGCCCTCTTATGGGACAAAAAGAAGAAAGAAAGAAAAAGAAAGACGAGCTTTACCTCTCGCACTTTTTTTTCCTCCCACTTCCCCTGCACACCTGGCCTTTCCTCTCCCATTCTCTCCCCAACCTTCTTCCCTTCGATTCCTTATTCTCCCACACCTCACCCCTCTCAAACTGTACCCGTATTCTGTAGCTACCCTCTCTCACTCCCCACCCTTAGCTCTTTCATTTCCAAACTTCCTCACTCTTACATTTCTTAGTTCTTCTAATATCTGCCCCCCACCCACTTTCCTCTCCCCTTCCCCAGTCTCCCTCCCCATCCATGGAGTCTTCACTCTTACACCACCCATTTCAACACTCATTCCTTTACCCCTCTACTCCCCTTCCCACCTTTCCACCCCACCTCCCTTCTGTCTCTCCCATTCCACCCCCCCACCCTCCCTTCTCCAACTCTTATCACAGCCACGCCACCTCCCATCTTTTAATCTCTCATCGTCACCAGCTCCCCTCCCCCCCTTCACAATTCTCTTCAATTCCTAACTTCCCTACTCTTGAATTCCCCCCCCTTCCTCCCAGTCCCCCTTCCCCCCTCCTCCTACCTCTCCTCCCTTCCACTCCACCTCCTCCCTGTTTCTTTTCTTCTCCCAGCTCCCCCTTTCATCCTTCCACCTCTCCTCCCTTCCACTTCCCCTCTTTCTCCCTTTCTTCCAGCCTCCCATCCCCTCGTCCCCCTTCCTGTACCCCCCATGTCTGCGGGTATTTAGACTGTGGGTATTAAGGAATGTTTGTGCGAACCTGAAGACAGTGGTGGAGAGGAAAGCATCGAGGAGGAACATTTTATCACAATTCTGAGAGAGAGAGAGAGAGAGAGAGAGAGAGAGAGAGAGAGAGAGAGAGAGAGAGAGAGAGAATTAGGAAGAAAATGACCTAAACAAATACTGTGATTTCAGAGTTTCACCTCAAGTAAATATATTGTCCTGTGGAGGCTGGGAAATTTTTACTTTGATTATAGTGGTGAGTTTAGGGAGTTACTTAAAAAATCATCTGTCGAAAGCTGGATAAATTGCTGTCTCTCCATCTATCTCTGTCTGTCTATCAATCTATATGTCTGTCTATCTGTCTGTCTGTTTGTATTTATATTTGTTGTTCTGTCTGTCCCTAGCCAAACGCCTTAATCCCGGAGGGGGTGGCCAGGAACAAATCGCCTTCAGGTCACCTCTTCCCCCGCCATCAGTCTGCCTTTCCTCTGACCCAAACACCGTCATTCATATACTACTTCTTCCCATCCCTCCCTCACGATATCTTTATTCTCTGCCACAACGTTAAAGGCGATAGTTTTAAGCACTCTCGGTCGCCATGGTTTGAATAAAATCGTCAGACGTTAGCTGAAATGAAGTGCAAAGTGGGAGTGAGGTGGTAGAGAGAGAGAGAGAGAAAGAGAGAGAGAGAGAGAGAGAGAGAGAGAGAGAGAGAGAGAGAGAGAGGATCATTGCGTAACCAAGACATGCATGGATCTGGGCACGTTTCAGCCAAGCACTCATCCCTGTCCAAGCAAGCCTACGCAGACACACTGTATATACACCTCACCTTCAGACGTGCAGACTAAAGAAACGAGAGTGCAAGCGATAAGCAACACACACGCAACACTTGGTAGAGCAGTCAAGGGTGAGGAAAGCAAACTAAGGTGTATGCAAGAGCGCTGTTGTTACCTCATCACAAGGAGGAAGCAGACATAAACAAGAGCATTATCATATGAACACACGCAATCAACCAAACATAGGCAGAATACCATACTTACCTGATTACACGCAAGCAAGCAAACAAGCAAACAAGTGAGCAAGCAAACAAGCAGATACACCCAAAGCAACACTAAGAAGGGGGAGCATACTCTTAAAGCAAATGAGAGCATAGAAAAATATATATATCTGGCCACAAACAACCAAGCAATCAAGTATAAGCAAAGGGGCTATTTATACTCAGCCACTTGGAAACAAGCAAGCAGGAACACTTCAGTACAGCACTTGGGAAGGCAAACAGGGTCGGTAAGCTAACAAAACCTGATACAAGCAAACTCTATATATAACCCAGAAAACAAGCAAGGGCAAGCAAGTAGGGCGGCCAGACGAGGACCAGTGAGAGAGAGAGAGAGAGAGAGAGAGAGAGAGAGTAGGAAGTTTACAAGAAAATTTATTTGACTGAAAAAACTCGACTGGAATCAGTAAAAGCCTTCGTGATATTGAAAGGATTGATGGAGAATTTATGTAACCCCTCCTATTAGTAAGGATCTGTAAGTTGCAAAATATCGTTTGGCGTCAGCGAGAAGACCAGTATATCATCGTACAAAAGTAACTTGCTGGAGACTTTTTTAACTCCAAGAGGAAGGATCATGAATCTGTCTGTCGGTACAACGTATTAAAAAAAAAAAATGGCATGTAGTTTATGTAAAATAAATGTAAATGTGAAATGAAATAATCGAGACTTTACAGATACAAATCAGGAGTCAGTCCCCAAACACTGCTCAGGAACAAACGCAGTTCCCAAACCATGTCACATCATCACCACATCGTCACACTCTCACGCAAATGTGGCTGCGAGCTACCGACCTTTTTGCGGCTTTATTCAGGATCGATGGACTCCTTGACACTCTCCCAGGGACCGTAGACTCCTTGGCAGCCTCATCCTGGTACCAAAGACTCACTCCTCTGGCGACCCCACACACTGTCTTCCAGGGATCATGCACGTTGTTTTCCAGGAACCACACACAAAATTCCAGGAACCACATTCTCTAACTTCCAGGGACCTCAGCTGAATCTTTCAGGAACCACAGACTCTTTAAGCTTCCAGGAACCACAGACTCAATCTTCCAGGGACCACAGACTCTTTCGTCCAGGGACCACAGACTCAATCTTCCAGGGACCACAGACTCTTTCATCCAGGGACCACAAACTCTCTCATCCAGGGACTGCGGACTCAGATACGTACTCTGCCAAGGACGCGGCATGGATGTGGTGAAGTTTACGAGTAGTTTGGGGTCGGTGGTGGCATATATGACCTTCTGTGTGGCAGCTTACAAGAGAGAGAGAGAGAGAGAGAGAGAGAATAAAGACAAATAGGGAAGAGAGAGAGAGAGAGAGAGAGAGAGAGAGAGAGAGAGAGAGAGAGAGAATAAAGACAAATAGGGAAGAGAGAGAAAGGTGAAAAATATGGAGGCACAGGAGAAGGGAAAGATATGAAAGGAGAAACAAAGAGGAGGAAAAGTCTGGCTGGTAGGGAGAAAAAAGAAGGAAAAGAAGTTATAGAGAAGCGTGAAATTCAGGGGAAGTGGTGAAGTAAGAAGGAAAGGGAAAAGAAGAAAAAGTTAGACTGAGATAAGATGGTGAGAGATGGGAAGACGGTAGGGGGAGGAAGAGGAGAAAGAGAACTCAATAAAGAGAGAAAAGAATAAAGGGGCGAAACGTTAACAAGCAGAAATTACGCAGAGAATGAAAGCAAAATGTGACGAATAATGTGACATGATAAAAATGATAGAAAATAGCGAGGTAAGAAAAAACTGCGGACGAGTGTTGAACATTCTTTGGCAATCTATCTATCTATCTATATACCTAGGCTGCTTCCCCCAAGGAAAGGGAGGTAGCCGAGACAGGACGACTCACTCTCCATTTACTCATCCATTCAAACACATTCATTCGCATCTTAGCCCCAAAGGGGAGAACGGACAGATCCTCACCGCACCACACCGCACAAGGGTCAACTGCGCAATGCAAGCAGTGACATCCACAGCAGGGCCCGACAGCAGAACTGGTTTACCCCTGCCACATCATAACAGACCCATCCCCTTACCCGCACCTGACCTGACTAGCTGATCAGACCAAATGCGGGAGAATATCCCCTCAGGGCTGCGTCATCACTTATTCATTCACAATTTCTCTCCATTTATTTCTGTCACGCACAGCCACTCTTCCTTGCTCAACAGACATCCCTCTCGCATCCAGCGCTCTCTTCACACTGTCCATCCATCCTATTCGTGGTCTTCCTCTCAGTCTTACACCTCTCACATCAGGTCTAGTTATCTTTTTCACCAATCGCTCATTATCCATTCTCTCCATATGCCCAAACCATTGCAACACCCTCTGCTCAACTCTACCAGCCATCTCCCGAACAACTCCAGTTCTCCTTCGCACTTCATCATTTCGCACTTTTCCGATCCATACGCGTCACTCCACACATACTCCTCAGACATCTCATCTCCATTACATTCAAACTTTTCCTCTCTGCTACACCCATATTCCATGTTTCAGCCCCATATAATGCAGTCAGTACCACAACACCCTCATACAGCCTTCTCTTTACATCCATTCTAAGCGAACGACATTTAAACACTTTTTTCATTCCTCCCAGCACCTTTCCTACTTCATTAATTCTAAACTTCACTTCTGCATCTATTCTTCCATCCACAGCAACATGTGACCCTAGATATTTAAAACAATCTACCTCCTCAAGCAACTCACCATTCAAAACTATATTCATCCCCCTACCATCTATCAACCTCGTACACTTCATCACTTTACTCTTATTCTCATTTACTTTCAATTTCCTCCTTTCACACACCCTTCCAAACTCCTCTACCAACTGTCTCAATTTCTCCTCTGAATCAGTCACCAATGCAGTATCATCTGCAAACAGCAGTTGCATCAGATTCCACTCTCCTCCATCAACATTTACCAGACTCAGACCACCTAAAACTCTTGCATTCACCTCCCTTACAACACCATCCATGTAAATATTAAACAACCACGGCGACATCACACATCCCTGTCGCAGCCCCACTCACACGGGAAACCAATCACTCACAGCATTTCCCACTCTTACACACGCTCTACTATTTACATAAAAACTTTTCACCCCTTTTAGTAACCTACCATCAAGTCCATACAGTCTTAAAACAGTCCACAAAGCCTCCCTATCAATTCTATCATACGCTTTCTCTAAATCCATAAATGCCCAAAACACATCCTTGCCTTTCGCTAAATACTTTTCACACACTTGTCTCACAGCAAACACCTGATCAACGCATCCCCTCCCTCTCCTAAAGCCACACTGCTCATCACTAATCACTCCCTCTGTACCCTCTCTAACTCTCATAATTAACACTCTACCATACACTTTACCTACAACACTCAACAGACTTATACCCCTAAAGCTAGTACATTCATACTTATCACCCTTGCCTTTATACAACGGGACCACACAAGCACTTGCCCAGTCAATTGGCACCATACCTTTCTCAAAGCACACATTCAATAATCTTACTAACCAGTCAACAATAGTCACTCCACCACCCTTCAGGCATTCCACAGCACACCCATCCATACCTGCAGCTTTCCCTGTTTTCATCTCCTTTACTGCCTTTTCCACTTCCTCCTTCGTGATCAAAGAATCATTCAACTCTCCCAACACATTTATTCCTTGCACCCTTCTATCTGCCACAATCTCAGCCACGTTTTCCTCCTCTACATTTAACAATCTTTCAAAATACTCTGCCCATCTCTTCCTTACTGCATCCATCTCAATTAACATCCTTCCATCCTCTGCTTTTACTCGTTCTTCCTTCCCAGACTCTCCCTTTCGCACCCTTTTCACCTCCTTCCAAAACATTTTCTTATTCTGTTGAAAATTCTCTGTCAGCCGCCTACCCCACCTCTCATCTGCTGCCACTTTAGCATCACGCACAGCCCTTCTCGCTCTATTCCTCTTTTCCTTATACCTTTCATATGACATCTCATCCTTCCTCTGCAGCCACACTTCATATGCACGTCTCTTCTCAGCCACAGCCATACTTACTTCCTCGCACCACCATTCACTTCCTTTTCTTACACCACCACCCACACGTCTCACACCACACACCTCTTCTGCATGCTCCACCACAGCACTCTTAAACAACTGCCATTCCTCCTCCACGCTGCCATTTTCCCGATCTTTCACTGCGTTCCACTCATCTTTCAATTTCTCCTGATACTCTATCTTTTTCTCTCTTTTATCCAACTCACTCACTTTCAAAACCTCCCTGCCACACCTAACCCTCCTAGCTCTCACCCATCTCTTACCTACTCTTAACTTTCCCTCCACCAGGTAGTGGTCAGACATACCTCCACCCTCCCCTCTCAGAACTCTCACATCCAACAATCTTCCTATTACATTCCTAGACACAACCACATAGTCCATCAAGGCTCTATCAACAACCCTTCCACCCTCCTGTCTCACCCATGTATACTTATAAATATCTTTCTTCTCAAACAGCGTATTCCCAATCACCATCTCTCGCTCAACACACATCGCTATCATTCGTTCCCCATTTTCATTTCTTCCAGGCACACCATGCATACCAACTACGCCTTCAACTGCTACATTTCCCACTCTAGCATTCAGATCTCCCATCATTACCACATTCACATTCGCTCCAAAACTCTGCAGACACTCATCAACATCATTCCAGAAAGACTCCCTCTCTTGTTCATCCCTTTCACTACCAGGCCCATATGCACTCACAAACACCCACAACTCACGTTCAAATTTCGCTTTCACCCACATCAGTCTCGATGACACCTCCTTCCATTCAATCACACACTGCTGCACTTCCGGACTCACTAACAAGGCCACACCTTCTCTTGCCCTTCCTCTATCAACACCTGACAATCTTCCATTCACACTTCCAAACATATATTCCCCCTTCCCTTTCATCTTCGTTTCACTCAAAGCTAACACATCCAACTTTCTTCTCACAAACATTCTCCCAATCTCCTCCCTTTTAGCCTCAATTGTACTACATCCACGCACATTCATAGACCCAATCTTCAGGGTACGGGGATAACTCCATCCCCCGTCCCTTTCTCTGGCCTGTCTCTTTTTAGGAACTAAAAAAACAGAGGAGGGGGTCCCTAGTCCCCTCACCCCGCCCCTTTTAGTCGCCTTTTACGACACGCAGGGAATACGGTGGCAGTATTCTTCCTAACACAACCCGGCCGCAGAGTAGTAGCACCACCCCATAGTGCGGCCAGGTTGTGTCCCCCCCGCCACAGGGGAAAATATAGTGTGACGATCATATGTGAGAAAATTAGAAGGAAATTGTTGGAAAAGTGAGGCAGTAAAAATAATCTGATGTGCGATAGAATAACAAGGCAAAATGAGCAAAAATTTCAGTGAAAAAACAGAAAAGCGATGAGGCGACAATAAAGCAGTTGGAATGGAAGGAACGTAAAAAGAGATGGTTAAGTGAGACGAAAATAAAATGAAGAAATGAGAAGAGGAGGAAAAACGTATTCAGAAAATAGGAAAGAGGAACGTGACTCAAAGAGTAAAAAGATAAGGAAATTGAGAGAAAAATTCAAGGAAAGGAAAATAACAAGAGACTATATGGCGAGCAGAGCATAAAATAAAGAATGGAGCGGAAAGGAAAAAGAAAGGAAGACATGAAGGGAAAATGCTATGTGTGCAGGCTATGGCGGAAATAAAATTAAAAAATAAGCAGAGAAAATGAAGGAAACGGAAAATGGCAGGAAATGATATGGGGAGTAGAGTGTGGAAAAAAAGAGAAAAGAAAAAAACAAAGCAAAGAATGAAGGGAAAATGCGATGTATAAAGGGAAACGGAAAGCAAAAAATAAATGGAAAATGCGATGAATAAAGGGGGAAAAAAAAGCAAAAATGAAGGAAAAATGCTATGTATAAAGGGAAAACGAAAGCAAAAAGTAAAGGGAAAATGCGATGTAGAAAGGGAAACGGAAAGCAAAAAATAAATGGAAAATGCAATGTATAAAGGGGAAAAAAAGCAAAAATGAAGGAAAACTGTTATGTACAAAGGGAAAACGAAAGCAAAAAGTAAAGGGAAAATGCGATGTAGAAAGGGAACTGCAAGAACGCTCCCTTTACCTGGGATTCTGAGCGGCATAACTGACCATAAAGGAGGAAATAAAAGCTCCTTGATAATACTTGAATCAGGTTAGGGGCCGAGAGGGGGACGAGGCCTGTGTAAGAATTGAAATTTTAGAGGGAAAGGAATGGCAGTGGGGGTTGGGGACGAGTGGTGGTGATGGTGGTGGTGGTGATGGTGATGGCGTAGAGGCTGGGAGAGTTTTGGTGGTAGTGGTATGGATGGAGATTGTGTTGATGATGGTGGGGGGAATATTGGTGATGGTAGTGGTGGTTGTGGTGCAGGTGGTGATGGTAGTAGTAGTGATGGTGATGGTAAAGGTGGAAGCGATGTTGGTAATGCTTGTATTGATGTTGATGGCAGAGGCTTGGGGTTGGTGGTGAGTGTAATGATGGAAATTGTTGTGGTTAGTGGTAATGATGATGATGGTGGTAGTGGTAATGGAGATGAGGTGGTGGCAGGAGTGATAGTGGCGATTATGATGGTGGTAGTGGTAGTAATGGTGAATTAAGCAGTGGTGGAGGTGGTGAATAAGGCAGTCTTAGTGGTGGTGATAAGTGGTGATGATGGTAGTAGTAGCTGTGAAAATGGTGAAACTGATAATCGTGTTAGGGATGATGGTCATGGGACTAAATTCGCCATGAAATTAAAGAGCAACACCGACGCTAATTTTTACCTCTCGGAACACCAGCAGTGAGCACATCCGCCTGGTGCACCTCAAAACTATGATTGTACTCCAGTTTCCTGATTTTTATGTTTACTCGCCACCGCCTGTGTGTGTGTGTGTGTGTGTGTGTGTGTGTGTGTGTGTGTGTGTGTGCCTTTACACCATGGACCCAACTCATTCCCTGGTAATTTGAGAGCAGTGTTAGTGTCGCTTGAAGGACCGTTGTGGAGAGCCCTGTTGGCCGACGTAATTTGCGGCATTAACTCATTACGGTGGCTGCGGAAGGCCATCATCCACTCACTTGATGTAGTTTGGCCTCCAGGTGACTCGACAGTAAAAGCCAAATTGTTTATAACCTGGGAAGTAATTTATTAGAGCCGTGGCTAGATAAAAAATAAATAAATAAATGGATTTACAGTGGCCTGTTGGGTTTGGACGATCCAATAAGATGCTTTCAATGTGGGTTTAAATCCGAGGTCTGGTTTGGACTTATTGCTTACATAATGCCTCTCAGGGGTGAGTGACAGTTCATATGCCTGATGTGTCTGGACTAAGTAGCCTAGCCCCGGCCCCCTACGCTACCAGTGAGGCAAGAAAGAGGTGGATGATGGATTGATGGTATTCTGACTAATGTAGCTTTTAGGTAAAGAAAAAAAAAAAAGCATCGTACAAACTATAAATTATCTCCGTGTTCTGTTTTGGTATGGGGGACAAGGCAAGTGGTTAGGTGGGTGGTCTGTTGTGTGAAAGGACGCAAGTTCGCTTTTCGGGTACGACAGGGAACAGTTTTATTCACGATGGATGGATGGAAGTTTGATTCACATTTCATCGCTGACTTTGCTGATCGTCCACAAACACCACCACCATTTCAAAAATAAATTTAAAAAATAAGTAAATAATAACAACCATTTTAGTTCCGAAAAAGACAGTTCTACCACAGCCCTAGCATAAAATAGTACGGACTGTGACCATTAGTGGTGCCATGTGAAGGTGGGTGTGACACAAGGACTGGTGGGTCACAGGGAACAAGCTATGAGTCTGCCCGTAAATGGACGAACACACACACACACACACACACACACACACACACACACACACACACACACACACACACACACACACACACACACACACACACACACACACACACACACACACACACACACACACACACACACAAAGTAAAAAAATCATCGCTAGTCTTCCATTCTTGGTGCAGAACAGAATCAAACTGAAGAAATGAGATTAATAATTTGTTTTCGTGGGAAGAAGAGACACAGGAAGATTTTGCTTCCAACTCTTCATGTACTTCCAGAAAAAAAGAAAGAAGAAACAGAAGAAGAAGAAGAGGAAAAAGAGGAAGAAGAAGGGGAAGGAAAGGAAAAAGAAAAAGAAGGAAATGAAGAAGAAGGAAATGGAAGAGAAGAAAAAGACGGAAAAAGGAAATGGAAAACGGGAGAAATGAAAGAAAAAAAAAAGAAAATGAAGAAAAAAAGAAAATAATTATCAACTACACGAGGGTCATTAATTCAGGCAGACATTTAATTTTTCCTAAGCCCCTGTCTTTCCCCAGCAGGCAACCATCACGTTTACCACCCAGGTCCCTGTTTCAGTTTTCGGTGCACGACAGGGAAGTGATCATTTGTTTCCGAATTTCAACCCAGCCCGCCACCTCGCTCTCATGGCAGGTGTGCGCGAGAGGGTTAAGTGAGCAGTAGAAAGGTCTTTAATAGGATTGCGGTCTTAACTGTGGGCAGGTGGAGGGAGTGTTAAGGGGCTGAGAGAGAGAGAGAGAGAGAGAGAGAGAGAGAGAGAGAGAGAGGTGTAATTAACTGGAAGCGAAAAAAGAAATAGTAAATAAGAATGAATAACCCGAGAGAGTGAGACAAGAACGTAGAGAGAGACAGAGACAGAGAGAGAGAGAGGTAAATAAACGGAAGCGAAAAAATAAGTATAAATGAATAACCCCACAAATTTAGACAAGAACGTAGAGAGAGAGAGAGAGAGAGAGAGAGAGAGAGAGCACATATCTTACATAAACACATGATCAACGGCAGTGAAAAAATAAGCAAAAAAATAAAACTGAGTTAATGGATAATTATACCAGACTAAGAAAGAAAATGGAAGAAAGAATAGTAAGACAATAAAATAAAAATAAAGGAGCTGGAGGAGGAAGTTTGTGGGTAAGGAGGGAAAACTCTTAAATCCTGTCCAAGTTAGAGGAAAGTAGGAAACAGGATGTGGCAGGTGTGTGTGTGTGTGTGTGTGTGTGTGTGTGTGTGTGTGTGTGTGTGTGTGTGTGTGTGTGTGTGTGTGTGTGTGTGTGTGTGTGTGTGTGTGTGTGTGTGTGTGTGTGTGTGTGTGTGTTAGAGAGAGAGAGAGAGAGAGGATGCTTGGATGGAAGAGGCGAAGGAGACGCAGAGATATAGAAGAGAGAAATATGAAGCGAATGAGAGAGAGAGAGCTTGATCGGATAACAAGAGGGGCAGGGGACGCAGATATATAAGAGAGAAATATGAAGCGAATGAGAGAGAGAGAGAGAGAGGGGAGGGGGGAACAAGTGAAAAAAAATGGTAAGTTTGACGGAAAGGTAAGATAAGAGAAGAGGTGCAGAATGATATAAGTGGCAACAGAAGAGGAGAGAATTAAGACAGCAGGGCAAGAGACACAGGAAAAAGAAAACATTTTAAAAAAGCAAATATTTAATTAAAAAAAGAAAGCAAATAAAAAAGAGCAAACAGAAAAGGGAAGAACTGCCTCCCCCCATATTCCCCCCCCCCTCTCTCTCTCTCTCTCTCTCTCTCGACGCGTAATATTGCTGGAGCTTAATACCGGTTGAAGCTGAAAATCCTCGCGACTCACACAGACTTCATAATTAAACTAATCTTACAAAATCCACATTATCAGAGAGAGAGAGAGAGAGAGAGAGAGAGAGAGAAACTTCAAACGAGAGCCGCTGAATGAGGAATAATTTTTTCTTTACCTTTCATTCATTTTAAATATATGCCTAAGACAATTTCACCTCCCACTGCCAGATTTAATTTAGGTTAAAAAAGAATAACTGTTAAGTTTATTATAATCTGAAAGCATATGATCGTAACCCGAGCGAGTACTGCTGGGTGATGTCGCTCTCAGGTCTCATACTCTTGGATTCCTCTTACAGATTGGGAGAAGGATTCAAGAGGAAGAGGAGGATTTGTTGATGCATAGGGTGGTGGGTGGATTGCGCCTTCTTTGGACGCTGTTCTGATAATGTTTTGTATGTTGCGGGGAAGGCTTGATCAGCTGGTGTGGGTGTAGACATTGAAGTGTGTGTGTGTGTGGCTGTGGCTGTGGGAATGGGTTTTCCATGCTTGTTAAAATGATGTAGGCAGAGAGGGTTTACCATTAATTTATACATTTAAACATAAAATAAGAGTTACGGGAAGTGGTAAGTGAGGTAAGGGAGATATTGGTAACGCTGACTGGCCGCCCTCGCAACACACCAAAATTCGGCGGCTGAGTGGCTCCTGTAGCACAATATATGAAACACAATACAAATAAGAAGTGACGAAGTGTATTTGTTTTTCATATTTCGTGAACCCCTGAAATTTTCTTGTAATATGGGAAGAGTATTTTGCATCCAGAAGAAGAAAGGTTTGACATTAAGATTACGTTGGGCTTCCTTTCTGCCTTTATACGTGCCTTTAATTCCGGTCTTCTGGCTTTGAATCCCCCTTGTATGATGGAAAAGGCAGTACCCATGACGAGGGAAGACGAAGAATATTTCAATTTTTTCTCGGTTTTTGGTGAAGAGGACTAGCGAACAAGAAGAAGTAGGAGAGAGAGAGAGAGAGAGAGAGAGAGAGAGAGAGAGAGAGAGAGAGAGAGAGAGAGAGAGAGTTTAAATTTTTGTTGTGTGCAAAACTCTTGAATATTTCCCCCAAGCTCTTAGATTTTTGTAACCCCTTGTTTACTTATTTCTCTTGTTTACAATTTTGGTCATATGCATAGAGGCTAAATTAATAATCTAAAGGGAGCAACAGTAAAAATAACTATCATCATCATCATCATCATCATCAGAGGGAGCAAGAATTAAAACACCACCACCACCACCACCACTAGAAGAAGAAGAAGAAGAAGAATAAACAAGATTAAAAACAACAGTATCATCATCATCATAATGATCATCATCATCAAAGGGAGCAAAAATAAAAACAATAACATCATCATCATTATCATCATCATCATCATCATCATCATCATCATCATCATCATCATCCAGTCCCATGTTGATCCGTATTAACAAGAGTGTAGGGGCCCGGGGCTAGGCTACTCATCCGGACATTTAAGGCAGCGGAGCCCAGGCTTACTAACCCCTGAGTCGTATGACGCAAGCAGGAAACCCATAACCACACCTCAGATGGAAACCTTTACAGCCTCCATCCGGTTGAAGTCCCTCGTCCCACTAAACCACCAGGGATCATTTCGTTATATGGTTTCCACCCAGCGTAGTAAATGGTTTCCTGGAATACAAGAAACCATTTGACTTGTCACTCAGTGTAGAGTCACCTGGGGGGAGAGAGAGAGAGAGAGAGAGAGAGTACTGAAGCGGATAATAAGGGAAGAACAGTAGCTAAGAAATAAACTTACATTTCAGCTCCTTCAGTATACATCACCTTATAGTATAGCTACTAATTTTGCTACCCGACCCCAGATTGTAAATGAATTAATGAGAAATATACCTAACCCTCAGAGGACGAAAAATATATTCTAAGTATATTAAGACTGCAAAAAACAAGAATAAAGTACTAACGAAGTCTTGGGATGGGAGGATGTAAAAGGGGATTAGTTGTAAGTAGGCAAGAGAAGAAATGAATTTAAATATATCTCTTAATAGTCACCCCCTGAGAGTGCAACCGTAAAGAAAATGCGGCATGGGATTGGGGTAATTAAGTGGAGGAGAGGGTTAAGAGGTGGAGTGTGGAGGGGGTGGAACAAGGAGGAGGGGTGATGCAAAGGAGGGCAGTGAGAGGGCGAGATGCAGTGAGAGGAGGGGGAAGTGGAAGGAGGGAGGAGGAGGAGCTGCAGTTGCGGGGAGGGGGAGATGGAGGGAGGGAGAAGGGGAAGGTGCAGTGGAGATGGTGGAGGGGAAGGTGGAACTGGAGACGTTGTGAAAAGATGGAGGAGGGAGGGAGAGAGGAGATGAAGTGGAAAATGGAGGAGTTGGGAGGAAAGATTGGAGCAGGAAGAGAGGAAATGGAGTGCATGGGATGGAGAATGAGATGGAGGGTGATGGAATAAAGATAGATGGTGAGATGGAGTAGAATGGGAGGTGTAGTGGAAAAGTAAAGAAGAGGTGGAGAGATAAGGGAAGATTAAGGGGAGGTGGAGGGGGAGGTAAAGTGGAGGGAGGAGAAAGAAGGGTGAAAGGGGGTGGAGGGAATGGGCAGTTGGAGGGGAGAGGCTTTTCTCATTTACCAGAGTGGAGGTGGGGTTGATATCCTAATGTGGGTGGTTTTGTGGAGGCATTGTGTGTGTGTGTGTGTGTGTGTGTGTGAGAGAGAGAGAGAGAGAGAGAGACCCGAACTCCACTTCCTACTTCACGCAATTTCTCGATCAGTTTCTCAACACAGCCTTTACTAACTGCGTTTTCCTCTCTCTCTCTCTCTCTCTCTCTCTCTCTCTCTCTCTCTCTCTCCTTTCCATTGTTCAAATAATGTTTCCATTTCGTATTATTCTCTCTCTCTCTCTCTCTCTCTCTCTCTCTCTCTCTCCTTCCATTGTTCAAATAATTTGTTTCCATTTCGTATTATTCTCTCTCTCTCTCTCTCTCTCTCTCTCTCTCTCTCTCTCTCTCTCTCTCTCTCTCTCTCTCTCTCTCTCTCTCTCTCTCATTTATCCCACTAACCCTAATCCTACAATATCATCTCGTTTCCCTCCCCTTCCATTATAAACCTTCGACATCATAAGAAGATATGACATTACTTTTTTTATTATTATTATTATTATTATTGTTATTACGACTACGACTACTACTAGTACTACTACTACTACTGCTACTTCTACTACTACTACTACTACTACTACTGCTACTTCTACTACTACTACTACTACTGCTACTTCTACTACTACTACTACTACTGCTACTTCTACTACTACTACTACTACTACAATGGATATATCTAGTAAAGCCAGTTCCCGCAATAGGTCCTCAAGGAAAATGCGCAACAAAAGTAGGTCTGAAGATTATTAGGATCTTTTTTATTTCTCTGTTGCTTTATTGTTTCCTCCTCTAATTTAGCTGTAGTATTTTGACGCCTTTTTCTATCCATGTTTTCCAAAGTTCATTTTTTCTATATTCGGATTTTTTAAATTTACTTTAGGAGAGATATGTTGAGGTTGGGTTCTTTCGTTCATTGATCCCTTCACATTTAAATAGCATCAACTTTAGCAGGTGTGTGTGTGTGTGTGTGTGTGTGTGTGTGTGTGTGTGTGTGTGTGTGTGTGTGTGTGTGTGTGTGTGTGAGAGAGAGAGAGAGAGAGAGAGAGAGAGAATGATGTCCTCGGGTTGAAGGGGTAAGGATGGTGGTACAGATATTTTTTCCCCTTTAGGTGCTTTTACCTCTCTCTCTCTCTCTCTCTCTCTCTCTCTCTCTCTCTCTCTCTCTCCCATTTAGGTATGCGAGTAGGGTGGGATCAGTTTATGTTGCCACTAACTTTCTATCCAAGTCTAGTAAAGCAAGTTTCCTAGCTCTCAGCAAGACGTTCACCCCTGGAATTGTTGAGAGAGAGAGAGAGAGAGAGAGAGAGAGAGAGAGAGAGGATTGATTGATTGATTGATTGGATTGATTGAGAAGTAGATACTAGCAAGGTGTAACGAGGCGAGTGAGAGTACCCAACGGCAAACGAAGCCAAAATCTCATTTCCTTTGTTGGCCGGTTCGTTCGGGCCTCGTCGTCGCTTCGGTATTTTCGGCACATCCGCGTCCCTCGAAATAGACCGATGCTGCCGCAAGGAGCCCAGGCCGGATCTGGATAAGTTTGTTTGCAGGAGATGTTACGACGGTACGAGCGTGAAAGGAAGACTGTGTACACATTTGCCGGACTTGCTAAAAATAACTCTTATGTGTCGTCTCTTTTAACTTTGCGAACACGGTGATGTTTGACGTTAATGTTTTGCAGTCTCTGGTTTCCCTGCAGTGTTGCAACTCTCTCTGCTTACTGCATTTTTTCACTGATCATTTCTCTTCTGAACTGTCTGTTTCGGTCCCTCCTCATTTCTGCTGGGCTTGCAACTTCCGGCTGGCAACGCACTCTTAACCCCTTTCCCGTTCAGCCTTCATGTAAGCAAGTAATCAGCTGTGAAATTGTTTCCCCCAGTCTGTATTTTTCTTTGCTTATGACAGCCTTTGACCTCCAGCTTTTGAATTCAGTGTCCAGCCATCTCGAAATGAACGAATCATATTTTTCATTCCTGGCCTCCTAGGTTTTGAGTTTCTTTTTTTTCCACTAAAAATAACTCACCGGCGGATTTTTTTTTTTACATTAATAAAATATCTTCTTCAGTATAGTACTACCTACAGATAACTCTACACTGAGTGACAAGCCACATGGTTTCTTGATCTCTAGGTTACCAATTACTTCGCTGGGTATAGAAGTAATTTAGTGTTTGTTTCCTTCACATGTTAAGCGATAAAATTCATCTGAGATTGAATCATAAACTCCTGTGTGTGATAATATATATATATATATATATATATATATATATATATATATATATATATATATATATTATATTTAGGGTTGTCATCTTTCTGTGGTTCTTACTAATCCCCCTTTTTTCCTTTTTTTGTTTTTTACTATCAACCAGTTTTTTTTTTCTCATGGTTTACTTCATGCTGTTTTTACTTATCCTGTATTTCCTTTTTTTTTTTTTTTTTTTTTTTACTAGCAATCATTTTTATTTTTCCTGCGTGTTCGTTTTTCCTTAGTATCTTTCCCTTTACTTGGTGTCGTTTTAATCAGTCTTAGAGTAATTTGGTGTTTTACTGTCAGTTACTAGGTCTATAGTCTTTTTTTTGTTTTTTACCTTTTTTCTCTCTCCCTTTGAAGGTTGAAAAGGGCCAAAATATGACACTTTTCTTTGTTATTACTTTTTTTTGTCTGAATAAGATACTAATTTCAGCTAGTCTCAGTAAACCTTTGATCATTTTTGTGACTCTCTGAGTTCCGACAATTTTTTCCTTCTCATCACATAGCTTCAACAGGGTAGAATTAGGACACTTTTCCAATGTTTAACACTACTCCACTTTTTCGCCATTATTTCCGTATCTCACTTGTTGTGTGTCAGTAGTTTCGGGTAAATTTTTTTTTTTTTTTTCCATCTGCGGCTTACTGTGCCCCCTCCCCATTTATTTTATTATTATTATTATTTTTTTTAAATAAATACGCCGGCTCCTATGACTTACTCTCAGCAGCATGAATTCGTCTGGCGGTAGCTGGAATACAGTACTAGAGTTGCCCCCACCATGAGAAGGTGAAAGGTGGTATAATAGTATTAACACTCGAGCTTCACGGACTGGCTGCTCCTCCTCGTCCTCCTCCTCCTCCTTCTCCTCCTCCTCCTCCATTCTCTCTCTATTTGTCGGGATTTTTTTTTTAATTGATTTCTCAGCCTACTAAAGTCGTTCCACGCTATCCAGAATAAACAAAATCGCCAATATATGTGTCAGGGGTATAAAAAATCATGGCGGACTGACAGGGAACAAGGTGGGATCCGACTCAGCCAAAATATCCTCTCTCTCTCTCTCTCTCTCTCCACACACACACACACACACACACACACACACACACACACACACACACACACACACACACACACACACACACACACACACACACACACACACACAACTAAACAAAATCTTCCATTGTTAATATAAATACAGTAAGTATAGGTACAGATATAAGGGATAAAAACTGTGAAGGGGGACTGACCCAAACGAAGTGGGATCCAAACCTAAGCTGTTTCATCCGCTCTCATCACAATGCTCTCTCTCTCTCTCTCTCTCTCTCTCTCGAGCTATCTATCTGCCTATTTGTATCTATATTTGTGTATCTTGGTTTATTTCTGTCTATGAATCTGTCCAGCCAATGTGTCACTGGTGTATAATCTCTGCGCTTAATCTCCTCTTGTCTTCATTTTCTTTACTTCACTTTTCTTCTGTCCTTAACTCCTCTCGTGGCAGTGATAAACTTGCCTCCAGACTCTTCTATCACCCTTCATCTCCACTCCCCCTTGTCTGATCCAAGCCTTCCCACATTATCCTTCCATCCATTTTTTTATCTTTTCGTCATTCTCGTTTCAATTTTTTTTACATTCCTTTTTTGCTCTTTTCCTAATTTTCCCCTTGATTTTCTTTCATCTTTTTCTGGCTCGTTTCTCCATGCCACCGTCATCTTCCATCCCATTCTCGGTGTTCATCTCTTTCCCATTTATTCGTCCATCCCTTACTCGTCTTTCATTCTCTTTCTCTCTCTCTCTCTCTCTCCCATTTATTCATCCATCCCTTTTTCGTCCTTCATCTCCTTGCTCTTTCGGCATATTCATCCTTCCCTTTGATGCTTTTCCACTCCTCTCTTCCATCAAATTCTTCCATCCCTTTCCCGATCTTCATCTCGCTCTCCCATCAAAATCTTTCTTTCCCTTCCCTCATCTTCTTACTCTCCCATCAATTTCTTTCATCCTCTTTCCTCTCCTCACTCTCCCATCAAATCAAAATTCGCTTACAACACAATTTTCATTTATTTCGTTATAATATGGTTAGCTGTGATTGGGCGGGCTAACAACCAGTGGCTCAGGGTGGAGAAAGGTGCGAGAGGCCTGTGATATTAATGGCAGTAATGATGATGATGATGATGGTGACGATGATGATGATGATGATGATGATGGTGATGATGATAAGGTTTGTGTTGCTGCTGCTGCTGTTGATGATGATGAGGGGGACGAGGATGATGATTATGATGATCGCTGTCTAACATCACATGCTTGCCAAGTCACTGTTTAATACGTGCAACTAATCATCTGTTTCGTGTCTTTCCAGGTAAGTTAGCAGAGTGAGAGTGCAAGACTGATGCTAACAATTCCCATAAGGTAAGATTGCTCCGTTAGTCTTTGTCAAGCACTCCAATACATGGACATCTATATTTACTCTTTTATCTGGCACTGAGGAGAAGCCTACACGTGGTAGCACTGTGAATCCTGCTTCTCTTCAGGAGCCAGACCTCATTTTTCCTTGCACCTCGCCGTGGGAAGGATCCTGGTTCAACCCTGGGAAGGTAGTATCTACAACTAAAGGGTTGCCAGATCCCTACACTGTGTATGTGGTGTACGACGGCCGTATTGAAGCAGTTGCTTGCCTGTGATCGACGGGTCTGCTTGTCCAGACAGACCGAAATTAAACATCAAGAACAAGAATTCCTTTTATCTCTAGGCGATTATGTTCAGACTTTGGGAGAATTCTAATTGCAGGGGTTAGACGTAACCTTCATTAGCCTTTCCAGAACAAGAGGGCTGTCCGAAGATTGATTATATCGTTTTAATGAAGAGGTCACTGGATCCAGGGAATTGATGGTAGTCTTAGTTTTTTCATCATTTACCCCTGTGTAGATGACGTGAACTGAGCAGCATGTTTGCTTTTGTTTGGTGTGTGTGTGTGTGTGTGTGTGTGTGAGAGAGAGAGAGAGAGAGAGAGAGAGAGAGAGAGAGAACTTGTGCAGTATGTTAGCTGCATTGCAATATTCAGGGCCTTTTTTTATGAGATTACAATTATAGTTCTTTTTTGAGAGATGTGAAGTGAACCTGAAATGATGGGAATAATGTTGATGTGAGCTGCTTACAAGTTGATTATTTTTGTATAATGATTAGCATGTGGCTGGTGGGAACAGAGGAAGGGGGGGGGGGAACGAAATGAGAGAGGAGTATAGAGGAATGAAAAAAGAGGAAAGGGGAAGGAGGAGAGGAGGATAGAGACAGAGGCGAGAAGTGCTGAAGGAGAGAGAGAGAGAGAGAGAGAGAGAGAGTCAGCTGGAACAAAAGAGGTGGGAGGCGCTTAGAGAGGAAATGACAAGAGAGACAGGGATAATGATGGATGATTTGATGGAGGGGAAAGAGAGATAATGGTGGAGGTGAGGATGGAGAAAAGGTATGATGGAGTGCGAGGAACAAAGGCAAAGGTAACAGAGAGAGAGAGAGAGAGAATGGCGATAATAATAGACGGAATCAAGGTGGTATGACTTTATTTTATACATGCTACCGCTGCACTACTTAATGTTTTGTGAGTGACCCTTCATGGTACAGATATCGTTCGTCCTGCAGAAAGAAATTTAATGAGGCATGAGAGAATTACGATGGTAGTTTTGTGAGTCCGTGCCAGAGTAGAATTTTTTCAGCCTACAAAGCCAGATTGAGTTGCAAGAGAGGAATGTTTGCCAGTGTTGAATTTTTCCGTATCCCTTGAGTGTCCTGTAAAAACAAAGCTTAGTTTGAAAAATGATTCCCCTAAGTCTGGTCGTGAATCTCTCTCTTATCGTCCTTATGCAAAATAAAGTTTTAATTGCGAGAGAGAATTTATCCCAAATTATTTTTTTTTAAATTTAATTTCAACTGAAAGGTGTGCATTTCAGAATAACTGTAGTTTTAATTTTTCTTTTTCTTGCCAGCTATTTTACAGCTTTTATGATTTTTTTTTGACATGTCCAAACAATAGTACAATACACACATAATATCGAATATATGTATACACATACATTTTATACCTATCTATCTATCTATCTATCTATCTATATATATATGGTATATACTGTATATTTCCTGGAAAACGCATAATTCTTTTGAAATGCCTGTAATTTTTCATGGCCATACATTTTTCACGCAGATTTAACAGTAATCAGGCTTTATGGATGGAATATTAAAAATCCAGCATGATATTTTAGAGTTGATTTTTTTTTTTTTTTTTCATGTAGGTTAGTCCAATTTCATCGTTGTTTACCTTTTTTTTTTTCGTGTTCTCTGTTTTCTGTGTTCCCTTTTTTACGCTATCTGTGTTCTTATGTGTTCATAGTTTTTTGTATTTGCCCGTATTTCCGTATACTGCATTACTTTTTTTTCGTTTCATGTCATTCACTGTCTCTGTCTCTCGTTTATTTTCTTGATTTATTTTTGCATGCATACTGGACACTGTGTTATTTCTTATATATATATATATATATATATATATATATATATATATATATATATATATATACCGTTTACGGGGAGACCAATAATGAGTGGAGGGATGGAGTAGATATATATATATATATATATATATATATATATATATATATATATATATATATATATATATATATATATATATATATACCGTTTACGGGGAGACCAATAATGAGTGGAGGGATGGAGTAGAGAGGTATATTGAGAGTGTGAACAGTAAGTTGGGGGGAGGGCAGCAAAATGGCAAGGGACAAGGTGACATGGAGTCGATTTGTTTGTGGCCACCCCTTGCAGGATTAACCCATTAGTGGACAGAGTTCCTGTGAGAGGGATTTTGCTGGGCGGGTACTAAGCCTACTGCCCTCCGCCTATCGGCTCATAGTCGCGAAGCTCATAGGTCCCTACCCCGGGGTTCCCTTGTTTATTAAATTATGAAAATGTTCAGTTCTGTCCATTATATTGGACGCTGGGCACCAGTGGGTTAAGGAGTCTGGCTGTAGATACAGATAGTGTTTATTTGTTGCCTTTTTTTTTTTTTAATGAGTTTTAGTGTATTCCATTTTTCTCATGCAGCTCATGTATCCAAAAACCATATGTTTTAAAGCCACGTCTCTCGAAAACCGCATATTCCAAAACAGCATATGAAACCATGTCCAAATCCTGGAAACCATGTGTCCGAAAACCGTATATCCGACAACCGTATATCTGAAAACTGTCTGAAAACCATGTATTAGAGAACGTATACCTGATTCTTGTATGTCTGAAAACCATGTGCAAAATCGTAAGTCTGTCTGTCTATCTATTGCCAGACGCCTCAATCCCGTTTGGGGTGGCCACAAACAAATCGCCTCCAAGTCGCCCTGTCCCCCGCCATTTCACTCCCCTGCTCCCAGCTCACACCCCCCTCTCTCATATACCTCTCCACCCCATCCCTCCATCTCATCCTCGGCCTCCCCCTCCCTCTTTCCCCCTCCACCTCACTCACATACACTCTCTTCGTCAGTCTTTCACCCTCCATCCTCTCCATATGGCCAAACCACCTCAGTGTGTTCCTCATAACGCTTCCTATCACATCCACATCAACACCACAACGCTCCTTTATATCCTCATTCGTCAGCCTGTCTCTCCATGTGACTCCACATGCTCCTCTTAAATAACTCATTTCCACTGCTCTCACTCTTGACTTGTGTCCTTCCAACAACGTCCAAGCTTCACTTCCGTACGTTAGAGTTGGTATCACAATACTGTCATGTAGTAACTTTTTCACTTCCATGCTCACTTCCCTGTTTCTGCTTTCAAGGAACCAGCAACCTTTCTTCCCTGCTGTACCCTTTCAAGCACTTCACCCTCCAAACCTCCATCCTTACTCATCACACTACCCAAGTACTTAAACGTACTCACATTTTCCAATTCCTCACCATCCAACCTCGCTGTACATTCACTGACTTCACCTCTCTCAAAGACCATCAATTTACTCTTCCCTACATTCACCTTTAGATTCCGTTTCTTACACACTCTCCCAAACTCATCCACCAAGCCTTGCAGCTCTCCTTCGTCTTCACTCAACAACACAGTATCATCTGCAAACAACAGTACAGGGAGTTTCCAAACACTATCCTCTCTCACCATGGCCACTCCAACATCCACTACCCTACCTTGTACCTCTTTTATTACCCCATCCATGTACAGATTGAACAACCATGGAGACATGACACATCCCTGTTTCAACCCAACCTTCAAAGAGAAAAATTCACTTAGTTCACCATCCACACGCACTGCAGCCTTCGCACCATCGTACATACTCTTCACAGCATTCAACAACTTTCCATCTACTCCATATATTCTTAACACTTTCCACAATCCTTGTCTATCCACCCTGTCATATGCTTTCTCTAAATCCATGAATGCCGCATACAACTTCTTTCCCTTCTCTAGAAACTTTTCCACTAAAGATCTGAGAATGAATATCTGATCTACACAACCTCTTCCCTTCCTAAAGCCTCCCTGTAATCGTAAGTCCAGTACCCATATTCTCGTTGGATACTTTCAGACCTATTTATTTTGCTTATTACACCTGACTACTCTTTTCCGTGTTGTATAAATTCTTCCAATATCGCCATACTCTGCATATCATATAAAACTGTATTAACCAGCCATATCGAAAAATAAATAGCTAAGGAAGAGTTGCCAGGTAGCCAACGAGAATACAAGCCCATATGTCTCAAAATCTTATCTCTGCAAACCGTCTGGCCCGAAACATAGTACTGTACACTCAGTCAGAAATATCTTTACACAGGTGGCCTTCGGTTTCACGTGAGCGCCGTTGCTTATCACTTTTTTTTTTGTTTTTGTTTTTTAGGTGAATAATTCTGAATGAACTGTTTACGTGTAGCATAAAATTCTTGCTTCATGTGCTGATTAAATTACTGACCACGAACAACCGTGAGACTATATTCATACGTTTCGTTCACAGTTTCAAAATGTAAGATGGAAAGGTTGTAAAGATGGTTTTTTGATAAGAGTACACGTTGGAAAGCCACACTCTGAAAAACCTTCCCTAAAAACCGTATAAAAACCGTATGTCCGTAAATCTGAAAACCTTGTGTCAAAAATCTTGTGTCGGAAAACCGTATTGTTGCAGGCCCGACCGAAATTGCACTTTCCCCTCTCCAAGCACCACGACATTGCACTTCCCCAGGTCGTATTTTCCCTCGTAATGGGTTCCACCTCAACTGCGACAAGAGTTAAGGAAATAAATTGATCTCTTAATATCAGATCCACGTGGCATTTTGTTAGTGTATTTTTCTTATCCTAAATTTTTCTTTTCCGTAATAACGATACCATTTCTTGAACCGAGAGCAGGGAACACGGTAATCGTAATTTAGAAGAAAAATTAATAATGATTAGTAAATGGATGAAGTGATTTGAGCGAAAAAAAGATCCCTAAATATCTCTGTCCAAGAAGTTAATTAAACCGGGAGTAAAATAGATTGAAAGAGCTAATAGAAACAAGGAAGGTGAAAACTTAAATAATCGAGCAAAACGAGTAAACATGGCAGACACAAAAGGAAAGCACAAAAAGCAGAGAAAAAAAGAGAAAAAACAACAAACCACAAAAACAGGAGAAAGACTTAATGCAAACAGGGAAAGGAAAAGCACCAGCACCAGAGCAAAATCAATAAAGACGGGGCATAATAAAAAAAAAAAAAAAAAACGAAAGCAGCAAACACGACATGATAGAAAAGCAGAGGTAAATAATTAAAGCGTTAAACTACACAAGAAAAAAAAAACAGAAAAAGGGCAAAATAAAGTAGAAAAAGAGCTAAAAAAGAGCAGATTCAGTCCCGGTCCAATCATCTCTGGGCAGAAGGTCAACTGTCACGTGATTGGCTACTGGGAAAGCGGGTTCTCCATTCTGATTGGCGAATGGGATTTCCCAGAGGAGGCCGGAACGAATGGTCAGGGAGATTTGGCTGTCAGGGTGATGTGATGGAGTGATTGGTGGTGAGGGTGGTGATGTGGTGAGTGTGGTGTGGGGGAGAGGGAGAAGAGGCTGATGGTGTGGTGAGGGAGGTGATGGTGATGTGGTGTGGTGAGGGGGGTTGGTGTAGTGGTTTGGGGTCGTGAAGGTGTTGATGTGGTGTGGTCAGAGTGATGGTGTGTTCTTGTGTTGGCGGGGTGTAGTGGTGAGGTCAAGGTGGTCGTGTGGTGGTCATGGTGTGGTGAGGATGGTGGTGGTGCGGGTGGTAGTGTGTTGATGTGGTGTAGTTTGGTGAGGGTAGTGGTGTAGGGGTCTGGTGGTGTGATGAAGGGGGTGCAGGTGATAGTGTCGTGTGGGAGGTATTGTAGGGGTATGATGGTGTGATGGTGGTGGTGGGTGTGGTGTGAAGGTGGAGCGAGTATGGCTCTGTGGCAGGGGTGATGATGTAATGTAATAGCTTTAGGGTAGTGGTGTTTTTTTTTTTTTTTTATACCTGACGTCATAGTTAAATCTCTCAAATCCAGGAGTCCTCCGAAGTGCCGCGTACCTTTACATGTCACCACTTTGACGCAGATGCCTGTACTGTCGATACTGAATACATATTAGGACAGTATAATTGAAAACTGGAGTAATGATGTTAGCGTGGATATTTTTATGACATGTCGATGGGCCTTTGGTAAAGATCAGTAGAGACTTAACGAAATTCGGACAGGGATCGAACCCACGTCCGTTCAGACAGGTATGGTCAGGGTGGTGGTGTTTAGTTGATAATGTGGTGAGGGTGAACAAACTGGCTGTGTGGTGTGGGAGGTGGTTGAGGAGAGAAAAAAATCGCATTGTCTTGTTTAGAAAGGTTCTTTATCACACACACACACACACACACACACACACACACACACACACACACACACACACACACACACACACACACACACACACACACACACACACACACACACACACACACACACACACACACACACACACACACACACACACACACACACACACACACACACACACACACACACACACACACACACACACACACACACACACACTCTTTTGCAGAAGAAAACTATGGAAATATAAAACGATCAACCCAGTCACACGCGAAGCTTTTACGGTGGTCAGAGTTGGAAATCAGTAAAGGAAAGGGGAGTAAGATTAACCCACATAAAACTAAGACATAATTTATAGTTATTGCTGCTTTTACTAGGCGATTTTAATGAAGTTAAGGGAGCACCTTAGTTATGAGGGGGTTGATGACGGGCACATCTAGAATAACCCCGTTTGATTAACCCCTGTTAGGTAATGTTCTGAAAAATTACACTGTAGGTAACCAGGGGTCTGACTGGCCCCAATTTTAAAATATTTGGTAAAAATCGAAACACTTAGGTGATTGACACATGCTTTTTTATTCAGATACTACAACCATTTGGCCACAATTTCGTATGAAAGTTATCAAAATCCATCTTCAAAAAAATAATTAGGAAAAAAAAAAACACTTGAAAATGTACCACCATAACAGTAATGTTTCTACTCCCCCGCTACAAATGATTCCCCACTATTGGACCACTGGATCATGTACATATATGACCCAAGTATGTGGTATGAGAGACATAAGCCCCTGTGTTTGTAAATAAGGCAAAATCTGTAAAGGTATAAACAGGGGAACCAAAAAAAGCTGGTTTTCGTGACACCTCTAATGCATTACCTAATGTAGGTAGAAACACATGTACAAACAACATTGTATCCACACTATTGGCTCAAAGTTAACACAAACACATTATAATGCAATTGCTTTGCATGTTATATGATTGGAAAACCCATGTGTATGTAAAAAAATAAAATATATTTTTATTTTCCTTTTACAGTTTTGCTTTACAAACAAAAGACATTCAATTCACATGGAATGATAACTTGATGCGCCTTTTTATGACCTGGTTTAGTTGCAGTCCAGGCATATAGGGGAAGAATGCTCAGGACACACTGGACACTGACAATGTAGACACATCATGTTGGTCTTGCGATCCTTCGACCTGTCGCACAGGGTACACCGCCTCCTTGTTCCATCTGTTGCAGGAGGCTTCACGTGAGGGATGTTGATGTCAAACACTGTCCGGATCGTCAGCTTTGTGCTCCTCTTCATGGTTCGGAATTCCATTCTTTCTTCAGCCCAGGGATACATCAACTTCTCACCCAGGTCCATCATATACTGCCGACGTTCGATTCGAGGTTCTCCCTTCCTGGACCTAGTCTGGTTGCACACAATCCAGGAATTCACAACAGCTGCGTTCACCATGGCATAAAACATGCAGAGAGGCCAGCGCTTGGTCTTGCGGCTGCAGGTGTAGCGTTCAGTCATCTGGTCAAATGCATCCACCCCTGACTTGGTTTCATTGTAGTACAGAATGACCTCAGGCTTCCCGTTAGGTGCAATGTTAGGAGTGCTGTGCATGGAGCTGATCAGCCAGACAAACTTAGCGTTTTTCTTATTGGGCAAATGTGAAAGGACGAGTAGGTCCTTGTCATACAAGAAAGCTGTGGTGCCCTTAGGAATTACCTTCTTGTCTTTCATCAAAGCTGGTATGTCTGGCTTGTAGGCCACAGTTCTATAGCAGGTCTTCAACAAGAGGGATAGATGAGAACCAGTTGTCCCCTGTGATGTTTCTTTGAGTGTTTTTGTAAGGCTCAACCAAGTGGGTGGTCAGATAGTGGCCCATGCTCATACCTGCAGGTGGTTTTGTTTGTTTTCCAAGGTAACACATCAGGTAACCTGGGGTCTGACAGGCCCAAGCAAAATTACACATCAGGTAACCTGGGGTCTGACAGATCCCAGCAAAACTACACATCACGTAACTTGGGGTCTACTGGACCCCAAGCCTTTATTAGAGGCCAAACTAATCAAGATCAGGAAAATTTCTAATCACCACACTCATCTACACTACTCGTCAGGAAGGTAGAGGGAAAACCAAATTCCACGGCCTTAATATATATGTATGGCATGAACAAAAACATTGGCTGGGGTCACTCAGACCCCAGATTACCTAACAAAAACTTCCCCTAAGCTGAATGAAATCGTCTGGTAATAATAAGAATAAAGCAAACATGACGATCTAGGGCTCAAGGGGTTAATGTTAAACAGAGCGAGAAATTCTGAAACATACATAGCAATATAATTCTGTATTGAGAGAGAACCGATTTCCCGGAGAAAGC
Organism: Coenobita brevimanus; assembly: GCF_032717465.1. Lineage (NCBI taxonomy): Eukaryota > Metazoa > Arthropoda > Malacostraca > Decapoda > Coenobitidae > Coenobita > Coenobita brevimanus. The sequence continues at coordinate 29,062,191 of NC_136996.1, forward strand.
GGGTAATACCTTTATGGGGAAGATTATGTCTCCAAGAAACCAATATTCCTGCGTACCCTGCGTCCTCGGAGAAATCCTCTTTGGCTAGATAGAACCATTGGGATCTCGAGAGAACCACTGTGGAGTCGAGAGAACCAGTGAAATTTTGAGATAAACATTGGCAGTATTAGTAAGCCTTTTTTTTTTTTTTTTTTTTTTTTTACCGATGATGATCTAAAAGAACGATTTGTGTTTTTAGGGAACCACTGATGTTTTGAGAGAACCACCGATGTTTTGAGAGAACCACCGACGTTTTGAGAGAACCACTAATGATTTGAGAGAACTGCTGATGTTTTGAGAGAACTCTTGAAGTCATCAGTTCCACCAGTGTTTTTAGAGAAACACTGATGCTTTGAGAGGCCTGTTGTTGCAAAATGACAGTGGCTTTGTCGTGCAGGGAATGATTGGACCAAGATGCTGATTTAGGGTTCAAGGCAATTGCTGTTGCTCTCAGATAACCCTTTTGGCTCTCAGAGAACCCACGAATCTTTGAGAGAACCCAAGGATCTCCGGGTGAACATATCCCCTTGATTACCTATAAGACCCTTAAGGAATCTGTAGCACTTTATTAGAACCAGTATGCTCCACCTGAACCAGCGAGGACACAAGCGAATCACAACACCTCAACCTCGTGAGAACCAGAGACCTCAAGGGTACCTAAGATAAACAATAAAATGTAATTCAGACCAGTGAGTGAAACAATGAAAATCATGCACTTTACCTGCAATGAACCTCTGAGCCCAAGGGCGAAAAAAAATAACGCTTTCCATGAATAAACTGATGAACCAAAGGGAGCCAGTAAACCCTTAAAGAGATCGCTTTGACCATACTAAAAGCATCGACGGACGTCGTGAGGTTTGAGTGAACCAGTGTGATTTTAAGCAAAACACTGTGGCTTTGAATTAGTGAGGCCTTCACTGAAGTGATGAGGCCTTTTCTGAGCCATTGAGGCCTTGAGTAAGCTAGAGAATGTTAGTGAAGCACTGGTCTTGATAATTGACTGAGGCCTTGAGAGAAATCGTTTTGATACCGAGAGAAATACTGTGGTCTCGACCAAGCAGCGAAACGTTAAGCAAATTAATGAAGCATTGGGAGGACAGTGAAGCGGTAATCAGATCAATTAAACCTTATGTGAAGAACACCATGAACCTTGAAGATTAAGGGCGCGTCCACACCTGCCCTCGAACAGAATTATGTTGACAACACGGTTGGCAACATGTTTGGGTACATGCATGCAACAGTATTTGAACAGATATATGCAAATATTTTTCGAACACTAGTAGCAAAGGCGATGGGATATGAGAGTCTATACCAGGCAGCTGAGACTTCATCATGATGTTGCCGACATGATCTGGACGCTGCTGTTCTCAACATATTTGCAGCGTGTTCGTTATTGTGTTGCATACATGTCCCCAGCACTTGTTCGAGCACACGTGTGGACGCGCCCTAACAGTGAAGCCTCGTATGAGCTTTGCGAGGACCTTCAAACGAATAAAACCTTAGAAGCCTTTAGAGAAACAAATTATGAGCCACGCACCGTTTCGACATCACAAGAAAACTTTGAACGAATTTCCGAGACCTTAAGAAAACCACCGAGACCCCGAGTGAATCCATGAGACCCTGAATACAACCACTGTGGCCATGAGAGAAGCATTTTGGCCTCGTGAGAAGAGAACACTGGCCCCTCCATGAATAAATTCTGGCCGAGGAGAGACTGTGGTGTGGGTAGGGAACAAAGGAGCCTGGGGTAGAAAGAAAAGAAGAGAGAGAGAGAGACATTCTCGTGAGTCTAGGAGACTCATAACACCCCTTCCTTAGCTATCACATTGCATCTTACATGTTTTTAATGCTCCTATAAATTATTCATTTCGTAACTCAACATACTGTAGCATTCTGGTATATTAACATAGCATGCAAAACGCTTATCCATCTCTATATCTATCTGTCTGTCTGTCTGTCTCTGTGTCTATCTATCTCCACATCATCCAGTCCTGTTCTTACTTAATCAGGAACCTAAGAGCACGAAACTAGGCTACTCAGATCCGACTTATAAAGCAAGGGTAACCTTCTTCTCCCTTCCCTGAGCTGCATTATATAATCAACAAATTCCAACCAAGGATGGAAACCCTTACGGGTCTCATCTGGTTGAAGCACCTTACTCCATACAATCACCAGGCCTCCAATTCGTGATACGGATACTACCGAACGTGGTAAAAGGTTTCCCAGATGAGAGGAAACCATTTGGCTTCTTACGTGCATCGGGCGAGGTACAGAAGCAACTAAAACAGACGGTGTGTTAGGAGGCCTCCTTGACCTACGAGATTACGGAATAAAACGCCATATACCGTCAGAGTAACCTCATCATGTTATTACTTTTTTCTTCTTCTTGTCACGGAACAAACGTTTTGATTCGGTTTATGGAATGCATATTTTAAGGGAGACGGTAAGGAATTTTGGCAATCTCCCGACCATTCTGTTCATATCATACTGAAGATTAGGAGATTATTATAAGATTGAACAGCGGAATACAGGAATGCACCATTAAAAATAAATCGAATAATAAATAATGCAAAGGAATGGACTACAAGATAAAGAAAATAGCGGAATAAAATAGGGGGTACAAGAAAGAGAATGAAAATAAATAAAGCAAAGGGGTGGACCACCACAGCGAAAAAATCGATGGAAAATAAATCAATAAATGAGATAGACTGATAAGTAAACCAAAGGAATGGGCGATAATGAGCAATAGGGACGATATGCCTGGCAGTGACGGTGGAATAATCGCCTTTGATGAGCTGCCAAGGATTAATTTAGTGACTGGATTACAGACTGTGCTTAGCTGGCTAATCCCCCTCCCCCCCACCACCACTCTCTCTCTCTCTCTCTCTCTCACCCCGTTTATCTTACAAACCAACTTTCTCAATCCCTCGTACCACCATCATATTTCCACCCTCTGTATAATTTCCAGTCGTCTTCCTAGCCCATCCATCTTTCCCCTCTTTGATTTTAAACCCACATTTTCTATTCCACCTCTTCCTTAACCCTCCTCCTTGTTTGTTCACTTCCTCTTCCTTCTCTTCCTTTTCCTCCCACCTTCCCTCCCTCTCACTCTTTCCCACACTCCGCGTTTAGCCTCTCCTTGTGTATTTCCCAGTCATTCACTTATTCCCAGAACTGCTTCTCTTTGAAACTCGCTTCCACAAATTATTCCCCCCCCCAAAAAAAAAAAAAAAAAAATCATCCTACAGCAGTTCAAGCCCAGTTGTTGCAGTTTTTTTTTTTATGGAAGTAGAGGACACCTGTAATATGGTGTATGGATTTATTTTTCCTTCCTCTGTTCTTCTGTAAAAAAAAAAAAAAATAGTTTGACTTTTTCCCTTCACTCCCCTTCCTTGGCCCTTAGTTCAACTCTTTTTCACTTCCTCTTCATACGTTCTCATTTTTTCTTCCTGTTTAACTCCCAGTTGTACTTGCTTCCTACCCATCTTCCTTCCTGTTCCACTCCATCTTTTCCTCACTTTCTTCCCATCTACTCCTTACCACCCACTCGTTATTTATTCATTTCGTATTTACTCCATATTTATTTTCTTTCATTTTCTTCACACTGTTTATCTCCCAAATTCTTTTCCTTACCCATCAATCTTTCCCTTGTTCAGGCCAAGCTCGCATCCTCCTCCCCACCTGTTCCCGAGCCGTCCTCCTCTCCATCTTTTTTCTCTCTCTAAATACCTCTCTCTGTTTACCTCCTGGTCCAGCTTTTCTCTCACTCTCTTTACTTCTCCTTTTCTTCCGGTATTCAGCTTCCATTTCTCTTCCTTTCTGTCGTTTCTTTAAATATTTCTCCCAGTTTCTCTCCCAATCCAACTCTTTCTCAAGCCCTCTGTGTCCCTCTTCGTTTTCTCGCAATAATTAACATCTAGTTCTCTCCCTCTCCCTCCTTTCCCTCTCTCAATATCTCTTATTATCTCCTGATCCAACTCTTTCTCACTCCTTCTTTACTGTCTCATTTTCTCTCCCTATATAACTCTCAGTCCTCCTTACCCATCCATCTTTCCCTCAGTCCACAAGTTCTCCCCTTGTCCTCCCAAGTACTGTTATCTTTCTTTATATTCCTCCTTTTTCTGTCCCAGTCTTGCTTACCCATCCATCTTTCCCTCTTTCAGTCCAACCTTTCCTCCCCCCCACTCTACAAGCTTTCTCTCTGTGTCTTCCCACATACTCTGTTGTCTTTCTTTTTATCCCTCGTCTCCCACATACTTTTTACGGTCTTTGTATTCCTCCTTTTCTCCCTCTGTATAACTCCCAATCCTCCTTACCCATCCATCTTTCCCCCTTTCGGTCCAAGCTCCCTCCCCCACTCTCCACAGGCTCTCTCGCTGTTTGCCTGTGTTTGTTTACCTCCCGGGGCCGTGTTTGCTTTGGCCGGAAGGATCTTGTTTACACAGAGCCTCCCCCGGTTTCGCTAGAGTCTGATTATTTCGGCCCTGTTGTTGGTTCAGTCTCGGTGCCGATTTAATATGATGCGATTAGCGAGGATGGATGGCGTTATGTTGGCGTATTTAGCGAATGTATTTGTGGAGGGGGGTGAAGGTTTTGTGTGTGTGTGTGTGTGTGTGTGTGTGTGGTTGAAGAGAGAGACACACACACACACACACACACACACACACACACACACACACACACACACACACACACACACACACACACACACACACACACACACATAAACAAAAGGATATAGAGACAACAGACTGATTGCCTGACTGATAAGCACACATACAGAGAGAGAGAGAGAGAGAAACAAGGGATAAACAGTCAGTCAGACAAAGAGGAAGGCAGACAGGCAGACGAGGTGCATGGTGACTATTGTCCTATCATGCAGCGCCTTAACAATCTTACCATTATTGTTACGACGTGCAAATTGTCATGCACGCACTGCCATCTCGTAAACATGTTCGTATAACTGTCTGTCACTCCATTTATATGTTTATGTGGGGTGTGTGTGGTCATGTGGTCGGGAAGTGGACTGCTAGCCTTAAGGAACGTAAGGTTGACTGCGTGGAGAGAGAGAGAGAGAGAGAGAGAGAGAGAGAGAGAGCTGGGGTGGGGGGTTGCACTGTGCTATTATATAAGGATTTCAATTTCGTAAAAGGCCACCTCCATAACATAAAACACTCTCACTAATTCCATATAACATTTTCCTTGGATGTAATAACCCTTCTATGTTATTGTTATTAATTTTCCTCTCTCCTCTCTCCCTCCTTCCATTTTCCTTTTCTCTTTCCCTTCCCCGTTATTCTATATTCCCTTTATGCTTTCCAGTTTTCCTTAGCTCATTCTCCTATTGCTGTCTCATGCATCCGGTTTGTCTTCTAATTTCTCCTTTCATTTCCTTAATCTCTTCCTGTCTATGCTCTTGTACTCTTTTCACTTCCACTCCACTCCTTCCTACCGTCTTATATAAGTATGATCACGTCTTGCTTCTGCCTTTCCTTCTTCCCTGTTGCCTTCCTCCTTTTCACTTATTCACACATTTATCCATCCATCCATCCACCCTTCCGTCCATCCATCCATTCTTTCTTGGTTCATTCGTTCTTTCCCCTATCTTCCTCCCTCCTTCCTTCCCCTCTTCCTCCTTCCTTCCCCTCTTCCTCCTTCCTTCCCCTCTTCCTCCTTCCTTCCCCTCTTCCTCCTTCCTTTCCCTCTTCCTCCTTCCTTTCCCTCTTCCTCCTTCCTTCCTCTCTTCCTCCTTCCTTCCTCTCTTCCTCCTTCCTTCCCCTCTTCCTCCTCCTTCGCTTCTTCCTTGCGTCGCTTCCTTCTTCTTTCCCTCGTTCCTCCTTCCTCCCCTTCTTCCATCTTTCTTTCCGAGATCATAAAAGACCAAACGCGACCTTCATGAATCTTTCCTCCACCGTCAAGGCTTAGGTTATAGGGCGTAGGGGAAGCTAGAGTGAAACCTTTGAGCAGCGATAGATCAGTTCCGGATTTAGAGTAGCATTCTTGATAGGCTGGATTTCGAAACACCTTTTCTATAGCGATTTAGTCTCCGTACTCATATCGCCATATAAGTTATTTGTATCCTATTCTGTATCGACATAATTTGTATCGATGGCATATAAAAGGATATTGAAGTGTAAAGTGCGGAATAAATCGCTAAGGAAGAAGTGTCACGAAAGTCTACCATTAAGGCTAAAGAAATGCCGGAGGACGACATTTGAAGGGCCATCCTGATAGGTCAAAGTCTTATTTGTAGTGGCCAGGAATAGGACTGTCTTTTTAGTATTGGTGTCGTCATTTTTAGGATATATTTTGATATTTTTTTTTTTTTTTGTAATGCAGATTTTGGGCCACACCATCTTTGTTATGTTTATTACATCTCAGGGACGTAGGGGCCCGGGGCTAGGCTGCTTATAGGCACTTAAGGTTAGGACAACTTTACTGATTTTATTCTAACGTGTCCTAGAATTGCCATCTCTCCATCTTGAATATTGAGCTGTAACACAAACACCAGAATGCGGTGCCATTCATGAAGAGGTAAAGAGGTAAAGAATGTAATCATAGCACTGTCTTTTTCTGCCAATGAGCAACGTGAAATAACCTACAAAAGGACGAAAACCTGGGCCAAGTTAGTGTAAATGACCTATAGTTGTTAATCTCTATATGGCATAATGTGACATTTTTTTATGCGAGGAAGAAGGAACCAATGGCTGAGCCCGCAAAACAGTTCCTTCCAAGAAAACAAAACAAATACAAAAGAGAGCCAAATTCAAGATCCGTTCATTTCGAGATGCCTGGACACAATGCGTTTGAAAGACTGGAGATCATAGGAAATAGGAAATACAGACAGAGGGAGACAGTTCCAGAGCTGACCTGTTGCATAAATGAAGGACTGGGAGTAACGGTTAACTCTTGCTTTAGAGAGTTGGACAGAAAAGGGATGAGAGTTTGCTGCCAGACAATTAGATTTAACCATTATCGGGCCACATCATCTTCGAGCGCCCAAACCCACTAGACCACCAGGCATCCATCTATTTGGTTATGGTATTACTACGAAGCACAATAAATGGTTACCCAGGATACATTAAACACTCTCTCTCTCTCTCTCACACACACACACACACACACACACACACACACACACACACACACACACACACACACACACACACACACACACACACACACACACACACACACACACACAGAATCGCTAACTGAAGGTCGTGTGTAGTGTAGACAAGGACATCCAGCTTCAGACGTATCATTTCTCTTAAAGTCACCTCCTTATCTTGCTTGTCACTTCATCCTCTCCTCCTCCTCCTCTTCCTCTTGCTGGTCACGTCTCTCTGTCTTCTTCCTCTTGCTTGTCGCTTCACACTCTCCTCCTCCTCTTACTTGTTGCTTGACACTCTTCTCCTCTTGCTTGTTCCATCACTCTCCCATTCCTCCCCTTCTCTGTAACTCCCGTCTCTCCCTTCCTCCTCTTGCTTGTCACTCATTCTCTCCCTTTCTCCTCTTGCTTGTCACTCATTCTCTCCCATCCTCATCTTGCTTGTCATTCCATTCTCTCTCCTCTTTCTCTTGCCTGTCGCCTCCTTCTCTCCCTTCCTCCTCTTGCTAGTCGCTTCATTTTCTCATTTTATCCTCTTGCATGTCACTTTATTCTCTCCTTTCCTCCTTTTCCCTGTCACTTCATTCTCTCCCTGCCTCTTCTTTCTTTTCCTTTAATTTTCTCTCTTCCTTCTTCTCTCTTCCTCCTCTTCCCTACCACGTCAGTCTGTCATTTTACTTGTCACTTCAGTCTTTTTTTTCTCTCTTCTTACGTGTCCTTTCATTCCTCTTCGACCAGTGCTGTCTTGCTCTTACACAACTTCCGTATTGTCTTCCCGGAACACCTAACACTGTTTTTTGTTGTTGTCGAGGTGGAAGATCGTACCTTTAGATGTTGTCCCCCTTGGCTCTGTTCTCTTCCTCTTCCTACCTCTCGCCTCATCCCTCTTCAGTCTGTCCTCTTCCTTCCCTTGGCTCTGTTTTCTTCCTCTTCTTGCCACTCGCTTCATCTCTTTTCAGTCCCTCCTCCTGCTTATTCTTACCCCTTCTACTGCTTTTAATTCAAAGTGGTATTTTCCTGAGGTGAAGACAAAATCGCTTTGGAAGTATTATTATCCCTCGTTTCTCTTTGTTTTCCTCCTCATCTTACCCCTTACCTTATCCCTCGTCAGTCTATCTTCTTGCTTATCCCCCACCTGTCCTAATGCTGCTTTGCTACCTTCCTTCGCGATTTGTTCTTTTCTGTCCTAAAATTTCAGGAGTCTTAAAAAGTACAAATATTTTAGGGAGCGCTGGTAATACGAAAACCAAAATGACAAGCAATATTGGGTTTTCACTAAAGCTATCATCTGAGGCCTAGAGAGAGAAGTAGGTTCGAATTCCTTTTAAATATGCAACGGATTCCGGTGGATGGGATCTGAACACTCGATACTTTCCTTATTCCCAAATTTTCCTTAAAAGAGCGCACTCGTGGTGGTTCTCTGTCTGTCTCTGTCTCTGTCTATCTGTCTGTCTCTGTCTCTGTCTCTGTCTGTCTGTCTGTCTGTCTCTGTCTGTGTGTCTCTGTCAGTCTGTCTGTCTGTCTGTCTGTCTGTCTGTCTCTCTCTCTCTCTCTCTCTCTCTCTCTCTCTCTCTCTCTCTCTCTCTCTCTCTCTCTCTTTCCCCTCCATCATCTCTCCCTCATCCTCATTCTCCGTCCACCTCCATCGCTTCCAATCTTTGTAGTCCCAGGCGTCTCACTCCAGTCTCAAGGGACAGGCGACGATGATGCGCAGAGAGAGAGAGAGAGAGAGAGAGAGAGAGAGAGAGAGAGAGAGAGAGGACGGCGGCATGTTTGAAGGAGATTGTTTTCACCTTCACAACCAAAGGCCTCGAGTTCCCCCTTCTCAAGAATCACAGGGTGGATCAGAGTAAGCAGAGGAAAGGTTGAACTCCAGTTGAGAGAGAGAGAGAGAGAGAGAGAGAGAGAGAGATGGATAACTGCATAATGCCAATTAGCAGATATTAGGCTGCTCTGTGTGAGAGTATGAGAGAGAGTTGGATAACTGCATAATGCCAATTAGCAGATACCAGGCCGCTCTGTCTAAAGAGTATGAATTATCTATTAGAATTACATGATAAGGTAGAGAGAGAGAGAGAGAGAGAGAGAGAGAGAGAGAGAGAGAAATCTAATAAAAATCCCCACTTGGTAAGAGTCATTCTGTTTCTGTTTGACTTCCTCTGTGAACCATTTCTTTTGTGGCCGTCTTGCACCCTCATTTCCACCTAAATGGATGGGGTGAAGTAGGATTCAGAAACACCAAAGGAAATATACACTTAGGAACGCCAGAGCCAACTTGAGCACCGTGAAGTTGGAGAGGCCTTAGCAAAAGTGAATAAGTATCATGTTGAGTTAGCAAGGAATCATCTCGAACAAGATATACGTTTAACGATTGGGTCAGCTCGGGATTGAAAGAAAATTAAATATGAAATAGAGAAACACACACACACACACACACACACACACACACACACACACACACACACACACACACACACACACACACACACACACACACACACACACACACACACACACACACACACACACACACACACACACACACACACACACACACACACACACACACCACAAAGAAAAGTAACAAACACTCCTTTCATCAGCATCAACATCCACCCTTTATACCCAGTAAAATAGATGGGGTGAGATAGGATGCAGAAACCAAGAAATATTATTACAAAGAAATATATACGAGTGGACGAATCTGTATACGTCTTGGATGGCATCTAAAAAGAGTGGGAGCATAAAAACACACGTACGTACAGCCTTGAGCAAAAAGTCACTCACAATCCTCATCGATCATGGTGTCCTGTCTTCCACGCTTCTCATTCATCGCGAAACGACAGAGAGCGTCCTACCTTCATCTACTCTTTCGATGTTTGATGAATATTGGACTGTGATGGTTATTGGCTGTACATTTCTTGGCCACATCACCTGCCTACCTCGACTCTACCTCTGGGTGAAAACGGGTCGAATCCAAGGTTTGGTACCGGACGAAGGTGCACAGGGGAAGAAAGGAGAGAAAGGTAGGAGATGGGTGCAGAAGTACTGGAGAAGGAGAGGAAGTGAGAAGAAGGAGAGATGGGAGGAGAGGGGAAAATAATGGCTGCAGAGTGAAGAAACTGTGTGGCGTGGTAGTTTGAGGTTTTCCTAGACTACTTGAGGAATATTTCGCGGTGACACCTGTTGGATTAATGAAGAAGGCGTCGAATTTCCAGCAACAGGTGTGTATTAAGTAAAAGACCCTGGGTATGACTGTCCTTCAGCGAGGGACACGGACAGAGGGTGATCAGAAACTATGGCTCATGAGTGTACAGGTATATTTTTCCGTCCACTTCTATTCTTCCCAGCCCCCACTCCCCCTAGAAACGGAGAGGAGGAGTGGAGGTGTTTATGGAGGGAGTAGTGCCAAAGAAAGATGGGATAAGGAAGGTGCGTGGTAAGAAAGGAGTTGGGATGGCTACTGGAGGCGGAGGGAAGGATAGTTGTATGTGAAGAAAAGAGAGTGAAGGGCTAGTGGATGAAGGAATAGATGCTGATAGAGGGGGGGGAGGAGTGCCAGAGGAGGAAGGGGGTAAGGGAGGTCCGGGGGGGAGAGAACTGTACCAGAAGAATAGTGAGGAGGAAGAGGGGAATTGATTGTGAAGTGGTCAGGGTGGGGGCAGTAAGAGTGGTGATGGGTGTGAGGGTGCTTGTGAAGTTAAGAGGAGGGGGATGGCAATGGAGAGAGGAGAGGGAGAAATGCAAATGAAGGGAAAAGAGGAGTGCTAGGGAGAGAACTGCCAGGTGGGGTTGAGGGGAAGTGCCTATGGATGAAGGGGCAGAAGTGCGTTTGACAAAAGGGGAAGCGTCAGTGAAGGGGGGTAGGAAAAAGTGTCAGTGAACGAGGGGAAGGGGGAAGGGAAGGAAGGGGAGGGGATGTGTTAATAAAAGAAGCCAAGCGTGTAGGGGGGGGGAGTGCTTGTGGGAGGGGGAAAGTGCCAGAAGGGGGGATGGAGGGGCGTCGTGGCAGTCAATTTCTGCCTTCATGAATACGTAATTGACCCGAGGAAAACAATGGCCACAGGTTGAAGAGAGTGATGGGGCGGAGAATGGGAAGGGGAGGCGCGATGGAGGAAGAGAGGAGGGAAAAGAGAGGAATGGAGAAGAGAGGGAAAAAGAAGTAGAGTAGTGGCAGGGAGAATGGGAAAGCGGGAAGCAATGAAGGGAGGGAGAAGGAGAAAAGAGAGGAATGGAGAAGAGGAAAAGAGGAGGAGAGTGACGGCAGAGAGAATGGGAAGGAGAAGAGCAGTTAAGGGCGGGAGAAGGGAGAAGAAAGGGGGAATGGAGAGGAGAGGAGAATGAAGAGAAGAGAATGATGGCAGGAAGACTGGGAAGGGAAGGAGCAATGAAAATACCCAGTGGAGAAAGGAAGGAAAGATGAGTAAAAAAGACCTGGAGAAAATGGCAATGAGGTTTGAAAAGGGAGAAAAAATAGAGGAAGAGAGAAGAGAGAGGAGAGGAGAGTAGGATAAGAGATGACTACAGAGGGAGAGAAAGTGAGGTGAAGGGAAGAGGAGAGGAGGAAATAATGGCTGCAGGCAGAAGGAAATGATGGGACCAGAGAATGGGAAAATGGAGGGAAAAGACAGAGCGGGAAGAGAGGAGCAGGGGAGGGGGGAGGAAAAAAGAGAATGAGGAAGGAAGGGTGAGGCAAAAAAGAGAGTGGAGGAAATGGGGAAGAAAAAGAGTGATGTGGAGAGATTTTGAGATGGGGAGGGGGAAGGAAGGGAGAGAGAAGAGAGAGGTTTGGATAGGAGGGGAAGGGGGAGGAGAGGGAGTTGGAGAAAAGAGAGGGGAAAAGGAAGAGCATGACATGGAATGGAGGGAATTGAGAAGGGAAAAAAATGAGGGTAGAGAAAAAGGGAAAGAAATACAGTGGTGGACTAGGGGAAAGGAAGAAGGGGGGAGGAGAGCTTTGGAGGGAGAGAGAAAAGGGGGAGGAATGTTGAAGATGGAGTAGAGAAGGCCAGGTAAAATGGAGGATGGCGGAACAGAAGGAAAAACAACTTAAAGAAAAAAAAAAGAAAGGAAGAGAAACAACAGATGAGCGAAAAAAAAAGGAGAGGAAAGGGAAAACAGGAGATAGAGGAAGAGGAGAAAGGACAAAATAGTGGAGGAAGAGAAAATAGTGAAAGGAAGGGAGGACGAGAGAGGAACAGGAAACAAAAAAGAAAATGGAAGAAGAGAAAGAAAGCAAAGTAGAAAAGAATAGGAAACGAGAGGAAGGAGAAGAAAATAGAAAAAGAACCTGTAAATAGAGAGAGAAGAAGGAAAGGAAAAAGAAAGCCAAATTGTAAGTGTGTTCAGTAAGAAAGACAAGAAAGAAAAAGAAAATGCAGGCAAACGGAGAGAGAGAGAGAGAGAGAGAGAGAGAGAGAGAGAGAGAGAGAGAGAGAGAGAGAGAGAGAGAGAGAGAGAGAATAAACAAAAACAAAGAAACGGAGGGAATTAAGAGGAGAAAGGAAAGAAAAAATCAGATCTAATTCAGCCTGAGGACGTCTTTTTGTTGTTATTTATTTATTTATTTATTTATTTACTGCCACCAGACGATTTAACCCAACAATTTTAGTCAATAATAATAAAGAGATTAACTAAGCCTACATCTAACCCCTTCAATCCGAGTATTTTCACCCCAGGAGCGTCTCTTATATTTCTTGCAAAACCAACAAACGATTTTCTTCAGCGATTTTATTCAGGTGGTAGAAGTGAAGGGGTTAATCAAGGCTGCATCTAACCCCTCCAGTTCGAAAAATCTGCCCTAATCTGAATACAAATATCTAGTTGTAGTAGTAGTAGTAATGGTAGTAGTAGTGGTAGTAATGGTAGTAGTAGTAGTAGTAGTAGTAGTGGTGGTAGTAGTAATAGCAGTAGTCCACCATCCTCCTCTCGGGCGACAGGGAGGGGATTGAAGGACATTTACATAGCCTGGCAGCTTCTCCACCCGGCCATATCAGTGCCACCACATGAAGGCGTCCATGTCCAGTACCACAGTCGTCCATAGATAGCAAAGATAAAACACAATGCATGTCCTCAGGCTGAAGGATGTACTCTCAAGAGAGACACCCGAGGGAGAGAGTGAAATTGTTCGAGGAAAGAGAGAGAGTGAGTGGACGAGAGAAAGGAAAATGGAAATAAGGGAGGCGGGAAAAAGAGAGGAAGAGAGCAAATGAAATTGAGAGAAGAGAAACTGGACAGAATAGGAGAGAAAAAAATGGAGTGTGAACGAGGGAAGAGAAAGTGGAGGCAAGGAGAGGAGGAAAGGAGAATTTTGAGGAAAAAAGAATGGCGAATAAATGGAAAGTAAAAGAATCAGAGAAGAGAAGAGAAAAAAGAAGGGGAAAGGAGAGATGAGGAGAGGAGAATGGAGAAGAGAGGAAATGAAAAGAGAGAAATTGAGAGAAAAGGGGAAAGAATGGAGAAAATCAAAGAGAAGAGAAATAGAGGAGTGGGAGAGGAGAGGAAATGGAAGAATGGGGAAAAATGCAGGGGAATGGAGGAGAGAAAAAGAAATAATTAAAGAAAGAGAAAGGAAATAGAAAGGAAATGAGAAGAAAAAGAAGAGGACATGGAAGAGAGAAGATGTAGAGAGAGGAGAGGGAGAGAACAAATGGAAGAGAGGGAATAAAGAAAAACAGAAGAATGAAGGAGAGAAAAAGAAATGAAGAGTAGAGAAAACAGAAAGATCAGATGAGAAGGAAAGAAAAGCGGAAGAGAGGGACGGAGTTGCAGTGGTGTGTGGCTGGAGTGGAGAGAGAAAATTTTAAAGAGGAGAGGACTGGAGAAGATAAAAGAGGAGAAGAGAAGAGGAGGAGGCCGAGGTGGATGCAAGTGAATTAAAGAGGAGGCCGAGGTTGGTGGAAGGTCAGCAGATGTGGAAGGTGGAGAGGTGTGGTGGAACAGAATCACCTGTGCTCTTTACTTGAACTTGGCCAAAAATTTCCATCTCTCCATCGTGAATACTGAGTTTTAAGAAATACATTAACGCTGGAGTATGCGCCTAGTCACGAAGAAGTGCTAAGGAAGGGATGTACAGCCAAAGCACTCTCTCTCTTTGTTTGTTTTTTTCTGCCACTGAGCTACGTGGAGTAATGTGCCAAAGGACGAAAATCTGGACCAAGCTAAGGTGAAACGAGTGTAGTGCTAGTCAGATTAAAATGAATATATTACGTCATCGTAGTGAAGGGTGGGGCTTCTTGAATTGGTGACCTAGTCTGTATCTTTTGTCTTTTATATTTCCGGGCTTTATTTTTTATTCATATCTCCAGGGTACTTTATTATTTATTCTTATGTCCAAGTTATTTGTTGTTTTTTCATATCTCCAGACAACTTTAATGTATATTCTACTCTTCAGGCTACTTTATTTTTGTCTCGAGGCTACTTTGTTGTTTCTTTGTATCTTTGCGCTACTTTATTTTTATTCTTATCTCCAGGCTAACATACTTTTACCCAACACCTGACAAGTCAGTGGCGGGTGTTGTTGTCACTGGAATCAGTAGGTGTCCGTCCGTAGAGTTTGGTGGCAGAGTGGCTGGTCAGGAGTAGAGATTTTGTTTCCGTGACAGAACTGAGAAAGTATTCACTGTAGAGTCATGAAATTTCAAGTTATGTGTCTCATAGTGAATTGGTGCCTTTTGATAGGTAGAATGCTGTGTCTTAAGTTTTTTTTTTTTTTTATGAAAAAGTAAAAAAATAATTTTTCGTTTCCGGGTTAGGACTCAGAAACTAATACAGATACAGGCTTCCAACACTCCAGTAATATATGTTAAGACAGTATTATTCCTGGTGTCTTTTGGTGGTTAGAATGCCATGAGATTATATAATGTTATGAAATTGCAAAAATACACAAAAGATATTATTTTAATGCATTTTTCTGTTAAAACTTTTGCAATTATTACAGCTTGGAGGCAGAAATTGTACATGATAAATGATTATATGAACATCTAATTATGTACGAAGTTAATGACTACCTGTAATCATAAAAAAATGGCTGCCTAAATGAAAAAAGTTTGGGTCATAATTTCATCAGATCTGCTCATAAGATCATTATTACCATGGATAAACTACTGATTTTTAAAAGTGTTAATGTCTCTGTGTTATACGGAAGGGAAGAGGATGAGGGCTGTTATGCGCTTGGACAGGTGTGCAGGAGGTGGGGGGGGGGGTATGTGTCTGGTCATTTGGAGGGTTGCGTTGCCTACGTTTATTATCTTCAGACAACTTTAATGTTTCTTATTCTTATCTCCAGGCTGGTCTGTTGTATATTGTTCACATCTCCAGGCTACTTTATTGTTTATTATTATCTCCATACTCTTGTTTATTATTCTTATCTCCAGGCCACTTTATTGTTTATTATTCTTATCTCCAGGCCACTTTATTGTTTATTATTATCTCCAGGCCACTTTATTGTTTTCATATCTCCAGGTTAATTAATTTTTATTCTTCTTATCTCTAGGCTGCTTTAATATGAGCTGAATTTAATCGTTTTTTTTAAATATATCTGGTGAAATACAGATTACGACATAGAGAGAGAGAGAGAGAGAGAGAGAGAGAGAGAGCGCAACATTAGTCTCTCGAGCAAAGGGAAGTTGAGGGAAAAATTTAGAGCACCGTGTGGAAAGGAGAGAGGCTATGAGGAAGAGAAAAGGAGGAATAATTGAGAGAGAGAGAGAGAGAGAGAGAGAGAGAGAGAGAGAGAGAGAGAGAGGACTGACACTTCGCCAACAAAAAGTATGAGAGGGGAGAAAGTTTGGACTGTGGCTTGTATTGCGTTTGTCAGTTTTCCCTCAACCCTTTTCCTCTTTTCTCACTCTTCCCTATCCCCCTCCCCTCTCACTCTCCCCTCTCCCCCTCCCCTCTCCCCCTCCCCTCTCACTCTCCCCCCTCTCCCTCCCCCCAGTTTCATTCGTACATCTTTTATCATTATATCTGTGTATCCTTACGTACATATATATTTACCTGTTATGTCGAACTGTGAGTCTCTCTATTTCTGTCTGTTAGTTCATTACTGTGGCTGCCTGTCATCTATGTTTTTTATGTAGAGTCCCCATAAATATAATGTACAATATAAACCGCATTGTAATTTTCTCTCTCTCTCTCTCTCTCTCTCTCTCTCTCTGTCAAAAACACCATCCTTTGATCACCTCCACTTCACTCCTACCAATGTCCCTTACTCCTCTACTCTTTTTCTCTTTTACACATAGAACATATCTTCATCTTTCTCGTCCAGACCTCCATCCACACACACAGTCTCCTTCTCAGTCTCCTGCTATAGCCACACACCTAACTACACCCAATTTTTCCCTTCCCACACACAACCACACCTTCACTCTCTGTTTCCCTTCTCTCTCTCACAACTCCACTTTATCCCTCTCATTCTCCGCCACTTAATAATCTGTCTTATCCCCATCATCCCAGCACATTCCTTACTCCAGTCTCATCTTCGTCCTTCCCCCTCACATTCCTATAACTCCATCCCTTTTCATTTCGGCACTCCTCTCCCTCTTCTCCACCCATATAAACGCTTGTACAGTAACTCAACCTTTTATCTTCTCCACACACACATATACTTCCACCCTTTCATATCCATCCCCTCCACCCCACACTCACATAGTTCCCACTCGGTCGTCTCCACCCACACACGAACACAGTTCTACCCTTTCTTCATCCACTCTTACTTAAATCCACCCTGTCTTCTCCACCTCCCAAAACACACACACACACACACACACACACACACACACACACACACACACACACACACACACACACACACCACACACACACACACACACACACACACACACACACACACACACACACACACACACACACACACACACACACACACGATCTTCTCCACATCTCAGCCTGCAACCCAGCGCGTCAGCATACGCAATTGCTCTTATGCCTCCGAGAATTGCAACACCAAAGCCCATTAGAAGGAGGAACAAGGCTTGCGAGGCAGTGTTTCACCGCTGATGGGTGTGATGGAAGAGGTGGAAGGGTGGAAAATGGGAAGCTGGAGGGACTGGGAAGGGTTTGGGAGGGGTGGAGAGGGTGTTGAGGAAGAAAGATGGAGGGGAACTAGGGAGAGAGATGCGGTGGAAGGGTGGTAAATGAGAAGCTGGAGGGATTGGGAAGGGTTTGGGAGAGGTGGATGGTGGGGTGTTGAGGAAGAAAGATGAAGAGGGGAACTAGGGAGAGAGGTGGGATGCTGAAGGAGTCGTGAAGGATGTGGAAGAGGTGGAGGAGGTTTAGAAGAAAGGATGGAGAAAGATTGAGGAGAAAGATGGAGTGTTGGAGGAGTTAGCATGAATTTCGGAGGGATGGTCGAGGAGTTTAGGAGACTGTATGAAGATGGGTTAAGAAAAAAGAAGTCAATCAGTCAGTCAAGGGGACGAATCAAAAAGAATTATTCATTGGGGTCCAAGTCGGGCTGAAAATGCTGCATCTCCTAGGTATACAACATCAAGTAGGTTCAATATTTCCCTATAAATAATAAACAACACTTCAAAATCAACACACAAATCAGTTATCAATATACTTAAGTCAAACCCACGAATCAGGAAGTCGCCCCAGTAAATCCATCCAAGAAAATCCGCCTCAATAAATCCACCCCAGTAAATCCACCCTTATAAACCTCGGAACATAAGGTCCAGAACCGCCTCCCTTGTAGCTCAGGTTCTCTCAACGTCCCTGGTTCACAAGATATGAGATAGACGTGAGTGTGACGCAAGATTTCCCTGATACGGAAAACAAGTGGAGTGAGTTGATGCTATTGTCACTCCTCTTGGCTGGATTGTTGAGATAGATAGATAGATAGAGAGAGAGAGAGAGAGAGAGAGAGAGAGAGAGAGAGAGAACATCATCACACAAAGAGAACGCAACCATTAATTGAGATAGCCTTTTTATAATTCCGTAATAGAGCATGTTTCAAAATGGCAGCTTTAGAGATGAATTATTCCTTTCTCACCTGGGTATTGCTTAATTCTGTCTGTCTGTCTGTCTGTCTGTCTGTCTGTCTGTCTGTCTGTCTCTGTCTGTCTGTCTCTGTCTCTCTCTGTCTCTGTCTCTGTCTCTCTCTCTCTCTCTCTCTCTCAACTTCAATAAGGTCAGGAATTCCCTTTTGCCGTTACAGCCAGCCAAAAAAAAAAAGCTTTAGGGGAAAAAAACGCACCTACAGGGACTCAGCGTTCTAATTATTCTCGTACCTGGAGGGGAAAAACTCCAGATTCCCTGAAAATGAAACTGCTTAGTTGCAACATGGGTGAAAAGTGGACCCCTTCAGTCCGAGGATGTGATCTGGATTTTTTTTTTTTTTCGTAATTCACTCATCCGTATATATTTATATATTTATTTATTGTACAAATAGAGTAGAGGAATTTAAAGGTAAAAATATAATAGAGTAGAGGAATTTAAAGGTAAAACTCTACAGTGCTTACCCCTTTTAGAGAACTTTAAGCGGAAAGTGAGCCAAATTAGAGATAAACTGATTTTCTGATGTCTCGACACATTGCGTTTTAAAAATTGGAGGTCATTACAATGAGAGAGAGAGAGAGAGAGAGAGAGAGAGAGAGAGAGAGAGAGAGAGAGAGAGAGAGAGGGAGAAAAACAGATTGAGCAAGGCAGTTCCAGAGTTGGCTAGTTGCATGCATAAAAGACACTATCAGTTAATTCTTGCATTAGAGAGCTCGCATAGCAACGGGGTGAGAGTGTGTTGGTAGACGGGTGCTGCGTGTCCGCCGTAATGTGCAAGGCTACATGTGCCAAGAGTCCAGAAGTGTGGTGCCGAGAAGTGTACGGAAATGAGAGTGGCAGACGATTTTATTCAATTCGGGAAAGACATTTTATGTTAATGGGTTTTGTGAAGGATTTAACTAACTCTCCAGTTCAAAAGTTCTCTCCTGATATGAAAAAAAATCGCCTGGAAGTAGCATGAGTAAAAAAAGAAAAAGAAACTTCCTTGGGGTGAAAAACGTAAACAAAACTTTCACTAAACATTTATTATCTTCGTGTCCAGCTGCTGTGGGAATGATGATCGAGTGGCTAAGGGAGGGGCTGCCGTTTGAAAGTTCACGAGATCGAGCCCAGGCTAGGTTAGGGAACAGGCAGTGGGTGTGATTCTGTTAGTGCTTGCTGATCTTCCACAACATCTTCTGTCATGACGTAAAAACATCCTCATTATGCCATCACGTTATGACAGAATGAGGCACACCTTGCTTGTGGTCAATATGGACGGTGGGTACTAGTGTCAAAGCGGTGATAGATGAAGGTACGTCTCTCGTAGAAAGACTGCTAGGCCTCAGGGAAGGACTGTCTACTCAATGCTCAGAAACGGACACACATGAGAAATAACTGATGAATGAAGACTATAATTTTATCTGCCACTTCCGTTGAGTTTTTATAATTATTTGAGTGGCAAAGTTCACTTATAAGCCGAGGAAAATCGTCTGTCCGTACCCAATCACACATCATCATCATCAATATAATAATCATCATCATCATCATTATCGTCGTCGTTGTTGCTTTCTTCGTCGTTTTTGTTATCGTCAACGTCGCCATCATCAAACAATCATCATCATCATCATTATCATCATCATCGCCGCCAGTATCCTCACATGAACCCTGTCAGTCTAGCTCACACTAACGAAATAATACAACACCAGTACCTTACTTCAAAAAAATGGTAAAGACAGTACACCTGCACGACAAGTAAATTTTCTATACCAAATCATCCCTCTTCCTCGTAAAAGTTAGAGCAAATCCTGTTTTTGAATCGTCCACAAACTTACTTCTTTTCTACTCTGTGTGGAAAGTTGGTTGTGTTGCTTTTGTCCAGGTGTTTGTTTTTTCCGTCGAAAATTGTGTGATTTGTTGTTCCTGTGCTTGTTATTATTGTTGCAACAGTTGTTGTTTTTGTTGTTGTTGATGGTAGTGGGGGTGGCTGTGAGTGTGGATTTCTCCCCCTGTGTTTCATAAATTGTGCTTTCACCCTTTTTTGCCCTCGAGTTTCGTATTTTGTTTTGGGAGTCCTTCTGTTCTCTGTTGTTTCATCTTTTATTCCCCCGTCAATAGCGTAGGGGCTGGGGACATTTCTATTATTCTTTCTATGACTGAGTGGTTTGGTTCTGAAAAGGGACGCCTTCATGCGGTGCCACTGATATAACCCGGCGGCCCAACTGCCTGGTCACACAAACGTCCCTCATCTACTTCCCTCTCCCCTGGAAGGAGTATGTGGACTGAAGGAGGGGGACAGTTTCATCCTGTAGTTCACTGGGTTCACATTTCAAATGAACCTGGGGCTACAGCTACTACTGCTATTACTAATTGATTCTATTCAGCTGAGCGGAAACTTCTTGCCATGAAGAGGTTAATGAAGAATATACTCGTATCTTAACCCCTCCAGTTCGAAAAGTCTATCAGACGTGAATAGAATTGTCCGTAGATTGTAAAGAAAAAGAAAAATTTCTTCAACGGACTGAATGGGTTAATGCGAGTTACCAGTTGCCCATCCCTGAGTGCATTATGTGAACAATTAACCCCAGTCACTCTCAACCTACTAGTCACCAAGGCGTCCTTTGCTGTACCTGTTGTTTACACCTAGCCCGTTATTTTATTCCATGGTTACACGAAATCATTGGAATTGTCATTCAGTGTAGAGTCACTTCAGTGTAGAACTATAGGTAGGACTACATGGGCTTATTGTTTACGGTATAATGAAAGACAAAAGTTGACGCTACACAAGTAGGCCTGCTTCGCACTTAGGGCATGTCCGTCACTTTCTCCCTGGCACGTCATATTAGTGAGAATCGTCTGTGATCAGAAAAACATACCAAGCCTCCCACAGCTTAGGGATATGAGCGGCGCGACTATGGGCAGAGAAATGTGCCAAGCCTACTTCAGCTTGGGAATAACAAAGAGAAACGTGTAAGGGCAGAGAAACAACATACCTCCCTTAGCTTCGAAGTATCAAAGAGAGAATCATCTGTGAGCAAAGAAAATAAATATATCAAACTCCCATCAATTTACGAATTTTAAAAAGAGAGTCGTCTACGGACAGAGAGAGCCACGTACCAAGCCTCCCTCAGCGTAGGAATATCAGAGAGAGAATAGTGTATGGGCAGAGAAACATAACATACTTCCCACAGCTTAGAAATGCTAGTCAGCAGGGCGACGTGAAAAGTAGACGTGGTGATATATGGAGCGCACTTTGCTTTTTCTTTTTTTACTGGGATGAATGTGGGTTTCTCCCTGACTTTAATTAATTGTATGCTCCCCTTTTTGCCTAGAGTTTTATCCCTGTTTTGGAGAAATTGTTTTTATTTTGACTTTTTCATTATGGTGACTTTTTCTTCTATTTAGGCGTTATTAAACGCTTATGATAGATGATGATGATGGTGATGATGATGATAATGATGATGATGATGATTATTATTATTATTATTTTTACTGGAGATGTAATGGAGTTATATGTTCTTTTCATTAACCTCTCCACTAGGGGCTTTCTCAAGATGAATTAAGTCGTCTAATGGTAGCAAGGATAACATTAGATATACGTAATCACACTGCGAAGGTTAGGCTCCAGTTGTGAGGCGTAGTCCTTGCCCATCCTCTCATGCTGTCAATGGGTAAAGGAAGTCAGGATAATGTCACTGGGAACTGTGCCTCTTTTAGACTAGGAGAGCTTCGAACTTCCCCTTTACCCCTTTAATTACCCTACATCACTTCATTCGGTGCAAATTCCTAATCATAACTACTCTTATCCTCTAGTTTGGATGGGATTAAGAGAACAGAAAATTGTACGGTCAACATAAAAAATCCTGTGGCCTTTTTCGCTTTAATGACCATGGACTTTGAAAATCAGTGTGGTAAATCCAGCATCAATTGACACTAACGATTTTAACTATGTATCAGTGTCAGTTGCTGCGGATTCGCCACACGGTTTTTCAGAGCCCATGGAGGGAGAAGCAGGAGAGGCGACAGGACTTTCGATGCCGACTGTACTGTCAGAGAAATAAGTATCCTCCCAAAGTTTCACGAATACAAAGCGGAAAACTTCGAACCACCTGAGACGCTCATTAGTAGAGATGAGATTCCCATTGTGTTTCGCCAATTGTAAACTTTCATCAGACTTTAAGACTGTAATTTCCTGGACTGTACGTGACTTCTCTCTCCTCCTGTAAAAGGTGTCTCGAATCCTGTTGTATGTAGCGTTCCTTCATTTTACGTTTAACTGCGTTCATTTATTTGCATTCGTTCTCGGCCCTTTCATTGGCGTTCATTCCGCCTTGTCCTTGTTCTGCGTTATATTTCCCTCTTTCCCTTTACCTAATGGTTTCTCTGTGTTTAGCAGTATTTTTATCAAGTTTCCTGTATTTTATCTACTCTTCTTGCTTTCGAGGTTTCGTGTTAATTAAGAATATTTACCTATCACTCTAATAAGTTTCCAGCTTCTAAACACCAGCTAAACACGTTCCCAGCTGAAGAATACAAGAATATGATTGTTTCCCTCTCGTCCAGATCACGGTAAATAGAACAAAAGCGTAACATCTTTTAACATCTTCGTGCAAATAATGAAATAATGTTACTTTTCCATTACCGATTATAATAAAGTGAAGTATTACATTCATCCTTTCCTATAAAATTTCCGTGGCAGCTTTCCTATGCATGATGATTCTTAGGTTTTTCCTTTTTTCGTTTTTTTTTTTTTTTTTTTCGGATGGAAGGTCTGGTGAGTGGGTGGGACGGGAATCTCTCTCTCTCTCTCTCTCTCTCTTTTTACTAACCTTATCTTAAACCCATAAAATTATATGTCTTAGTCATAGTCTTTTCTGCAAAAAACATAAAAGCCACAAAAGAACCATTGTCTGGTGCTACTTGCTCTCTCTCTCTCTCTCTCTCTCTCTCTCTCTCTCTCTCTCATTATGTTTAAGCCTACCTGTTCTTTCGCTCCATTGGTCATCTCCCTCTTGTTCCCATAATCCTCTTTTCCGACCCCATTCACTCACTAGCCAATCACGTTCCCCTCCCCGCCCTCCCCCCCTCCTCTCTCTCTCTCTCTCTCTCTCTCTCTCTCTCTCTCTCTCTCTCTCTCTCTCTCTCTCTCTCTCTCTCTCTCTCTCTCTTTCTTTCTCTCTCTCTCTCTCAAAACATTTTCTCTACAACCACTCATTTTGTTCCTTACTGTACATCTCTCAAGTCTTGTCATTTTAACGTCAATTTAGTGTTACTTCAGTTGGTTTGTCGTGTGTGTGTGTGTGTGTGTGTGTGTGTGTGTGTGTGTGTGTGTGTGTGTGTGTGTGTGTGTCACCATAAAACTGCCAGTCTGTCCCCTGAGGCTAAATAATGCTCCTACATGTTACACACCTTCACATGTCAGCACTTCAGCACTAGTGTCCATCGCGTATATAAGAGCAACACCTGCTTGGCTGTTGTTTTGTTATTGTTGGAGTGTTTCTTTGTGTGTGTGAGTGTGTGTGCGCATGTGTGTGTTTTGGGGTGTTTTTATTTATTTATTTTTTTTTTTATTACCATCACCAAGCGTATAGGACTTGGGAGTATTTGCCCCTCACTCTGCTCAATAGTCGCCACAATTCAAGTCTGTTCTGCCCACTAGTTTCTATGCACTCCATCCTCCCCCTTTTTTTTCCCCCTCTGCACACACACACACATATTAATTTATAAGTCTGTCTATCTGTTTGTCTTTTTATATATCTATCGACAATTTTTAACGCCTTTCATCCAGTGCCCATCGTAACTGGCCAAATTCAACCCTCCTTCCCTCACCGCCTCGCCAGGCCGTCCCACCCATTCCTCTCCACCCCGTCCCGCCCATTCCTCTCCACCCCGTCCCGCCCATTCCTCTCCACCCACCACTACCATATTTTTTTTTTTCCTCACCTGTCCAATAATCCGTTTCTCGGTAACCACAAAACCAATCGAACTGCAATTTTGTCAGTGCCGTGAGAGTTTTATTTCCCATATATCGAGCATATCCTGGCCCGCGGGTGGATTTCATTTACCTGCCATATTGGATTAAATGAATATATATAACATTTTTTCCCCTGCGTCGTGGAAAACCATTTATGTGAGAGCAGTCATTACCTAAAGTTGCTTGATTTGACCGTCATTTGCTGATGATGCGACGCAGGTAAACCGGTAACAGATGTGCTTGTTTTATTGTGTATTCGTTGTTCTTGCCTGATTTGTTTGTGTCAGTTTTCTCGTTTCATTGCCTTTTTAATCCCATAATGTTTTTTTTTTTTTTTTCAGACGATTTATTTCAGATTGAGGGATTTTTTTTTTTTTTTTTCGAACTGACGAGGTTGGATATAGCTTTCGTGAACTCCTTTTGCAACTGGGATAGTCAGCCTCTTCAGTCTGATCGCATAATTTTCGTCATATTCAAAGCAGCCTTTACATGTTTTTTGTTCATCTCATTAAAGACTTTTTTTTTTTTTTTTTTTTTTTTAATATCTGCGTTTCCTGGACCATTTTTCTTCCATTCTTCACGATCTCTTCAAGTTTACCATCTATTACCTTTCACATTTTTTTTTTTACCCCACCATTCTTATCATTTTCCATCTTCATTCTCATTTTCAATCTTCATTTCTCATTATCTTCAGTTCTCTCTTTATCTTGTCCCCACTCCTTCTCTTGTATATCGTTTCTCCAACTATAATTGTCTTTTATGTCCTTTTTGTATTCTTATTTCATCTTGTTCTCCATCTCTGTTTCTTATCGTCATCCATTACCTTCTGTCATGTCCCTCTCACCTTCCTAAATCTATCATCCATTCAGTTATCATTACCTTTTATAACCCCTTTCTCATTCTCATCTCTTCTCGTCCTCCATATCGCTTCTCATCTTCAGAGTCTCACCCATCATCATCTCCCTTCCCCTTCCCATCTCGTGTTCAAACCCTCTATCTTCATTTTTATCCCTTGTTTCCCCTTCTCACGTGACCCTTTAAGTTTCTCCTCTTCCTCTCTCATCAGCCTTTTGTTTCTTTTCGTTTCCTTGCTGTCATATTCCTTCCTTCCTGTCTGCACTTCCTCTCCTTATCTCTAAGTCTTCTACCCCTTTTCATTTTTTTTTAAAATCAACCCTGAATAATTAACTTTTGAAATGTAAAAGTTTTCAACAGTCCAAAATAAGGAGGGGACACACCCGCAAAACAATATTCTGATACACCCAGTAATGGACATGATATTATTTTCCATTACAGGTGAAGGTAGTGTTGATTTTTTTTTTTTCATGCATCCATTCCTATGAAATTTCTGAGACAACCTTTCTATGCTGTATGGTAGTCTTGTTACTTTTTCCTGTAGGGATCAGGTAGAGAGAGTGGTGGGTGGATGGAGCCTTCCTGCTTTCCTATCTTTGTCTTTGACTATTAGGCCTGTATTCTCTTCGGGTTAGGAGGCTCCCTATCACCTCCTCCTTGGCGATTTATTTTTGAATATGACTGGTTAGTATCCTTCTGCATGTTAATTTTGCAGAGTATGACGATATTGGAAGAATTTGTATAACGCAGAAACAGGACAATAAGGTGTATAAAGCAAAGTAAATCGCTCAGGAAAATTTGTTAGGGAGCAAATAGGTATGTTGCTGTTTATTCTCCTCTGTTCTGTGAAGTACTTTATTCCACACCTCTCGTCCCTTCTTCTTACTTCACTTCTCTTACTTCTCTACCATCCATCTTACCTCACTTCCCTCTTCTACCACTCAATAACTCACTCGTCTTCCCCTCTAGCTTCTTCCATACCTCACTTCCCTCGTCTACCTTCCTCCTTACCTCACTTCTCTGTTCTTATACCTTCTTCTGAACTTCCCTTCCCTTGTTCTAGCACACGGCCTTTCAGCCATTTAACCCACTGTCTTCTGACCTATTACCCACCCCACCAACTTACCTACGTTCCCTCCGCCACGCAAACTTCCTACCCACCAAATCCACGAGACGCCCTTACCTCACGCTCACAAATCAATGTCTGGTGTGCCTAACCTACCACCAGCCCAACCCACGTATCCCACCTAGCCCGCTATCCACCTATCCCCCGTTGCTCAGTACTGTTCTAACTTAGCACTCATCTGACCCACGTAACCAATACCACATTCCTGGAGGGTGACGCCTTCACGCGGTGTCACCGGTATGACGGGGCAGTGGAGCTTCGTGGTTATACAAGCGACCCTGCAGTCCGCTCCGCATTCGCCGAAGGGAGGATGGTGAGTTGCTGAAGAGGAGCATCACCATTCTGCGGTCCACGGGTTGTACGGTTCAGATAAACCTGGGCAGCAGCTACTACTACTGCAGTTAACAAGTACCTCCCAATCCGCAGTCCCTTCTTATCTAACCTACAGCCTCTAAAACAGCACACCTAACTCAGCATCCACCTGACCCACCCATCTAACCCACCTAACTCAGCATCCACCTGACCCACCCATCTAACCCACCTAACCCAGTACTTCCCAAACCCTAGCCTTACCAACCTAACCCAGTACCTCCACCACCAATATTCATCTAACCCAGTACGCACTTAACCCTCCCATATGACACAGTAACTCTCAGGCCAGTACTTTTAAACCCAGTACTCACCACACCAACTACGCACCTAACCCACCTTCCCCAGTACCCGCCTAACCCACAAACCCGCGTACCCCCCCTGTGTACCCTTGTTGTGTTGCTGGTCAGCTTTAACCCTGCATGATACTCGACACTCGCTGGAGGCCCACATCTGCCCCCTTCGCCCCCCTCCATGTGCTCCCATCGCCCCCCTCCATCTGCTCCCATCGCCACCCATCCATCTTCCCCTTTCGCCCCCTCCATCTGCCCTCCTTCTCTCATCCGTCTGCCCCCCTCATCCCCTCCATCTGTCCTCCTCATCCCCTCCATCTGCCCCCCCTCACTCCCTCCATCTGCCCCCTCACCCCCTCCATCTGCCCCCTCCCTCGATCACCTAGCTCTCTATTCTCACACCTCGCCATGTGTGTCCCTCCTCCCTCTCCTTTGTCCCATCTTCCTCGTCCTCTCATCCTCGCTCCCCTCTTCCTGGCATCCTTCTTCTTCGCTCCCCTATTTCTTGATCACCCATTCCTTGTCCCCCTCTTCCTCATTCCCACTCTTTCTCGCCCCTCTCTTCCTCGTCCCCCTCAACCTTGTCCCCTACTTCCTCTTCCCCCCTTCCTCGTTCCCGTCTTCCTCGTTCCCCTCTTCCTCGTTCCCCTCTACCTGTCACTCTCCTTTCCATATATCTACCCCTTCCTTCCCTCTCCTACCTGTCACTTCCACCCACCTCTCTCTCTCTCTCTCTCTCTCTCTCTCACCCATCTCTCCTCTCCCTTCCCTTCTGCTCCCCTCCCCACCACTCCGCTCCTCTCCCCACCCCTTTGCTTCCATGCCCTCCCCACCCTCAGCATCGCACCTCTGCTTTATCCTCCCTCATTCTCATTGCGACCTCTCTCTCTCTCTCTCTCTCTCTCTCTCTCTCTCTCTCCACACTTGTATCTTCACTAATTCTGGCTGCGAACCTTTCTTGCTCCCTTCTCTGTCCATACCCCTCCCTCCCTCACTCCCTCCTCTTCCTCCACCCCTTTCCTACATCTGCCGCCTCTCTCTCTATCTCGTACTTCTGCTTTATCTTCCTTCTCCTCGCTTCATACCATTCTTTCTCCCTCTATTTTTTCCTTCATCGATTCTTGTTCCCCCTCCCCCCCCACCCTCTCTCTCTCTCTCTCTCTCTCTCTCTCTCTCTCTCTCTCTCTCTCTCTCTCTCTCACACACACACACACACACACACACACACACACACACACACACACACACACACACACACACACACACACACACACACACACACACACACACACACACACACACACACACACACACACACACACACAAAACCCCCCTCATCCTTGTCCCCTTCCTATTATTCATCTGTCATTCCCCCCCCCCTTCCCTGTCGTCAGCCGCGCACCTTTCCTTTCTCTGTCTCATTCTCGCCCCACGCCAGGCCCCTCGCACCCTCGCTCCACATCTCTTAAGTTTTGCTCTATTCCTTTAGCTCCCCATAAATCATTCTGCATCCTCATCTCTCTCCCCCTTGAGCCACGTTTCTCCTCGCCTTTCTTTCCTCCCCCTTCCTCCTCTCCCACCCTCTCCTGCCCACTCCTCCCTTTCTCCCACTCCCTCTCTAATTTTCTTTTTTTAAGTACAGTGTTTCCAGGCATCAAGAAATGAGAGCATCTTAATTTTCGTCTCTTGTTCAGCTGGGTTTGGAAGAAGCTATTGTTGGATCCCAGTGTGTGTGTGTGTGTGTGTGTGTGTGTGTGTGTGTGTACCGTGATAGAAAAAAAAACTAATTCTTACTCCATTCCTCCATCTCATTAAGAAAATCTTTCTCCTTCCCATCATCTTGTCATGTTATTGTTCCACATCATCCAGCCGCCCCCACTCTTACTCCTTACCCTACGTCTTTCTCACCACACCCTCCTACTCTTACTTCACACCCTCCGTTTTTCACTCCACACCCTCCATCTCTAACTCTACATTCTCCCATTGGCGATGCATCTCTCATTCACACTCCACACCCATCCAGTTTCACCCCACCCTTTTCTAGTTTGACTTCCCCCTCTTTCACTTTCATTCCACCACTCTCATTTTCACTCCACTTCTTGTCACTCTTACTCCACACCCTTCCACTCACTCCACATCCTTCCACTCACTCCACACCCTACCACTCACTCCACACCCTCCTAGTTCTTTCACTCCACACTCTTCCTGTCACTCTACGTATCACTCTCACTCCACAGACTCCCACTCATTCCACACACCCCAATTTCATTCATACCCTCGCACTCGCTCTGCACCTTCCAAATCTCAAACGATGCTCTTCCCAGCCGTTCTGCACTCTCCCTTTCATCCTGGCTCGTTCTTGCTCGTTTCCCCTCCTTTACTCTCTCTAATCCATTCTTAATTTTGCTCAGCTTTATTCTCTTTCATTCTCTCCTTTTCTCGCACCGATATGGACGTTCTCTTTTTCATTCCTTTTCATTTCCATAATCAACTTAGTTCTTCCTTCCTTTATCTTTACCCCTCTTTTATCTCAGTCTCTATCTCTGCACTCTCCTCTTTAATTGTTTGTTATTCATTCTACCTCAATCATGAGTCCCCGCTCTACTCCATTTGGCTTTCCTTCAATTCCTCCACCTTCTCTCCACATTTTTACCACCTCCATCATCCATTTATTTTCCTCCTGTTCGCCAGTTTCTTACACTTCCATCTGATATTCATTATTTGTAGCAGCGTTTCTCAATGTCAAGTTCTTTTCAGTTTTTACATGTATTCACTTATCCATTTCACCTTTATTTTTATTTTATTTTTTTACTCATTGCCACTTTTTTCTTTAATCCTTTTCTCTGTTTTCTCCCATCTGTATTCTGCATTTCATCATTTTCTTTCTTTTTCTTCTTTCCTAGTTTTCTTCTTTTTTCCTTCCTTTTTCATCTTTCCATTTCTTCCTTTCTCTGATCCTTGTTTCCATCTTGCCTCCCGTGATCTTCTGTTTGTTATCTCAGCCTTGTCTCACGTAATTTTGTTTTTCCTTCCGCTTTTCCTCTCGCTTTACAGTCCCCCCCCCCTCTCTCTCTCTCTCTCTCTCTCTCTCTCTCTCAGATCCTTCCCAATCCTTTCTCCCCTGTTCATGCGTCATACTGCATATGGCGTCTTAAGACTCTCTCTCTCTCTCTCTCTCTCTCTCTCTCTCTCTTTCGTGTGTGTGTGTGTGTGTGTGTGTGTGTGTGTGTGTGTGTGTATGTGTGTATGTGTTTCTGGCCTCATGTCTCTTGTTTTTTATTTAACTTTATTAATTTTTTTTTGACCCGCTGTTTCATCGTACTCTTTTGCTTAACATCACCACAAGATTCATCCTCGTAATCATGACCACGATCGTGATCATTATCATCATCATAACAACCACCACCACCACCACCACCTCCTCCTCCTCCTCCTCCTCCTCCTCCTCCTCCTCCTCCTCCTCCTCCTCCTCTTCGACCTCCTCCTCCTCCTCATTCACTCGGATTATTCTCTCTCCCCTCTCTAATTCCCCTCTTTCTCTTGATCTTCCTCAACAGAGCCTTTGTTATTCCAGTAATTAATGCTGTATTTTTTTTTTTTTTACTCTACTTTTATTCGTGTTGTATGAGATGACCATTTCTTTTTGTTTTTATTATTATTATTATTATTATTTTCTTTTGGTGCGGTTTCTTGGTTTATCGTTTGTTTCGTAATTGTACAGAGGGGCAATGTTACACTTATTTTCTCTCTCTCTCTCTCTCTCTCTCTCTCTCTCCGCTTAGTAGTTGTATCTATTCATTCTTATTCTCTTAACCCCTTTCCTCTCTCTTCCATCCCCCAACTCCCCCTTCCCTCTCCATCTGTTTTCCTTCCCCCCATCCCAGTCCCCTCTCCCCAGCTCTTCCTTGTCTCTCTTCCTTCCCTTTTTCTTTCTTTTCCTTCCATTTCTCATCCCACTTCCTTGTCACTTTCACTTTGTCTCTCCTCCTCCTCCTTCATACTGTCTCTCTCTTCCTTTCTGGTTTTTTGTCATTTTCGCTTCCATTTCTCTGCAGTTACACTTTCCCACCTTTTCTCTCTCTCCCTTTCTTCTTCCTCTCGTCCCCTGTTTCCTCTTTTTTTCCTTTTTGGGTCTGTTCCTTTCCAGCTCTCTTCCTTTCTTTACTCTCCATTTATCCTCCCTCTTCCCTTTGCAGTTTCTCCCTTCCTCTCCCCATTTCCTTCCCCTCCCTCTTTCATTCCTCTCCCTCTTTCCTTCCTCTCCCTCCTTTCCTACTCTCCCTCTTTCCTTACTTTCCCTCCTTCCTTCCTCTTCCTCTTTCCTTTCTCTCCCTCTTTCCTTCCTCACCTTCTTTCCTTCCTCTCCCTCTTTCCTTCCTCTGTCCGTTTCCCATCATTCCACTCCATTTCTCCTCTCTCATCCCCTGACGCTGCCTCCCTCTCCCTGTCCCTTTTCTCTCCCTATCCCTCTCCTCTCCCACTTTCCTCCCCCCCTTCTCATTTCTCTCTCCTCTCTGTCCTTCCCACAATTCTCCCCTCATTCTCTCCTTCTCCCTTTCTTTCTCTTTTACCTGCAGTTCTCCCCTCCTTTCTCCTGCACCTTGTAATGACTGGCAAGGGAGAAAAGAAGGAATAATTTAGCTAAATGAGGGAGGGGAAGAAGACACAAGAACAGAGAGAAAGAGAGAGAGAGAGAGAGAGAGAGAGAGAGAGAGAGAGAGAGAGAGAGAGAGAGAGAGAGAGAGAGAGAGAGAGAGTTTTGTGTGGCTGAGGGCGTGCGCTATGAGAAAACGAAGGATGTTTACTCCTGCAATTATATTTATGTGCATGTTTGTGTGTATGAGTGTGTTGTGCCCGTGTGTGTGTGTGTGTGTGTGTGTGTGTGTGTGTGTGTGTGTGTGTGTGTGTGTGTGTGTGTGTGTGTGTGTGAATTTATAGATCCGGAAGCCCCAGAAAGAGAAAGACAAGGGTACAAATAAGCGAAGAAAGAATAACCAACAATGAGGATAATGATGATTGCGAGATCTGTGCGTGTGGTTGAGAAGGACGACGATAATTACAAGATGACAATAAAAAGCCAGATCAGGAAGATGTTGATAAAAGGTACTGCTTCCTGTCTGTATTAACCTTATTTAACTGCATTTAGGAGTATTTCTGCGTCCGACTGTTGGCATTAGATAAGCAGCTCTTTCTCCCTAAGGTCCAGCAGTTCTACTCACCTCCCCCCCTCATGTCACCTCTTCGGCGCCAGTACCCACCGTCCATACTGAATACATGTTAGAGGTGTCATTTATAGGACTAGAGGTGTCATTTACAGGACTGGGGTATTGGTATTACCGGGGGTGTTTTTACGACATGTTGGTGGGTTTTATAGGACGTCAGTAAAGTCTGTTTTAAGGAAATTCCAATCCTTAAACTGTTCCCTGTCCCAGTCAGGCATCTCGCACCATTTATGACGCAGACCACCTTTATACCGAAACTAATCTGTATAAAATCGTCTAGAATTTGAAGGAATAATAAAATAATTGAAATAAAGAGGTTAACGCGTTCTGTTTATCTGATGTCAGTGAGAATAAGGTTTAAAGCTGGTTATCGGATTAAAGTCTGAATATGGATGATACATACAATACTTCTCTTCTAATGTGAATCAAATCGTCTGGAAGCAGCAGTGATAAGATACAAATGACGTGCTTTAAGGGGATACATATGGAATGAGACACGCAATAGTCCTATCCTAAGCTCAGTAAAATCGTCTGAATGGAGCAAGAATCGATACATCATACAGCTTTTTTTTTTTTTTTTTTTTCAGAAACGTAGTGGCCCCCGGCTAGGTTACTCAGTCCCGACATTTAAGGCAAAGTTGACCAGCCCCATTCATCCGCTGAGTAATATTATGTGAGCATTAACTCCCAACCACACCTCAGAATGATTTCCCTACGGGCTTCATCCGGTTGGAGCATCTTACCTCTCAGAACCACCAGGCCTCATTTGGTAATATGGCTGCCACCCAGCTAAGTAAATTCTTTCTTGGGTTTCAGGAAGTTATTAGGCGTGTCATTCAGTGTAGAGTCACCTGAAGGCAGCGCTACAGCGGGTAAGTGGATGATGCCCCCCCCCCTCACCAACCACACTCAGAATAGCAAGAGTATAACAGAAAAAGGCTTCATAGGATTAAAGGGACTAAATATGGATATTCGTGCAATAATCCTGCTCACATCCCAAACTAACTCTGCATCAAGTTCATAATTGCTCTTGCACCTAAGTAATTATACCAACAAGAGCGAAGCAATTGCAGGAACAGCCCCTCTCAACAACCTACACCCACCGGTTATTAGTCCATTCACTACCAACACTGCAGCTGGAGAGGGTCGCCTTCACGTAATGGCACAGATATTACTGGACGGCTCCTCTGGCTGGTTATACAAGTGTCCCGCAACTCCCTCCCTATCCCCGCAAAAGAAGGGTACTGGACTTGCAGAGGGGCGTCTTCAGCCTTCAGTCCACCGGGTTCACGTTCAGATGAGCCTGATGAATAACCATTACTATCACCACATCGGCTCTCTCCTATGCTGAATGAAATCGTCCGGCGGTGTCAGAACGAAGAGACCAGTGGAAAATAGGAATTAATCTCCATACAGGGATGATGTAATTTTATCTTATTTTTCCCATCTCCAGACGATGTTATTTCTTTGGGGGACCTGGATGGGTTAGATACAGCCTTCATCAACCCCCTTCTTACCATTGTTGTTTTCTGTATTATTCCTCCATTCCCCAGACGGTTTTATTTATTATAGGATTTGTTGGGGGCTAGATAAAGCCTTCTTTAATCTTTTATTTATTGCTTTTTCTATCTTATTCCTCTTGTCTCCAGACGGTTTTTTCAGACGATTTTAACTCAGACATTTTTCCTTTCAGACTTTTTTTTTTTACTTCCAGACGATTTTTTTTTCTTTTTGGATGTGGAGTGGAAGCCTTTTTTACCCGTTCTGCTATTTGACGTCCTGACAAGCTAGAATAAAATCGTCTTGTGGTAGCCAGAATAAAGTGAGGAAAAATACGTAATCATCCCGAGGAGGTTGCTGAGAAATCCAACAATAGGCAGCTAAACTTCAGGTGTATCTTTTCTATACATCTGACTCTGGACATATTATAAGAAGCCCGTTTCCGAGATTCCGTACTCTACCCACGACGCACCAAAGGACGACTAGTACTTAGCATCTCTCACGCATCAGTTGTTTGTAATCGTATTCAGGTCGGATATGGAAGCTTCCTAACACCTTTTTCTTACCAGCTTACTTCTTGGCTTGGCACGCTAGTATTCTCCTGAATACTGTAAATGCAAATACTATCGTTGTTAGGAGTGCAGTAGTAGATAACGTAAAAGGCAAAAGTAATGTGTAGCATGGCAAATCAGTCGCTACGGAAAAGTTGTTAAGGAGCCATCTTAACGGAAAAGAATAGGGACCTTGATCTTGACCCGCCATCTTTAGTGCGAGACGGTATTTTAGTCATTTGGTTTCATCTGAGGGAACAGGGCCAATCCCACAAAGTTATGCACAGTGTCGTGGTTACATGAAATTCGATTAGCTCTAGATATATGAGATGGGAGTGAGTCGCCTTGGTTACTATACTCATTTTACTCTAACTTGGCCTAAAAAATTCCTATCTGTCCATCTTGAAAGCTGAGTTGTAAACGTAGAAGATGATGCTAGTCACGAAGAAGTGCTATGGAAAGTGTGTAGAGAGGTAACATTGTATCAGCCACAGAGCTGCGTGAAATAAGTTGTAAAAGGACGAAAATCTGGGCCAGGTTAGGGTAAAATGAGTATAGTCAAATTTTCCCTTCAGCTTGACTACATTGTGCCATCCAGTTAGTTGAAAGAAGTTGGGGGAACCTCGTCATATTAAACACTCTATTATTTGGAATGTATTTTGAGTCACTTAATATATAGTAGAAGTACATGGGAAACGGTATGAGGTGGTGATGATAATGATGATGATGATGATGATGGTAATGCTGGTGATGATGATGGTGATGGTGTTCGTGAGGGAGGTGGTGGTGCTGACGACAGCGACGACGAGGAGGACAAACACAACGACAGTGGAAAGCAAAATATGCAAGTGATTTCCCCCCCGCCTGTGAAGTAAGGAGGATATTGTAATTATTGAACTGTCCGTGCTTCTAGTGTGTGTTCTACGTGTGTCTGTCCCATACAAAGTGCCTATTGCAAGTTTATTTCCCCGGTAATAGGCTTGCCCAGCGATACTTGTCCACCTGATGGTTCATTTACCTTATGTCTCGTGGTATGGTATATGGCGTTGTGCATTCTCTGGCGGTCCGTGTGCGTGCTGATTGTGGCAGTAAAGTAGGCTAGTATCTTTATTTGACTGATTTGTAATATACCTGTTGCTATTTCTGCATGATGCCAACAGTAGGAAAAAATATTGACCAGTTAAGTTGAATGTAATCTCAAATCCAAACTACTGACGTAATCATTCGCCCTCCGTAGTGGATAGACTGGCAGTCTCATTAGCAGAGGACTCCACTGAAGAAGTAGGCAGTAGTCAATGAAACAGAATTTTATTAAACTCCTTAACATTCTTTCAACACCTATTTTGTTTTGTATTAGTTTTTTACTTTGGTCTCTGTTGGGTATTTTTCACATATATACACTACTCCTGACAATACCCATCTACTCCTGACAATACCCATCTACAACAGTCACCTCTAGCTACTACCCAGCATCGCAAATACTCTGCCACAAGAACAACATCTGCGGCAATTGACTCATTTCACCATCATCACTTCCACATCCACAACCATAACTACCACAGCCACCACTTAGCAACCACTCTCACCACTCCCACACAACCACCACACCACTGCCATAGCAACCTTCTCCATCAGTTACCATTTCCTACTACCACCATCTCTACCACGGTCCCCACTACAAGTACGACAGATACACATACACTATAAATTTACTTACTTCTCCACAATTGCTACCACTATCGCCACTACTACAACTACCACCGCTAACAATTCTCTCTGTCCAGCACCCCAGTCATAGCCACCACAGTTACAAACCCCACCTTCACAACTGCCACCACCGATCTCCCCACAATAGCCACCACAAAAACATCCACAACCCCCATCACAACTGCTGCTCCTACAACAACCTCATATAGCAATTCCCTCTGC
>NC_136996.1:29103157-29165657 GCF_032717465.1 Coenobita brevimanus
AATAGACACATTAATAGTCGAGTCGCGGGTGACGTGAAGGTGTGTGGCAAGTGGGAGAGGGGGGAGACTGATGGCCTCGGGGACTGGAATAATAAGTGAATATCTAGAGCTCAGTACTGATAAAAGGGTAATTAATAAATAAATGAAAAAGGGAGGTCCGACTAATCACCTCATTAACCTTTCCAGTACCATGACGTATCTTAATCTTACGCCATAAGAAGAATTTAATCAGCTTAGGATAGATTTACGGCAGCTTCACTAACTTTGTCTTGAAGTTGTGACGAAGGACTCTAAGATCTCGCTAATGTAATCAATAATACTCCAGCTTCAGTTCTCCCCAAGTACACACTCCTCTCTAAAAATGTCTCTTCATTTTAACAACACCTAATATTACCTCCTCTCCATCTTGATCTTTGATTTATGGGAAGAATATTGGCATTATAATATGGTACTAGTCACGAGCAAGTGCTGTGAAAAGGATGCAGGGCCGCAGCATTTTCTTCTACCATTGAGGTGCGAGGAGGAGGCTGCATTAAGGACGAAAAATCTGAGCCAAGTTAAAGTAAACAAACTACAGGTGTAAAATAATCTCACCTTCTTCAGTGCTGAGCTGTAAAGAGACATTAACCCTGGAAAATTGTCCTAGTCATGAAGAAGTGCTATGTGAAGGATACGAAACAGTGGTGCAAAAGAGCATAATCTTTACCAAGTTGAGGTGAATGAACTGTAGGCAGTTTGACCAGACTAATAGCCCCGTTAACCCTTGTTGCGTTCTATATATTCTCGTCGGTTAAGGAAGCGCCGTAACACCTCTTTCTAAGTGATTTATTTTGCTTTTTACTCTTTACTACTCTCTTCAGTATCATGTAAATCATTCAAATACCACCACACTCAGCATTCAGAAATTCATCATTTAGCCGTATCCAGAAATAACTCGCTAAGGAACAGGTGCTAGGGACCTTCCTTTACTGACAAGAATATGAAGCATACGGCTACTGCAAGACGATTATATTCAGCTGAGGAAAGTTTTAGTAGGGGGGGTTGGAAATCCTCTTTTAGATCAGTATTCCCATGCGGTTGGGAAACTTGCTAACACCTCTTCCTTACTGATTTCTTATTCAGCTCCGTTTCTATAATATTGTGTTAATCATGCTATGTATGTTCACGTGAAAGACATAAGAAGCAAAGAAGAGGATGTTAATGGGTAGTTTGGAAACTAAATCGCTAAGGAAGAGGTGCTAGGGAGCCTCTTTACCCGCCTTCATCTTTGGTCTGCTTCAGTTTTCCTCAGGTGAGCTAATTGGTCTGGATTTTACCTGAGAATAGTGTCCAACGGCGTCCTTTGAGCGCGATGTGTTTAATATTTGAAAAATAGGCAAATAAGGCAAATGGGAATAGTAATTCCTTTAATAGTCAAACTGTAAGTTGATAGGAATAATGGCGCTATCAGCAGTCGAATAGTAGGCAAGTAGATAGTAGTAGTACCGGTAATAATAATAATAATAATAATAATAATAATAATAATAAAAGGAAAAAAGAAGAAGAGAAACGTCAGCAGTAGCAACAACAAAAATAATATCATCATCATCATCATCATCATCATCATCATCATCATCATCAATATCATAACAGGGAAACACAGCTGCAGCAATTTCACCCACCATCTCTTTTTCCCTTTCTCCAAATTGCATGGAAGCCTTATGAAACCTCGCTGGAACTAACAATTAATACTGAGGGGAGTTTGAAGGCTTCAGTTCCAGCCTGGTGGTAATATCGGACGGGGAGACGTGAGCCTGATTAGCCATTCCCAAGGTGTAGCCATTGTGACTGAGACTGTGTGTGTGTGTGTGTGTGTGTGTGTGTGTGTGTGTGTGTGTGTGTGTGTGTGTTCCTTCAGTTAGGCAATCAGTCTATCAGTCTGTCTATTTGTGTCTATCAATCTTTATTTTTCAATCTACCTATCTGTCTATCTATCTACATCTGTCCATTCATGTATCGATATGTCCACCTATGATTATACCTGCCTTTATTAGCAGATTATCTCGTGAATGGCTTCTCCGATGAGGATCAAATTTGACACACACGTTCTCAGTGGGGGTGGGGAGGAGTGAATTGAGTTTGGTGTAGATCGATCAAAGGTCAAAGGTCATATGCAGGGTTAGAGTTCAGCAAGGCTTCATTGTAGTCCTTAAACACCCACTCTAGCTTCTCTTATAATTACGGTCTGCTGGCTCTTAAATTCGAGTATTAGTCGTATTAGTAGCCGAATAGGAGTCATTGGATCTGAATAATACTCCCATTTGCCTCTTCAGTCTGATTAATTATTCTTAGGTGTACTGGATATTAAACTCGAATGACCTTTTTTTTTTTTATTATTATTATTATTGCTATCTCAGAATTTTATTGAGATGAGAGAGAGATCGTGTTTTAATGACCGCTTTATTGTTAATTTTCCTAAATGGACAAAACATCGTCTATTTGTATCGTCAATAAAAGACATCATTGTAGTGAAGAGGTTAGTGTGGTTAAGGGGATTCTGAAGTGGAGAGGGATTGGTATTGTATTCCCCCCCCCCTCCCCCGATTCACTGAAGAGGACTGTTTGGTTAAAGGATCGGAATTGGTTAAGTTGGCCACCGTTTATGATAATTCCCTTGTGATCCCAGTCTAAATGTGTGAACACCTCCTCCAGTCACCATGAATCATTTGAGTGATAGTATGTCTCCTTGGCCCGTATTCTCGTTGGTTAAGGAAGCTCGCGGACACATTTTCCTAAGCGATTTATTTTTCTTGTTACACCTTGTGTCCTATTCTGTCACCTAGATCCTTCAAACACCGCCATACTCTACATATATAACGTCCAAAAGGATAACCAACCATATCCAAAAATAAATCGCAGAGGATGAGATACTAGGGGATTTTATTAATGAGCCTTCGTTAGTTATTTAGTAGTTCTGTGGTAGTATAGGTGACGGAACTGACGTTAATTAGGCCCAAATAATAGATTCTTTAAATAGTCGAACAACAGGGAGGTACCTCTAGGTCTTCGAAATGGACTCCAGTGGGAAGATATAATTAATCAGTGTACCTAAGGAGCAAAATTTATAAGCACATTTAATACGCGGTGTTGTTCTTGAGTTGAACGAAATTTTCTGAGGACTGGAAATAAAAAGAAAGAGAAAAAGAAAAAGAAAGAAGAAAAGAAAAAGACTGAAAGAAAGAGAAGTAGTAAAGAAAAAACATTGTGTTAAAAGACTTCCATTAAGGTAACATCTATTTTTTGTTATTCTTGCTGCCTCCAAACGATTTTATTAAGCTTACGAAATACCTCTCGTACTGAAAGGGTTAATGAAGGCCATAGTTAAACCCTCCAGTTCGAACATCTCTCCCATGCTGAATTAATCAACCAATAGATATGAAAATAAACGATAAAAAAAGGCATACAGTACTCGAAAATGCATGACAGAATAGTATATGAAAGCACTGAAAGCCAACCTCATCCCCTCGAGGGTCCTTTACCGAGATAGCCGAGAATATTTTTAGAGTAACAGGAGTAATACGTAAGATTTTTGTTTTTTGTTATTTATTTATTTAGTTATTTATTTATTGTCATACTTTTAGACGATATTTCCATTTATTTAAGCTTAGAAAGGATTCACATTAGTGAAAGGATTATTAATTTCCTGGTTAATCACGGAACTTCGAAGTTTTTCTGAAGATCGATAAAACCGCCAGGAAATGGCAAGAGTAATCAATACGTCTCAAAATTAATGGGTTAATTGAGGCTGGATATAGTTAATTAAAAGGGGCTATTCTAAAGTAAGAGTAATATGACGGTAAGAAGACGCGTGGAGGGCATGGAGCATGAGAGATTGACTAGGAGAGTGTCTGTGAGTGAGGTGGAGGGGAGAGGTGGGGAAGGGGGAGACCATAGATGAGATCGAGGGGTGGGTTGGAGAGGTGTACGAGCGGGTGGGTGTGAGTTGAAGAGAGGGCAGCCTGATGGTGACGTTGAGGCTATAGACAGACAGACAGATAGAAAGATAGATAGGTAGATAGGAAAGTAACATATGTGCCACGGAATTGTACAGGATATGAGATTATAGACAGACAGACAGATAGAAAGATAGATAGGTAGGTAGGAAAGTAAAATTTGTGCCACGGAATTGTACAGGATTAAATATCTTTGGAAGAATATTCTCTGGAACTTCATATTTTGTTAAGGTTGCGTGGTATGTTTTTATGTAATAATTATTGCTTTTAGATGGATATTTTGACTTTAAGAAACGCCTTAGTACTTTGAAAGGATTATAGAAGGATGTATATATATCCTTCAGTTCGACATGTCTCTCCGGGGTTGAAATGTGAAATAATAAGCCAGGAGGAATGTAATATGAGGAGTTCTGAGTGGAGTAATTTATCAGTAAAACAGCAAATATGGAGCATAAGAGAGACGATATCATAATGAAGTGTGAGGTTTGTTGCACCCACCACTCACCAGTTATTCACTCACTGTTTAATTCACTCACTCACTCACCCACTTATTCCCTCACTCATCACTCACTTACTCTCCCTTTCACTCACTTCCCATCAGCCCATTCACTCACTACACTCACTCACTCACTCACTCACTCACTCGCTCATTCAGCGCGCGAACAATGCAGGGGTCAATATCACACAGACCTGTCGCAGTTTCTCCCTTTCATCTCGAGCTTCAGGGGGAAGGAGAGAAGGAATTGGGAAGGAGAGAGAGAGAGAGAGAGAGAGAGAGAGAGAGAGAGAGAGAGAGAGAGGGGGGGGGATCAAGTATGATTTAGATTAAAAGAATGATAAGGAGGGAAAGGGAGAGCGTAGGGAGTGAAAGGAAGGAAAGCGGTAAATGCGCGGCGAGGGAAGGAGAGAACAACATAGTGGTTAGGAATGACAGGAACGAAGAGGATGAATAGCAAACTTGGCATTAATAGAACACATGACAAATGACAGCAGGAAATGAGGGTAGGGGACGAGAAATTAAAATAATGAGACGAGGTAGGGGAGGCAGTGAAAGAAGTAGATAGTTAGATAGAGGGGAAGGGAGAGTGAAAGAGGGAGAGGGGAACGGGTGGTAAAAGAGGAATAGAGTGGAAGAGAAAGGAAATGTAATAGAAAATGAGAGTAAAAAAGAAGGAAAGTGGGACAGAGTGCAGTATGGGTCTCCGCCAGATTATGGAAGTTGGGTCTTGAAGGCCTGTAGTGTAGCTATACCATTAGGAAATCAGGTTATGAAAAAACTTCCACGACGACTGGCTACCTAATTGGGAGAGGACCTTCCTATACTGTGAGAGTCTAGTTGATCTCCTTCTCCAAATTTCGTTGGGAGAGAAGTGAGCGAGCATCCGTTTACCACCATGTTACGCAGGGTTAAGGAATTCGTGGATTTGTATACATAAAACAGTCTTCGAAGTGTTCTGTCCTTAGTCTGGATATATGCGGTGGGAAACTGTCAGCGTATTTAGGCAAGTGCTTATTCGTCAAAACAGAGCACCACACATCCGTTCCCTTACTGTGCATGTTACACGAGGGAAAAAACAAAAAAAAAAGAAAAGAAAAGTGAACAAAGAGGAAGTGTACCATTTTCTGACGCTGCCACTCAGTAAAGGTTTCCTATCCACCACCACCTTCAGCCGTGAAGGGGATTAATAATGACACTGCAACCTCTTCAGTTCGAAAAGTAGTCCCTTAGCTGAATAAAGTCGTCTTGTGACGGGAAGAAAACAGTAAAAAATGAAATTTGTGTTGAAGTCTTTCGCGGAGCGTACCGAAGGATGGAAAAGTAGAAACAAATCTTTAAGAATCTCTCTTAAACTCTTTCGGTATATTAATGCAGTTTCTTATTTGCCTCAGAGCCAGCGACCCTTTGTCAGAGGGAACAAGTCGAGCCATCATTCTTGATACCGAACCGTAAAGGAGAAAAGGAATTAGTTTTATAGCTCCTCAATGCACTGACTGATTTAATTATACTCTTTAAGTTCAGGAGAAGTTCCAGAGGCGTGGAAAACCGCAAACGTAGTGCCCATCTTTAAAAAGGGTGATAAATCAGCTGCGTCGAATTATCGTCCGATAAGTCTAACGTCTATAGTAGGAAAAATGTTAGAGTCAATTTTGGCAAATAGGATTAGAGAACACTTAGAAAGATTTAATCTTATAAACGAAAGTCAGCACGGATTCAGGCAAGGACGATCCTGCCTCACAAAAGCTTACGATGTTATTTATCTGGACTTTAGTAAAGCTTTTGAGTCCCACACGAAAGGTTAGTTAGAAAGGTTCGAGCACACGGTATAGACGGCGATATCTTAAAATGGATAGAATCTTGGCTGAAAGGACGAAAGCAGAGAGTATTAATAAATGGAACTAAGTCGGACTGGGGATTAGTAACTAGCGGTGTACCACAGGGTTCAGTACTCGGTCCCTTATTATTTATCATATATATAAATGATCTAGACTTAGGAGTCAATAGCAGAATCAGCAAATTTGCCGACGATACAAAAATAGGGCGTATCATTAACTCGACTGACGATTGCCATAACTTACAAAAAGACCTCGATACATTGTCCAAATGGTCTAAAACTTGGCAAATGGAATTTAACGTTGAAAAATGTAAAGTACTTAACGTAGGCAAGACCATTGGAGATACTAAATACAGCTTAGATAACAAAGAAATTAGCAAATCTGAATGCGAGAGAGATCTAGGAGTTATGATTAGTAACGACCTTAAACCTAGGCAACAGTGCATTAATGCGAGAAATAAAGCAAATAGGGTCCTAGGATTTATTTCGAGAAGCGTGAGCAATAGATCATCTAAAGTAATACTGAAACTTTATCTAGCATTAGTAAGGCCACATTTAGACTACGCAGTACAATTTTGGTGTCCTTACTAGAATGGATATTAATTCGTTAGAAAATGTACAGAGAAGAATGACTAAAATGATACATGACGTCCGGAACCTGTCATATGAAGACAGACTGAAAAGACTAAGTCTGCATTCGCTAGAGAGGCGTAGAGTAAGGGGAGACTTAATTGAGGTTTTTAAGTGGATGAATGGTATAAATAAGGGAGATATTAGCAAGGTACTTAAAGTGAGCATACAGGATAGAACTAGAAATAATGGTTTCAAACTAGAAAAATTCCGTTTCAGAAAGGAAATCGGTAGAAATTGGTTTGGTAATAGAGTAGTAGACGAATGGAATAAGCTACCTAGTAAAGTAGTTGCTGCCTCTTCCATTGAGAGTTTCAAGCATAGGCTAGATAAGCATATGACAAAAAAGGGGTGGATATAGAATAAAGAAAATATTATAACCAATACTAATTCAAAAATAAATTTTCTTTTCAGGTTACACTATGATAGTCTCTATTCTCCTTTCACACTTTCCTGTAAAATGTCCACGCCAGTTTTTCTATACGGCGTGGTGTTCTTTCTGACTTTTTCCTGCCGGCTTCGGCTGGAGGGTTTGGAGGGCAGGGGAGAGCCTTCTTCTTTGCTATCCTTATCTCATTCTAGTAGTTCAGTTACTCTTCTAGGAGCTGCCTAGCATGGGCCAACCGGCCTACTGCAGTTATCCTCTCTTCTTATGTTCTTATGTTCTTACTTAAGCGGGAGTCTCATAACAACGAAGGATATTCAACCTTGAGGCGTAGAAGACTGTCTTTTCTCAGAAAAGATAAGTATTTTTGTTAAAGTTTTGTGTGTTTGTGTGTGTGTGTGTGTGTGTGTGTGTGTGTGTGTGTGTGTGTGT
The DNA here is from genome assembly GCF_032717465.1 of Coenobita brevimanus. Taxonomy (NCBI): domain Eukaryota; kingdom Metazoa; phylum Arthropoda; class Malacostraca; order Decapoda; family Coenobitidae; genus Coenobita; species Coenobita brevimanus. The sequence continues at coordinate 29,110,930 of NC_136996.1, forward strand.
GTGTACAGTACCGGTATATATATATATATATATATATATATATATATATATATATATATATATATATATATATATATATGTATAATATATATATAACACACACACACACACACACACACACACACACACACGATGTCTGTTCAGAAAGTATCCAACCTTAGGCACTAAAAACATAAATATATAACCAACCTGTTGAGCTAGGACACTAATCCCCCTCAAAGTTGGTCCCCTCTGATTTAGAGAGAGAGAGAGAGAGAGAGAGAGAGAGAGAGAGAGAGAGAGAGAGAGAGAGAGAGAGTATGCAAATAGCCTCAGGACACACAAATGGAGCAACACCGGTAAAAGAGAAACCCAAAAGTGAACTATCTGGCATCCCAAGTTTCCCGAGGTTGTGTGTGTGTGTGTGTGTGTGTGTGTGTGTGTGTGTGTGTGTGTGTGTGCGCGTGTGAAGGAAGAGTGAGCACAGGGACGCGGTTCGAGCCGCTTGGGGTATATTTTCGGCGATAATTTTACGCTGGGTGGGTGCAGTTGCGGCTAAACGCAATCCCTCCCCCCCCCTCCTCCGCACCATCCCTCCCCCAAGCCATCCATCCCCTCCATTCACCCCCTTCCCTTTCCCTCTTTTCACCCCCATCCCTTCCCGTCACTCCTCCTCTCCTCCATTTACTCCTCCCTTTCCTCATTCTCTCTCACTTTATTCATCTCTCCATATTTCGCCTCATCCTCTCTGCCTTTCCATCTCCTCTTTTTGCATGTTTACTGAGCCCCTTAAACACTCTCTCTCTTTTCCTTTCCTCTCATTCTCTCCTTTCTCTCATTTCTTTCATTCCCTCCTTCGCTCATTTTCTCCTCCTCCCACCACCTCCCAGTTACTACTCCTTTTCCTCACCTTCTCTCTCCTACCCCCTCCGTCTCTTTTTCTCTCTCTCACCATCCCATTGCTCTCTCTTCCTCCTCCCCGAACCTCTCTCTCTCTCTCTCTCACACACACACACACACACACACACACACACACACACACACACACACACACACACACACACACACACACACACACACACACACACACACACACACACACCATCTCCATTCCTCTCTCATCTCCTCCTATTGCTCTCATCCCCATCCTTCAGCCCTCTTCTCCTCCCTTTTTCCTCCTCCCATACATTCTCCATTAATCACCCTCTCCTTCCTACTCCCTCCTCTCCCTTCTGTTCCATATCCATCACATACCGGTACCCATCATACCATTTCCTCCTTCACATGCCATTCATCCCCCATCCTGCCTTCCTTATACCCCTACAATATGTACGCCACTTATCCCTCCATCCCCCCTCTCACCCTTCCTTTCCCCTCTCTCACCCTTCCATCCCCCCTCTCACCCCTCCATCCTCCCCTCTCACCCTTCCTTTCCCCTCTCTCACCCATCCTTTCCCTATGCTCACACTTCGTTTCCCCCATCTCATCCCTCCTCTTCCCCTCTTTCACCCCCTTTTTCCCCCTCTCATCTTAGCTCATCCTCTCACCTCAGCTCATCCTCTCACCTCAGCTCCCCCTCTTTCCTCACATCTCCTCCCCTCCCTCTCCCCTCAGTCCCTCCCCTCCGTTTCCCCCTCTCTCCAGCCCCCCCTCCCCCACGAAACTCCCAAATCGTAACCACCGGACCGAAATCCGGGAACTGCAAAGGCTGCTATTGTGGCCTTGGAATTGAGTTGCAGGTTTTTTTTTTTCTCTCTCTCTCTCTCTCTCTCTCTCTCCCGCTTTCCCTACTCCCTCATCTCCCTTTCTTATATCATGTTCTTTTCTCATCTGTTCTCAACTCTCTCTCTCTCTCTCTCTCTCTCTCTCTCTCTCTCTCTCGTGCATTGTAAGAAGGATCACCTAGTCAAGATTACATTCCCGGCCTAAATCGCAGGACGAAGGGTTAATCCCGGATTACGATCACTAGCAGCAGTAAGATGGCGTGCTTACCCCCCCCCACCTCTCTCTCTCTCTCTCTCTCTGTCATTGCTACAGTGTTGCATCACCCTCCCTTTACAGCTACCTTTGCCAATGATCACTGCTATGAACTATCTACATGGATTCCTCTCCCTTTCAAGCGGGCATGCAGTACCCGTCTACCACCGCACTCTCACCCCTTTTCCTTCCATCTCTCTAATGCTCTTTCTGTAGCCTCTGAACTAGTTAGCTTTAATTCTCTTCCCCAGTCTTTATTTCCCCTGCCTGTGATCTCTCGTCGTTAAATTTAATATCCTCAGGCATCTCGAAATGGAAGGATCGTGATTTTGGCTCTTTGTGTTTAATTTTCCTGAAGAGAACAATTTTTTCTCATGCATCCTGCCTTTGATGTTTTGGGAGGATTAACAAACACCCCTAACCTATCTTTGTTCCTTGTTTTTCCTCCTCTCCTCTTTCTTCTCCCCTCTCCTCCCTCTTCTCCCACCCCTCCTCCCTCTTCTCCCCTCCTCCCTCTTCTCCCCTCCTCTCTTTTCTCCCTCCTTCCCTCTCTTTTCTCCCTCTCCTCCTTTCTCTTCTCCTCCCTACACTCCTTTCTCTTCTCCTCCCTTCCTTTCATTTCTCCTCCCTTCCTTTTTCTTCTCCCCCTCGTCTCCCTCCTCATTCTTCATTTTCCCTCATCTCCCCATTCCATCTTTCCCCTCTCCCTCCCCTTCTCCCTCAACTTCCCCCTCTCCCTCCCCTTCTCCCTCAACTTCCCCCATCCCACTTTCCCCTCTTCCACCCTTTCTCCCGTACACCTTCCTCCCCTACGCCCTCCTCCTCTCTCCCTCACACCCTCCTTTCTCTCTCAAACCCTCCTCCTTTTCTCCCTCACACCCTCCTCCCTTTTCCCTGACGTTCTCCTCCCTTTCTCCCTCACCCTCTCTTCGCTCCCTTCCCCATTAATCCTCCCTCTCCCTACATTTTCTCCTAATTCCGGCCTTCATTTCCCCTTAATTGTGCTTTCATTGTACCCTCATCTCCTCCTGTTACTTCCAGCATTCCTCCGTCCTTCATATCTCCCAGTGTTCCTCCTTCAGTCTCTCTCTCTCTCTCTCTCATCGTTCATCTGATTCATTTATTCCCCTCATTTTACATTGATTATTATATTCTGAATTCTCTTCTTCCACATTTTAATTTTTCCTCTACTATCATCATTTTTCTCTGTTTCTGGTCCCACAATTTCCCAGTATTCTCTTCTTTCCATTCACTCTTATTTAATTCTTTCCCCTCATTCTCTCATTTTCTTCAGTTTCTTCATTTTCTTCAGTTTCCCCCAATTCTTTTCCTTTCCCCATTTTCTTCATGTTCCTCATTTGCTTCATTAGCCTCCCTTTTGTTATAGCGCTGTTAAGTCGTTCCCTGTTGCTAATTACAAAGAGGTGACGAGGATAATGAGAGAGAGAGATGGGGGGAGAGGGAGAGAGAGACGAAGAAAATAGAGATTGAAGAAGGGAAACCGGGAGAAATGAAGGACGGAGGAAGAATACCAGAAGAATACAGAGAGAGAGAGAGAGAGAGAGAGAGAGAGAGAGAGAGAGAGAGAGAGAGAGAGAGAGAGAGACGAAGAAAATAGCGACTGAAGAAGGGAAACTGGGAGAAATGAAAGACGGAGGAAGAATACTAAAGGGAGAGAGAGAGAGAGAGAGAGAGAGAGAGAGAGTTTCTCAGTGGCAACCAAATTGATCTTAAATTAACTAGAGCGACATATCCAAATTATTTGAGATTTAAGAGTTAATCCATGAAATCACATAAACATTAGACATTGAAAATTTTCCTAGTGCCTCATAATGCCTCCTGACGTTAGCAGTTGTAGAATGGATACGTCGTAAGTAGAGTTAGGGTCAATATATATATATATATATATATATATATATATATATATATATAGAGAGAGAGAGAGAGAGAGAGAGAGAGACGAAGAAATGGAGGAAGTACTATCCAGCTGGGGTCAGTAGTTGTGTTGGAGTCAGTGGTGGGGGAGGTACAGCTGGGGTCAGAAGTTGTGTTGGAGAGTCAGTGATGGAGGAGGTACAGCTGGGGTCAGAAGTTGTGTTGGAGAGTGAGTTACAGGATCCAAATTTTGTAGTCCTGTCTTATATCGTTCACTCCAAAGACGTCTTTTTTGTATATTATTATTTACTTTTTACATTTTTATTTTATTTTTACTTATTTTTTATTTTTTACTTCTCTTTATTTCTGTTTATCTATTTTATTTATTTGTATTGTCTGAGGGCTTTATTCACCTTAGAAGAGATGGGGTGAACTGGATACGTTGAAATAAGCCTCCATTAGCTCCTTTATTTTGAGAGGCTTTACCTAAACGTTAAATATCGTCATTGGGAGACTGGGAAAATGAAGTACAAAGAACATCGTTTTACTGAAGGGGTTAAATCCACAGGTATCCATTAATCTGTTCATGTAATCCACCGGCAAATTAATCCCAGACCCAGGAGGCGTGAAATTGTAATCACGTCGAAATCCTGCGTCGAGAAATTGAAATCCACCACTAAATCCTCTACCAGACCCGTCCGTAAATCGCTGGAAGAAGGGAAAAATCAAAAGGGAAAATTCTAAAGGGAAGCGTTTAAAGGGAAAAGTCAAAGGGAAACATCAAAAGGAAGCATCTAAAGGGAAAGTCTAAAGGGAAACATCTCATGGGAAAAATCTGAAGGAAAACATCTAAAGGGAAAAATCTAAGGTAACCATCTGAAAGGAATAATCTAAAAAGAAAAATCTAAAAAGAAAAATCTAAAGGGAATAATCTAAGGTAAACATCTAAAAGGAATAATTTAAAAAGAAACATCTAAAGGGAAAATCGAAAAGGAAGCCTCTAAAGGGAAAAATCTGTTGGGGAGGGTCAAAGGACTGGCCTTACACGAAGCCTAACGATCCGTGTGGAAAGCTGGCACGGTTTCACTCACATAATCTGCCTTTAGTATACGCATTTTTCTTAATTTCATGTCCAGTAATTGCCTTGGGATTTAATTATACGTGAAGAAAGCAGTTATATCATTGTCATTATATACTTGTCATGCTTTTTTTTCCAAACCCTCCCAGCCCGAGAAAGTTATTATTATTATTATTATTATTGTTATTATTATTATTATTATTATTATAATTGCCCCTACCAGATTACATAGTTCAGATGAGAGTGACCTCGTACTGACTGGCGTAGTGAAGTTAAGGAAACTGACTACTGAGAGGTGAAAAATAAAGTCACGAAATACGAAGAATGCAACTTATTAAAAAATACGTGATCGTAGCGAAGTGGTTAAAGAATACAGTGAGCTTAGGAGAGGTAGACACACACACACACACACACACACACACACACACACACACACACACACACACACACACACACACACACACACACACACACACACACACACACACACACACACACACACACACACACAATTTTAACACGCAGGATTTCAGGCATTCAAAATAGTGACCCTGAATAAATACGCCATTAACTCTCCCGTCATCTCTCATCTCAAACATCTTCCCAGCAGTCAGTCCAAACCGCCCTCTCTCACTCCCTCAAAGCCAAATTAATAGGTTTTCATTTCCAACGCCTCCTAAAGCGTCCCCGATCACGTTCCATCGCTCCTGTTGCATACTTTATTGGAATTTCGGCTCTGAATATCGGCATACCTGGAAGGGGGGCGAGGGGAGCGGCACTGCTTGAGTCACTAGAGAGAGAGAGATGGAGGGGAGGGGGGAACTGGAAACTTTTGCCATAAACGCTTTGGATAGAAAAATGCATAGTTCGTAAGCATCCTTGTTCCTTGCCTACGTCCACATTATAAAAAGTTTACTCTATTGATGTAAAGTGTCTGAAATTTCCTAAAATATTGAGAATTTCACATGGTTCCAGCACCAGGAACACCTTCAGTCAGTGGACATCATTTTAAATTATTTTGTCGTCATGTCCAAACTCTTTTATTAATCTCTGAAAATCTTCTCGCACAGAAGGAGGTCACATCCAACCCTGCTAGTTTGAGAAGTTCCTCGTTAAGATGCACATGGTGTGGTATTAACACGATAAAGGCTACATACTTAAGGTGAAAGGGTTAACACAATCACCACAGTCACCACAAGTACAACCTCGATCATCACGAATCACAGTCTTTCCCCAATCAGTTAATGCAGTCTCACAATTTTGTTCAACCCTCTAGTCACAGTCTTTGACCAGTCTTCTAACACAGTCATCTAATTTTAGTCTTCCATCGCTATTAGCTATTACATTTCACCTTCTTCTGATACAATCGGACAGTCATTTTCCTCCCTCATCGCCATTCTTAACCCTCGCCATTTTTCTGAGAGCAGTCGATCCCTCCATTACAATCTAGCTCTCCCGTGCAAGCTTCATGTAGGCTACAATCACACAATCATATCCTTCCATCACCACAGTCCTTTCGAAGTCTTTTGACACAGTTGATTTTGTTCGATAAGGAGAGTATGTTTTCACCCTTGATTGTTTGTTTGTTAGTTCGTCTGTTAGCAGCATAACTCAAAAACTAAAAGAGATTTGGACCAAATTTGGTTGGTAGATAGCCCATGTCTCAGGGAACGATCGATTAACTTTTGGGACCGATCCGGATCATATTACAGATTCTGGATCCGGAATACACATTTTGCGAAACTCTTATCAATGGTGAGAAAACCTAACCCATAGGAAATGACGTTGCCCTTGTCGGAGAGATGCGCGTCACAGAGTGCCCCTCTAGTTTTTAATTATCTTACCATCACTAGTTACAATCTTCCATCATTTTTGTTCTAATACGGTAACTACAATCACCTCCTTTTATCGTTCCTACTTACACCCATTGCCAATCTTTTAATACAGTCACTACAATGAGAACCTTCCACCACTAACAGTAATTCCAGTCATTCCATAACGATATAACATAATCACACAGTCATATCCATTCATCACCGGCAATTAAACAACCATTTAAATCTCTTACCAATCTTCTAATTAATACTGTCATCACAAATTCTCAGTCATATCAATCCATCAGCACTAGACACAATAATTCATCGATCCTTTAACACAATCGCACAAGCCTGTGTCTGCAGTTACAACACTGCAATCATAATCTCGTGCGTGTCACCAGTCTTATAAATGATACAATTACCACAATCATATCATCTATCAACACCAGCTACAATCATTCACTAGTCCTCTAATACAGTCACTGTCATATCCATCCACCATAACCAGCCATGACTCTTCACTGACCCTCTAATACGATCACACAATCATGTCTTTCCACATCCACAATCACTCCCCTCGCCTTTTCTTGTCTCTCCTTAGCCTCCTCCTCCTTAATAACAGCTGATGATTTTATTCATATTACTTCTTTAGACGCTTTTCTTCAGCTTAAGAATGCCCCCTACTAGTGAAAGAGCTAATGAAGGCTACATCTAACCCTTCCACATCAAAAACTCTCTCCTAAACTGTATAAAATTGCCTATAGAAGGTCACCATCATAATTAGCGTCACCACCACCACCACCACCACCACCGTCATCATCATCATCATCATCATCATCATCATCATCATCATCATGGACGCATTTTTTTACTCCTGTGAATCCTTCGGCAGTGGATGGTCGTGACAGAACCACCTCCAGGCTACTTCATCCTTGCTCTCTCTCTCTCTCTCTCTCTCTCTCTCTCTCTCTCTCTCTCTCTCTCTCTCTCTCTCTCTCTCTCTCTCTCTCTCTCTCTCTCTCTCTCTCTCTCTCTCTCTCTCTCACACACACACACACACACACACACACACACACACACACACACACACACACACACACACACACACACACACACACACACACACACACACACACACACACACACACCTCCATCCCTACCCCCACATCCCCCTTCCCTGTCCTTCCCCATCCTCACACTTCAATATTAAGCTCTTAATTTGGCCTGAGCAGCAGAGACAGTGGCTGTGGCGATAAGATAGTGTGTGCGGGGGTGAGGGGGCAGGTAAGGGGACTGGTTAAGGGGGGATCTCACCTGGATTGGCAGTGATTGGGGCAAATGAATCTCTCGGCGATTAAGGTGTGATGGATGTACTGTAATTAGTTTTTTTTTTCCCCGTAAATGGAGACCCCAGCTTTTAACCCCTCTCCTGAGACAGTCCTAGCATGTATTCATTATAGACGCTGGGTATTAGCGCCGACGTGGTGGCATGTGATGGTGTGTGGCACGTAGAAGGACAGCTGGGCCACAGTGAAGGGTTAAGACAATCTTCATTAACCTCTTCAATCTGCTTACTTGTTACCGTCATGCGATTTAGTTTTACCTTGAGGGAGAACTGTCGTGGTGCAGGAGAGAGAGAGAGAGAGAGAGAGAGAGAGAGAGAGAGAGAGAGAGAGAGAGAGAGAGAGAGAGAGATTCATTAACTCCTTCCTTGCTGTGAACGCATTTTTATCCCATTTTTTATACTGCTAAACGATTTTATTCAGCCAACACAGATGTTATGCAAAGGGTATCTGAATCTGTATTACGGAGTCCATAGGTAACGAGAATACTGTAATATAGAAGTGATCTCGCGTTATTGAAGGAATTAATCTTTTTTTTTTTTTTTTTTTTTACGTGTCCGACTCTGGGCAAAGGCTCAGGGCCTATTTCTTGGGGGCAGTCACCTATCCCAAGGCCCAGTAGTCCTCCTACACCTCCACATGTCACCACTTCGGCGCTAACACCCACCGTCCATATTGAATACATGCTAGGGCTGTCTCATACAGGACTGGTGTATTGGTATTAGCGGGGGCATTTTTACGACATGTCGGCGGGTCATCTGGTAGATCAGGAAAGTCTGCCTTTTAGGAAATTCAAATCTTTAAACTGTTCCCTGCCCCAGCCGGGATTCGATCCTGGGTCCATTAGGACTGCAGGCCGCCTCTCCACCGATTCAGCCACCGCCTCCCCCACTAGGTAGTGGTATTTTATTCCACCTCACGCCAGACGATTTAATTCTGCTAGGAGTGAGTCTAGTATTCTCGATGATTAAGGAAACTCCCTAACAATTCTACCTTAGCTGTTTATTTTTTGGATGTGGCTGGTTAATTATCCTTTTGTACGTTTTCATCCAGAGTATGGCGATTCTGGAAAGATTTGTGTAATAAAGAAGAGGACAGTAAGGTGTAATAAACAAATCGCTAAGGAAAAGCTGCCAGGGAGCGTCCTTTACTGTCGAGAATACTGGCCTCAGTGCCATACTGCCACCATTAACCATTTCATAATCGTCATAGTTTTGTCAATGCTGACTACAAACCAAGGAGACTCACTGCTGCCTCATAAGTAAGGCACGCCTAATTCAACAACAATCACAACTTAGTATTCAGGTTGTGAAAGTGACCCAGGTAAATGTGACTAGCAACCAAGGAGACTGTGCAACCTCGTAACTAAGGCTTGCGGACTTTCACGCAACCCCGACGTAGTATTCAGGTTGTGATAGTGGCTCAGTTCTCTCAGATGAAAACAAATTTTCAGTGACAGGGAGTGATATAGCACTGAACCCTTCAGTCCCATGCAGTCTTTATTTTAGTCGTATTCTTCCTCTCCTGAGATTTTTTTTTTTTTTTTAGCTTAAGGAGAGTTCTGAGACTGGTGAGAACAGATTTAGCCTTTATTAAAGGTATGAAATATATATATATATATATATATATATATATATATATATATATATATATATATATATATATATATAATTTAAAACATATATATATTATATATAGGCGACTGGCAACGGATAGATCAATGGAAGACCTATAATGGCGGTCAGGCCACGGCGCTTAACCTGACCCATTAGCCAGGTCATGTGTCAAGTCGCCTCGGTCGACCAGCTACCTGGGGATCAGCTTGGATTCGCACCCAAGATTTGTTTGCGTTCGTGGCGAGGTGTGGAGGGTGGCGGGTTAGTGGTGAGGACGGGGGATTGGGAGACGGGGGGTGGGTGGGTGAGAGGGAAAGAAAGAGGGAGAGAGTTGGTGTTGGAGTGGGAGAAAGTAGAGTGAGAAAGTATGTTGGGGTTGGGATGTGAAAAGGAGAGAGTAGAGTAAGAGGAAGTGAAGTGGGAAAGGGATAGGCTTGAGTGGAAGAGGGAGGGAGGGTATGGGAGTAGGAGAGAGTGAGTAGGAGTGAGAGGGTACGGAGTAGGAGTGGAACCGGGTGTGGTTGAGAGTGAACGTGTGTGTGTGTGTGTGTGTGTGTGTGAGAGAGAGAGAGAGAGAGAGAGAGAGAGAGAGAGAGAGAGAGAGAGAGGAAGTTGGAATGGGCGTGGGAATGGGAGGAATCGGGAGTTTGAGGGAGTGGGAGTGGGCAGGAGGAGGATACTAGAGAGAATAAGTGTGTGATAATTTGTGTAAGTATGAGCTGGCTCATGTGTGCATGCCTACGTGTCTGTGTGTGTGTGTGTGTGTGTGTTTGTGTGTAGTGTGTGTGTGTGTGTGTGTGTGTGTGTGTGTGTGTGTGTGTGTGTGTGTGTGTGTGTGTGTGTGTGTGTGAATGCATGTGTGTTTGCATTTGTGCACGTGTGTGTGTAGGGGGGGGGACTTTGTAAGTATGTGGGTGCGTGGGTGCGTGTGCGAGTGTGTGTAGGCATCAGAGCCCTTAGTGCCGCTGTTTGTGTGTGTTGGCACGCGTAGGTTGGCATTCGAGTGGGTTGTGTTTGTGTTGGCGTCATGTACTTTGCACATGTGTTAGCCAAGAGTGTTCCTTTGTGGCCGTGTCTGCCGTGTGTCGCAGCTGATCTGTATGTATGGTGGGTTTATTTGTATATATGGTGGGTTTATTTGTATGTATGGTGGGTTTATTTGTATGTATGGTGGGTTTATTTGTATGTATGGTGGGTTTATTTGTATGTATGGTGGGTTTATTTGTATGTATGGTGGGTTTATTTGTCAGCCTCCATGTGAGATATTTACTTACATTTAGGCCTGTACCTTAGTAGTCCATTGTTTCCATCACCAATTTATTTTTGATGGCTTAAGACACTTCGTAGCATCTCTTCCTCAGGGACTTATTTTTTTTTTATTTTATACCTCAGTAATCTCCATCTTTAATATTACTTATTTGATATCAACGTGGTTTGTATAGAGTTTATTTTCTTATCCGGTAGTTTTATCTCTGTAATATCTAAATAATTTGGATACTAGAAATGCTAAAAGTGTACAGTACAGATTTAACCGCAAAGGAAATGGTTCTTGACAACCCCTAAGTCGCTGAGACGACGACCCTATGTTGTTGTTGTTGTTGTTTTGTTGTTGTTGTGCTGGCAGAGTATCATCATGAATTGTTCCTCGTAGAGTCGGGGTCAGGAGCTGTGTTGGAGAGTCTGTGATGATTAAAAGCTGTGTTGGAGAGTCTGTGATGGATGAAGTTCATTTGGTGTCAGTTGTGTTGGAGAGTATGTGATGGTCGAGGTACAGTTCGGATCAGGAGTTGTGTTGGAGAGTTTGTGGTGGAGCAAGTATAGATTGGAGCAGAAATCGTGTTGGAAAGTCCGTGGTGACAGAAACTACGTTCTATTGCGGACTCTAATGTCGATCCTCTTCCCTACGATAAGTAAAGGGAGAGTGGTCTATAACTTTTGAAACCTACTCATGTGCTCTTCGGAACCCACCAAACCTCAGGATAATGTGTAAAGAGTTTCAAAACCGTTCATCTTAAATGTGGAGCGATATTTTTGATCGCAGAGCAGTGAAATGGCTTTGGACAGGGCGACATGAAGGCGTTTTGTTTGTGGCCACCCTTTACGGAATTGAGGCGTCTGGCAATGGATGCATAGATAGAACTGTACCCTCTCAATCACCGAGACGTGACATCTGTTGACCCAATTTTACCACCATCTGTTACATAAGTCCTTCTGATATCGTCATACTCTGCATAAATAACGTACGAAAGGATATTAACCTGACATGGCCAAAAATAAATCGGTAAGGAAAAGGTGTTAGGGAGCGTCCTTAACAGACGAGAAAACGAGCCAGTGTCAGGGTTGCCAAGTATGGGCAGTTACAGTGAGAGAGTGGTAGGTTCAGCCATCCGCCATTATTTGTTTGTATATGTACGAGTATGTCTGGTTTGGAAAGTATGTGAAGGGGATATGAGCCTTGTTCTTCGGTAAATGCGTGTGTGTGTGGACATGCATCTTCCAACTCAGTATTGTCCCATCAGGAGCGTAGGAACCCGGGGCTAGCCTACTTAGTCCAGACATGGTGAGGGTGACCAGTTGCTTTTTCCTTAGTGGCATTACATGCGCTAGATACCAGTTAGTCCTTGGATGTAGACCCTGCTGTACAAAAGCCGACTGGAGCGCCCCAACGCACTAGACCACCAGGCGTGTGAAATTTTAAGCATCACTTTTGATGGAGGTGAGAGATGCGTATTACAGCTTAAAACAAGAAGCTTAACTTGACAAGTGAAGCGAAATTGATGCAGAATTCCATCAAAGCACTGTTGTATTTGATGCCAGATTTGAGATGTAATTCCACAGGCACATGCAAGTGCTCTCTCTCTCTCTCTCTCTCTCTCTCTCTCTCTCTCACACACACACACACACACACACACACACACACACACACACACACACACACACACACACACACACACACACACACACACACACACACACACACACACACACACACACACACACACACACACACACACACACACACACACAGGTCCATAATACACCAAAACCCTAAAGCGGATCAGATAGCGTTTACTCTCTTTATCTCCCAAACGCCCTTTCACTTATAGCAATACCTCAGAGGGGATCCAGGCCAAAGAGTACTCATCTAGAACAGGATTTTAGGAACTGAATAAGAGATCGGATCCTATTTTGAGCTTATTGTCAGGGGATTCAGCTCTTATTGTTATATACAGGAATCTTGTTATGATAGACTCCTGGCTGAAAACGGTATTTAATCTTGTGTAAATTATATAAAATTATAAAAGGAATTTGGGACTTTGTTTTTGTTGAGGATTTAGGTGTGTGTGTGTGTGTGTGTGTGTGTGTGTGTGTGTGTGTTTGATATATTGGGAGATAGATGAATTAGATAAATAAACAGACATAGATAGACAGGCAGACAGATATACAGACAGAGAGACAGGTAGGTAGATAGATAGGTAGATAGATAGGCAGAACATACTGACATATTGCTGGATAGATAGAAAGATAGTTGGAAAGTATTAACAGACAGATAGATAGAAAGATAAACAGAGAGGTGGGAAATGATAAAGAAACGGTGGGAGGGGGGTGAGATGAGGAAAGAACATAGAAAGAAAGGAAGACAGCATCCTGAGAGCAACGCCTATACCAAACAACTCAGATCACCACCAAAGATTAGTCAGCTCTTCCTTGGCTCATGACCCACATATCCGAAAAAAATTAGTTGAAATCCACCAGTAACTTTTTGAGATATCGTGTGGACAAACAGACAAAAAACAGCCTTGAACGGGGACGCGAGCTCCGACAACCACCAAAATTTAGTAAACTTTTTTTTAGCCTATGACCCACATATCGACGAAATTTTATTGAAATCCATCAATAACTTTTTTGAACAAACAGGAGTGAATACCAGACCTCCTTCACCTTTCGCTGGCAAAGGTAAAGAGCTGGAAAATGACTCGAAAGAAGTTTAGGTAGAGAGAAAATTACCAAGATAACAGGTAACAGAGAAAAACACCCCAAGAAAATCACAATCACCCACGTCCAGGCAATAAGATCAACGCCCCTAATCCCGAAATCCAATGATAGATTAGACATCGTAATTGCAATCAGCGCTGAGATCGTAAAGCGAGGGAAGTCGAAGGTAGATTGAAATATATGCGTTGCCTTAAGCTGCCTTTGCGGTTTTGTCTTCATTGGGTGTCGGGGTCGGATCTCTCTCTCTCTCTCTCTCTCTCTCTCTCTCTCTCTCTCTCTCTCTCTCTCTCTCTCTCTCTCTCTCTCTCTCTCTCTCTCTCTCTCAGAAAGTATCCCTAAAAGTCTCAACAATATATAAGATCACTGAAACAATGTTATTATTTTCAGTACATAGGCTACGCAAAATCACGGTGAAAAAAATCATTCCATACACCCCCCCAAAAAAAAAAAAAAAGTTATATAGTTTCAAACATTAAGAGAAAAAATTAACAGCTGTGTAGTTTCATATATGCATCAATATCCCAGTGAAAATGTGTATAGTTCCATTAATACATTAAAGTGAAAAGTTATATGATTTCTAATATATATATATATATATATATATATACAATAAAAGCAATGTAGTTTCATAATTATACACTGCCAAATAGACTAAGGGTCCTTCTAGGTGGCCCGACCTTAAAATGATAGAGTCACGGAAGTTTGTAATATGGAAAGCAAAGCAGAGAGAGAGAGAGAGAGATGAAGGCAGGCACACACAGGCAAACAGGTTGGCAAGCAGAGACAGGCAGACACATGCAAGCAGGATAGCAGGCAGGTACATGCAGCCATAGGCAAGCAGGTTGACAGGCAGACATAGGCAAGCAGGTTGGCAGGCAGACATAGGCAAGCAGGTTGGCAGGCAGACATAGGCAAGCAGGTTGGTAGGCAGGTACAGGCAAGTAGGTTGGCAGGCAGGCACAGGCAAACAGGTTGGCAGACAGGCACAGGCAATCAGGTTGGCAGGCTGGCACGGGCAAGTAGGTTGGCAGGCAGGCAGGCAGGCACAGGGAGGCATGTTGGTAGGCATACACAGGGAGGCACGGGTGACACAGGCAAGCAGGCTGACAAGCAAGCACAGGCCAGCTGGTTAGCAGTAGGCAGGGAGACTGGCAGCTAGACAGGCAGGCCGACAGGCAGGTCAACAGGCCAGCAGAGAGACTGACATCCAGACACAAGTTTGCTAAATTTGGCAACATGGAGGGAAACAAGTCTTGCATGTTGTGGTGTCCTGGCCTCTGCACGCAACTTTGTCCCGCCATTATTTTCCTCTCTAATCTCGCCTGATGAGGTCGGTGCCGTGATCCCCCTCTGTTATTGATTTTCCTGCCACTCACTTTTTGCAGGCCTAACTAGTTATCTTGTGGACTTATTCCTACCTATCCTATCTGATTAAACTTAGTCTGACCTTGAACATAGCGTAAACAATTCGTACGTAAGCTGATCCTGATATTACCTGACCTAATCTGACATCCACTTAACCTTTACCCTCTCTTAACCTTACCCCATTTAGCCAGTTTGTTCGTAATCTAGTTTGGCCTTTAATTTTAGCCTGATTTGATCTTAATTTGTATTCTAATTTAATTAAGCTTTATCTAACCTTACTTATTCTGATTTAATTAACGTAATATAACATAAGGTAATGTAACCTGACGGTCAGTTCGAACCATACTATACCTAACCCAAACTAAACTAAAAAAAACTATAATCTTATCTTAACCCTCGTATGATAGGGCAGGTCTAGAGTTCAATTCTGGGTAGCGTCAGATGATTTTATTCGGTTGAGGGTGACCCTAAGTTATTAATGATACTCGTTGTTTTCTTTTATGCTTCATGTTTTAAGATTATAGCTTCTTATATTTGGTCGCTCTTCCTTTTGTCGATACATGTTTCTTGTTTCCTTCTTGTTTATTTACTCTTTTTTTATTTGCTTTTAGTGACTTCCTTTCATCCAGATTATGTTCCATGTTTCTTTCTTGTTTTTCTTTTGCTTTGCTTTCGCTTGATTGTTAGTGATTGTTCCTTTCATCCATACGTGCTCCTTGATTGGTGCTTCATTCTCTCTTTTTACTCTGCTTTCTACTGATTTTTTTAGTTACTTTATTTAATCCATACCCATATGCTTCTTATTTTAGTCAATTTACTCTACTTTCTTCAGATTTGTGGTGGGTGTTACTTTCATCCATTTATGCTTCCTGTTTACTCTTTTTCCTCTGCTTTAGACGGATGTTAGTCGCTGTTCCTTTCAGACATAATATGCTCCTTGTTTTTGCCTTCCTTTCTCTTTTTACTCTGTTTTCTTTGTAATATTTAGTGTTTGTTCCTTTCTCCCATAGTCGTTCCTTGCTTGCCTCTTGTTTACTGTTATAATTCTGCTTTGTATTGATTTTCTGTGACCCTGTCTGTCGTGTTCCGTGGAGGCCTAATGAGTTCGTCGATAACCTTTCCGTGTTCCAATTTTCTTTCTTCATTTTTATCTATGCCTTGTACATTAGTCGATTTTTTGCTGCAGATTTTTCCTCCCGTCTTTTTTGCTTTTTTTTTTTTTTTTTTTTTGGGGGGGGGCTTTTTTATTGCAAGCGTAAACAACTCGTCGATATCTTGTTTTTAATGCATTTTGCGTGTTCCACTTTTTCCGCTTTTTAACATTATTGTTATTTATTTATTTATTTTTCTTTGAGGGGGGGCTGCCCTTGCGTCACACTGCAATGGAGGCATCACTCTGTCCCCGATATCCTGCTTTTTAGGGTTCTATTCAGCTGAAAATATTCTGGTGGAAAGTGGTCAGACTAAATAAATTACTATAGTATACATCAGGGTCAGGGGATGAGTTTAAATTGTGGAGGCATTATTTGCTGAATTAAATGGAAGTATAGACACAATATTTGCATGGTTGAAGATGCTCGCTGTGGAGCTCTGATTAGTGTGTTATTTATATGTGCTGTTATGATTGCTGTTGCCATTTTTATTCGTAGGTATTATCAACGGTGTACTTGTTTGTAAAAGTGGTTATTTTTTCCCCTGTTGCTGATCTTTAATTATCTTTGCAGGTAAGTCGTGTTCTTCTCCTGCTGAACTAAAACACTTGTAAGTATGAAACAGCACTTTATATAGCTGCAGTAGCGCACTTACTACCTTTCTTTTTTCTTACCTGCAGCGACACAAAAAGCATCGCTACTTTGATTGTCCTCGCTGCAACCCCAGTTCATTCGTTTAAATCTGAACCCCCCAAAATAATCCCCAATAAATTAAGCTCCATTAGGATTAAATCGTATCTGTTCTGCTAAACACTACTGGACATGGTTCGTGCCAACATCAATCGCAGAAAAGTGAGGGTTTCGTTTGTCAGCATCTTAGCAGAAAAAGAAAGAAAAAAAAAAACAGGTCGAAGTTCTCTCTCTCTCTCTCTCCCCCCTCACTTTCCTTTCTCCATCTTCCTGTTCTCTCTGTCCCTCCTGTCTTTAATTTTCTTCCTCTCTCTCTCATTTATGGCTTTAGCTTCCTTTCTATCGTTATTTTCGTCTGCCCTCCCCCTTCTTCATTTCACTCGCCCATCATTCCCTCATTAATTTTCCTTATTATCTTCTTTTCTCCATCATTTGTTTCACACCGGCTCATTACAGTCTCTCCCCTCCTCTCTCCCCTTTCTTACTTTCTTCTTTCTCACTCCTGCCTCCCTCAGTATTTTCCCCTATCACACTTTGTTTTTTCTTCCTCCTACTCTTCTCATTTTTATTTCTCTTGTTCTTCCATCATCCGCTTCAGTTTTTCAATACCTCCTTTCTCATTTTTCTCCTTAATCTCTCTCTCTCTCTCTCTCTCTCTCTCTCTCTCTCTATCCTTCCCATCGTCGTTTATCTCTTCCCATCTTTTTAACTTTCCTTCTTTCTTCCTTTCTCATTTTTTTTTCTCCCAGTGCATTCCCAATCATATTCCTCTCTTACTTCTCTCTTTTACTTCCTGTCCATCCTCATGTCAACCCCTTCCCATCTCCTCCCATAGTCAATTCTTATCTAATCTTCCTGAGTCATTTCTTTTCTCTTTCTTCCCTGTCCCTCCATCATCGTCCTCTCTCGGTTCCCTCTCTCTCTCTTTCTCTCTCTCTCTCTCTCTCTCTCTCTCTCTCTCTCTCTCTCTCTCACTGTCCTTAGGAATATTTTTATCTATTTCCTCAGGCTTTTTTTTTCTCTTTTCTCGCTCACCCTCACTTTCTCCACCATCAACCTTTCTCTCATTCCTGTTTCACTCCTGGCTTTCCCTCCTTCTTTTTCTCTCTCTCATTCGTTTCTCCCCCGTTCTCTTCGTGTTATTTATTTTGTCTTCCTCTTATGACACAATTCTGTTCTCATACATTTCCCATCATCATCATCTTGCTCATCATCACCATTATCATCATAACCACCACCACCCTCATCATCGTCATCATCATCATCACCACCACCGTCACCACCACCACCACCGCCGCCGCCGCCGCCCTCAACTTCATCATCATCATCGTCCTTTCTTCCATTCCTCCCTCCGTCATTAATTACCATCATCTCATTCCATTACCCCAGAACCTTCCCCTCTTATCACATTCATTATTATCTTCCCTTGTCCCGTTTCTTTCCCAGTATTCTCTCTCTCTCTCTCTCTCTCTCTCTCTCTCTCTCTCTCTCTTTCTCTCCCCCCCCCCCAATTTTCCAATCTTGTTCACTCTGTTGCCTCTTTTTTTTTCATTTTTTGTCGTTATTTTTTCAGGAGTGTCACGTTTTTCTATTGACTTTTTCATATTGCTTTATAACTCTCTCTCTCTCTCTCTCTCTCTCTCTCTCTCTCTCTCTCTCTCTCTCTCTCTCTCTCTTTGTCGACGTAATGTCCCTTAAAATGAATATATACGGGCACCACCATTCTCCCTTGTCTGATTCTGTAACGTGATGATTCTGATCTATTTATACGTCCCCCTCTCCTTCCCCCCTTGATTATAGCCCCCCTTATCCCCCTACCCCTGAAAGTAACCTCCCTCACTACCTCTCCCCCTTGTCTTTCTCCCCTCTCCTCCCCTCTCCCCGTCTCCTCTGCTGTTTCCTCTCTCCATATTCTTGTTCCCCAGTCACCCCCCCTTCACCCTTTATTCTGCTTTCTCTCCCATCGTCTCCCCACTCATTTTCCCCCTTTCTCTGCATTCCCTTCAGTTACTCCCCTCCCTTCAGTCAATTTTTCCCCTAGTGAGGGTAGGGGGAAAGTGACCCCCCCCTCCTTATATCACTCGTTCATCTCCTTTCCTCCCTGTTTTCCCTCACCTCCTCCTCATCCCCTGGCTAATTCCCAGCTCCCCCACCTTGCCAGTCAACAGAAATCTCATCCACACACCTGTCTTCCCCTTTCGCCAACCCAGCAACCCGTACCCCTCCCCTTCATTCTGATTGCAGAAAAAAAATGAGTAAAAAATTCTGCCCCCATACCCCATTCCCCCACTTCCCAGCTAATACTCCACTCCTTTTGCTCCCTCCTCCTCCTCCTCCACTCTCCAGCCAGCTCCACACTCCTCAGTCTCTGTCTCCACCCCTCTCCCCTCATTTCCCATCTAGACCCCCCCTTCACCATTTTGGATTTCAGTAGATCTACCCCAGCCCCCACACCCATCCCTTGTCTCCCCCTCCTCTCACTCCCCGGTAAGCCCACACCTACCTTGCTGTATGCATTAGACCCCCACCTCCTGTCTTCCCCCTCCTTTCACTCTCACTAGACAATCCCCACCTCCAACCCTTTGCCTCTCCCCCCCTTTTCCCCTTCCCTCACTCCCTCTCTTCACCTTCTTTCCCCCCAACCAACCCCTCACATCCCAACTCCCCGACCCTTATCCATCCTCCCTTTCTGTCCTTCACTAGAATCTCTCTTGTCTCCCTCTCTGTGCTCACTCTGCAGCCAGCCTCCCACATTCACCCTGTCATTCTGTCTGCCAAAAGAATCAATACCTCCCCCTCCCAGTCCCTTTCTTCCCACCTACTTCTCGTCTCCCCTCCACTCCGCGAATCTGCCTTTTTTAGCACCTCCTCACCTTTTCCCTGCCTCTCTCCCCGTCCCCTTACCTCCAACGCCTCCCCTCATTCTTCCGGCAAGTATAATCCACACCCCACTCTCAGTTTATCATCTCATCCCTCTCACTCTCTTCCCAAACTCCGCGTTCTGCCTGTCTGTCACTATAACCAGTTTGTTTATGTAACTTGGCTAGTTCCACAACTTGAATATTAACTTCTGGTTGCGTGAAATTTCGCAGAGCCTTAAGTTATAATGTAGGATGAGCCTCTTTAGGCATTATACATATATTTATCCCCCCATCTGATTACACCTGGCCATCAACTAAGTCAAAAAGGTGTTAGGGATCTTGTCAGGTGAAAATTAACCATCTATAGAGCTCCATCATCCCTACCTTCTCACAGCCTTACCCCTCACTCATTGACCTTAATTCCACCCACTCCCCGCACCTCCCACCCATCTCCTCTTCTCTATTTCTCATTTCTACCAGTCAAAATTCTCCCCCATTTACACCCTCTAAAACTTCCTCGCACCCGCACACACATCTGCCCTCTCTTATCTCCATCCTTGTCTCCCCTCCTTCCCTCATTTCTCAGCCACCTCCCACTTCCATCCCTTGATTGTACTTGTCAAAAAAAAAAAAAATGATAATGATAACCCCATCCTCTGTAACTCACCCCCTCACCCAACCCCCATTTTGCCTTTAGTAGAACCCCTCCACATCTTGTCTCCCACCCATTGTCTCTTCCCACTTCCTCTCCCCCACTCCCCTCAACTTCTCTCCTTCCACCTCCTGTCTCTCCCCACCTCTTGTCTCTCCACATCTCCTGTGTCCCCCCACCTGTCTCTTTCTGCCTTCTCTCGATCACTCCCTTTCCCTCTCGTATCGTCACTCCAAATCCTCACTCCCTCCAGGCATGCTTTACAAAACAGCTCCACCTTTACATTGACGTAGCTTAATGCAGATAATGTACTTCCCTTCCCCTCATCCACCTTCCACTCTCTCACCCTCTCTCCCTGTCGCCACATCCCCCTTTCACTCCCTTGCCCTGTCATCGCCTCCCAGTCACTCCGCTCATCCTTTCACCTAATCTTCCTCTTATCGTCTTACCTTCCTCCTCGCATCCCCTCGTCTTCTCGCCTCCTATCACCCTCCTCTCCCTCTCACCACTCTCCTCGCCTCTCCCACTTTAACCCTCCCACTGTAGTCCCCATCCACCTCTTATTAATCTCTCTCATTACCCCCCTCTCACCCCACTCAATCCATCCCTCGACTCATTATTCCCCTCTCCCGCACACCCTCTCTCATCCACACCCCCTCTCCATCCCGGCACCCCACCATCAGTCTTCTCTCTCCCTTACCCTCTCGTCTCCCTCTCCTCTGGTCCCCTTCCCCTGTCATCCCCTTCCCCTGTCATCCCCTTCCCCTGTCCATGGAAGGGTGCGTCTCCTATTAGTCTCCTATTAGTTCATTGGTCACCGTGGCTATCCTATTAGCGTGTGATGGCGAACAGTACGCTGCGGAAAATATGAGGGAGCTGGAAGAGAAACGAGGAGGAGGAGGGGGAGGGGGAGGAGGAGGAGGAAAGAGAGAGAGAGAGTACAGAAATATAGAAAATGTTGGGGGAAGACTAATGTCCATCTTTCATTTTACTCTATATTATTTTCCACGAACATGACTGAATAAGGAAAACTACAGAAAAATAAAAATGATGGAGTCTGGTGGAGAAATTTCGCAGATGTTATTTTTTCGGTAATAGGACAAAATAAGGCAAAGTACAAAATAATGGGGAATTAGGGCAAAAAAAAATCTATGCGTCTTTTTATATCGTCATTAATGTGCTTTGCCAGGGTAGAGAGGCTTCATGGAGCGGTAATTTTCCTTTAATGATGTTGGCGTAATTATATTGTTAAAGTCGTTAGGGCTGGCCAGTTCCCATTAAGATAGTTTATTGAGTGAGGCTCCTATGATTCAGCTCAAAATTATCTCGCTTTTAGTACCGTGAAATGATAGAGTTATTCCGACCGTGAAAGGGTTAAAGGTAATATTAATTCAGACTCCCATGACTCTCTCTCTCTCTCTCTCTCTCTCTCTCTCTCTCTCTCAGCAGAATATAATTGTCTGGTGTCAACTAGAGTAAAATAACACGTCAGGATACCGTAATTATAACACAGGTAACACTCAGGCTTCTATGACTCTCTCACCTGTAATAAAATAATCAGATGTTTGGTAGAATTTATTACTAGATTTACCCTGACCATGAAAGAGTCAGTGTATTTTTTTGCCTGGGAAGCGAGAACAAGTTAATAAATAATTTGTTCCTAGCATGTACATAAATAAATTCTGCATCTATTAGTGGTGGGCGATGTCTATTATGGATGTTTTTTAGAATAACATTTTTCGTTATTTCCTCTGATATTTACGTGATCAAGAAAAAGATGGGATCGGAGGAAAACGAGTAAAAATATATCGGGAGCGTATCAGAGGCAGAAGCATGTTGGGAGCAAAGTACATTGCCAGAAAAAATATATGGAGGACGCCAAGCAAAAAGGAAAATCAGAAGGGAAATATGTCTGGAGGGAAAATGTATAGGGAGCGAAAAGCTCTAGAGGTGATAATCTTGAGTGCAAAACTGTTTTCGAAAAAAACAACAACAACAGGAGGATAACCGTGTCGTGAGAAAAAAAAAATGTATATAGGAATAAAACATTACTGAATATATATATATATATATATATATATATATATATATATATATATATATATATATATATATATAGTATATATATATATATAATATATAATATATATATAATAATATATAATAATATATAATATATGTAATATTCATATAATATATATATATATATATATATATATATATAATATTCATATTATATATATATATATATATATATATATATATATATATATATATATATACATATTTATATAAATATATGTATATATATATATATATATATATATATATATATATATATATATATATATATATATATATATATATATATATATATATATATATATATATATATATATATATATATATATATATATATATATATATATATATATATATATATATATATATATATATATATATATATATATATATATATATATATATACCGGTACTGTATATATAGATAGATATATAGATAGATAGATAGGCCCCCAAATATCTGAACTAAATATATTGGTAGTAATATAGCAGCAAAAATGTATGGGCAAAGGATGGAATGGGAGTATGTCGAAAGAAGTTGGAAAAAACGTGAAATTTATATTGACGATAAGAATCGGTAGAAAATTAAGGCGACAAATCAATGGGCATAAATACTGTATATCGGCGAAAGTATTCCAGCAAAAATATTGTGTCGGCAAAAAATACGGTATGTCGTTGAAAAAATTTGTCGACAAAAAGTAAATCCATAAGAAATAATATACACAAAGAAAATCGGCAAAAATATCTACCGACAAAGTATATATCAGCAAAAAGAAAAAATACTATTGACCAATTATGTCGACAAAAAGTATATAGACAAAAAATGTGGAAAAATATATTGACAGTAACTTTACGGACAAAAATATATCGGAAAATATATAAGCGAAAAAAAAAAAAAATCCCAGTGACATCGAAGAGGAAAAGTGAAAATCGAGTTTGACTTCTAAGAGGCGATAGGACGAACCACATTCTTGGCGTGTTGAAGAGAGAGGTAATACGACTTGGAGGAGGAGGAAGGAAGAGGAGGAGGAGGAGGAGAGGTGAGGAAGAAGAGGGGAGAGGAGGAAGAGGGGTGAAGAGAGGGAGGGAGGGAGGGAGGGAGAAGAGGAAGAGAGAGGTGAAATGAAAGTAAAGGAGGAAGTTCGGATAAATTGCATTCTTGACGTACTAAAGAGAAGGAGTAGGAAGGAAGAAGAGGAGGAGAGGTGAGAAAAGAAGGGAGAGGAGGAAGAGAGTTGAGGAGAGGGGAGAGAAAAGAGGGGAAGAGAGCTGAGAGGGGAGGAGGAAGAGAGATGAAGAGAGAGAGGAAAGGACGAGGATGGGAGGTAATTACAAATCGCATTCTTGGCGTGCTGAAAAGAGAGGTAATATAACTGGGAGGGAGGAGGAGGAGGAGGAGGGATGGAGGAGGGATGGAGGAAGAGAAGGAGGAAAAGAGTGGATGGTATCATGACAGGAGGAAGGAAGAAAAGGAAAAGGGAGAAATGGAATAGTAGATCGAGAGGAAGATGCAAAGACAGGAGAGGAAGAGAGGAGGAGACGAAAGAAGGGAGAGAGAGAGAGAGAGAGAGAGAGAGAGAGAGAGAGAGAGAGAGAGAGAGAGAGAGAGAGAGAGAGAGAGAGAAAGTTAAGGTGGTAATAAGTCTTGCAAGGAGGAAGGAAGAGGAGGAAAGGAGAGAAAAAAAAGAAGTTAGGAAATCGGAGGGGAGGGGAGAAGGGGAAGACATCAAGGAGAGAGAAGAGGAAAGGAGAGAGGGGAGGGAAGATAGAAGGATGGGAGAGAAGTTGATGGGGGAAAGTGAAAAAGGGAAAGAAAATGAGAAGAGAGGCAGAGAAAAAAGCGGAAGAAGAGAAGTGGTGAAGGAGGAGAATGGGAGAAGGGAAGACAAGGGTCGGAAGAGGAGGAAGGAAAAACAAGTGCTAAGAAGAGAGGAAAAGACGACAGGAGGGGCGAGAGGGGGAGAGAAGGCGGGGAGAGTTCAATACGAGGTAGGAGAAAGAAATGGAAGGAGGAAGAGAGGAGAGAAGGCAGAAAGAGAGAAGGAAGGGGGGAAATAAGAAAAGAGTTTCGATGTTGAGACAAGAGGAGAAGCAAGAAAAGAGGTAAATTTCTAAAAATTGTGGAGGAAGAGAGGTCGAAAGAGAAGATGTTTGGAGATATTAAGAGAGACAGAAGAGAAGGTAGGTCGGGAGAAAGAAGGAAAGAGTGAGAGAGAGAGAGAGAGAGGTTAATTTGTTGAACTAGAAGGCTTCATAATCTAATAGAAGGAAAAGAAAAATGTGAATTAGAAGAACTGATTGAGGACGATAAAAGGGAAGATCAGAGGACTAAATTAATGAGAGAGAGAGAGAGAGAGAGAGAGAGAGAGAGAGAGAGTACGCGACTGTCAGACTGAAAGACAGGGCTGAGTGTGAGAGGATCAGCCAAAGTCACCAGCTGAATGAAGAGATCCAGAGAGAGAGAGAGAGAGAGAGAGAGAGAATCCGCATTATGTAACAAATACGAAGAAGCTATATGTGAATTAAAACTGCATTCTTCATTTATAAATAAGAAACTGGGTCCAGTAATTCGCTGAAGAAGACTGATGCAGGATGATAATGGGTGATGATGAGGGTAAGGAATTTTTATGATGATCGTGTGTTGAAAAGATAAAAACATTGGTAAGATGCATTATAGTAATTAAGCGACCAAAGACTAAAGAATGCAGTAATGACCACGAACGCGTGTTAATGGGCGAGAGACAGCAAGGATGATAACGATGGAATGAAGATAAAGATGAGTATGCAACTTGAATGACAGTGACGGTATGAATTCAGAGATGAGAATGCAAAAAAGACAACGAAGCATTAAGACAGACAAGAGAATGCAAGAATGACAACGAAAGTACTAAGACGGACAAGAGAATGCAAGAATGACAACGAGGACCAGTAGTTGTGCTTGAGAATACAATAATGATGACAGCGATAGGGCAGAGAATGCAAGGGTGGCTTTGATAACTCGACGGTAAGGAAAAGAATGCGAGAATGACATCAAAGACATGTAGAATGCTCAGGTAAGGAGATCAGAGAAGGATAAACGAAAACGAGAGAACATGAGAGGCCTTAGAAGAGTAATATGTAGGTCTGCGAGGGAAGTGAGGGAGGTGACAGCCAATGGAGGCGAATATTAGCTCAGGGAACGGCAATGCTTTCATGTTGGTGGGTTGGGTTGGGTTCTCGGCGGGTACGAGACGCCTTAGATGTGTGTGTGTGTGTGTGTGTGTGTGTGTGTGTGTGTGTGTGTGAGAGAGAGAGAGAGAGAGAGAGAGAGAGAGTGGGGAGTTATGAAAAATAGATAACAAACATCCTTACATTTGCAAATTTTTTTTTTCTTTTTGTGACCATATGAAAAAATAATCTGAGTTCATTTTATCGTTATTTTAATGCCTATTCTCACCATAACACTCTTGTCGACTCTTTTGGAGCATAAACAGATTTAATAATTTACTCTTCATTTACTAGGAAGAAAAGTTTGCAATTACAACTAGTGATAACGCAGTTGCAATGCCGATTCTTCATGCTGAGTCGGAAAATACGAAGACAGCAGATGATAGGTAACACTATAAAAAGGTGACAATGCTTTTCCAGGTGATAGAGGACCGAATGCGGTGTATGAGACAGGAGGCAAGATTATATGGTGTGAAGCGCGACAGTGTAAGGTGTGGCAGTGTGAGACGTTGCACTGTGAGGTGTTGCAGTGTGGGATGTGGCAGTGTGAGGTGTGGTAGTGTGATAAGGAGCAGTGTGAGATGTGGCAGTTTAATAAGAAGCAGTGTGAGGTGTGGCAATGTAATAAGAAGCAGTGTGATGTGTGGCAGTGTAATAAGAAGCAGTGTGAGATGTGGCAGTTTAATAAGAAGCAGTGTGAGGTGTGGCAGTGTAATAAGAAGCAGTGTGAGATGTGGCAGTGTAATAAGCAGCAGTGTGAGATGTGGCAGTGTAATAAGCAGCAGTGTGAGATGTGGCAGTGTAATAAGCAGCAGTGTGAGATGTGGCAGTGTAATAAGCAGCAGTGTGAGATGTGGCAGTGGAGGTGTAGGTGTGGCATTTTGACTCACCTCACGCCATGTGCTAAGCTGTTAACCCATTCACTTCGAAAACCATATTTACTTCATTCTTTCCACTTACAAACGATTAATTCAGATAAGGGAAAACTTCTCTTAGCGAAGGCATGGATGAAAGTTTTGCCTCACATCTCCATCTCGAGAAGTCCCCCCTGAGCTGAATAAGATAGTTTGGTGTAAATACTGGGATAGTCAGGGCAGGTTCAGATTATCTCCCCTGCGATATTAACCATTTCACTACGAAGGGCCCTAAAATGATGATGATGGTGATGATAAGAATGACCCCAATAGAACAAAAGGTTATTTTGGGGTTTTAAAAAATCGTCGTAAAGAAACGAGATAAAAAATATACTTAATAGGATGTGATTTTAGTAAAGATGCCTTGTGTGTGTGTGTGTGTGTGTGTGTGTGTGTGTGTGTGTGTGTGTGTGTGTGTGTGTGTGCCATCGCTGCAACAGAATTCACCCAAACACGATCGGAAAACTTTTATCATAGCGTATTTTATTTAGTGTCCGATATCACCAGAATCCAGAGCGGATACACACAGCGGCAATATCTATCCTTTGAAGACGGCGCTGCATAAGACCAATATTTCTCTTACTCTTGTCCTGGGGTCTTCAGCCCTGTCAATATGCTGATATACACATAATTATATTCCTGTTACTGCTCTTAGTCTTATTCTTAAAGGACGTTAGTGATGAATTAAAGGCTTGGTAGTCTCTCATTCATCTTTATTCTTGAGTTGACACAGGACTGGTCTCAGAATAATTATACGCTCACACCCATCTCCCACGTATCTAGTCCTGAATCTCTCACCTCTCTCCCAGCCTCAACTACATTTACCAACATAATTATGGCAATCCTTTCTCCGTATCACACGTCAGGTACGTGTTCTATCTGGATCGGTAAACAGGAGAAAAATATCAATGCACACATCACACTCCCAGAAGATTTTACTGATCTTATTCATGGCCCATCGTCGAGCCGAAGTTGAAGACCAAGGTACGCGAATAAGTGAAATTTGGATTGCTATGCCTGTAGACTGTGTGGCCTTCTTTTTAATCAGTTGTTAGTTATTCTTTCTAGACGCTGCTTCTAGGTTTATGATTTGTCACTTATTACTACTAAGTGCAGTAAATGCGTTTCTGGTATTATGGTCTTTTACGGATTATTAAGAAGTACTCTCACTATGTTTCTAGGTTTATAGTCTTACTGATTATTGCTACCTACCATCAACATACTTCTGGGCATATGGTCGTTTATTACATATTATTAACTACTCTCAGCATCCTTTTAAGTTTATGGTCTTTTGCTAATTATTGTTAACTATAGTAGCATCATTAACAGCGAACAGTTTCCTCTCCATCGACTGGGAACTGCTAATTGTAGAGATGCGCAATACAGGGGGAAATACACTAAAAAAGTAATAAATTCTACAAGAGGAAGGTTTTAGAATCTGTTGA
The DNA here is from genome assembly GCF_032717465.1 of Coenobita brevimanus. Lineage (NCBI taxonomy): Eukaryota > Metazoa > Arthropoda > Malacostraca > Decapoda > Coenobitidae > Coenobita > Coenobita brevimanus. The sequence continues at coordinate 29,138,978 of NC_136996.1, forward strand.
AATCATGAAGACGTTAATAATTTCTATAAACATCTTCACAACGAATTTTTTCCCGTAAGCTAATAAAACCGACAGACAATAGAGGAATGAGTTTAATAAATCTTACTGAAGGATTGAAGGGAGGAAACTAGTGGATCAGCGAGTATTGAAGTGATGGCGTCTGCAGAAGTAATGGGAAGAATTGAAATACCAGAAAGATTATATTGTCATTACGTGTGTGTGTGTGTGTGTATGTGTGTGTTTTCTGTTCCTTGATTTTCTTCCTGTGAGCACAGGAGTAAGAAGTAGTGACAGTAATTAAACAAGGGGGATCAGCCATAGATAAGAAGAAAAATTAAATAAAAAAAGAAAGCCGACAGCGGAGACAGAATTTATAATAAAAAGAAGGACGTATTTTACCTAAACCTCAAATGACCAGAAAAACATGAGCAGGTATTTCGATAGTCAAATTGTGAAGGGATGAGAAACAGAGAAAAGCTAAAACAAAACCTCAAGATAAACAGAAAAAATATATACAGCTGGTTGGATAGGAGTTAAAGAAGATTAAATAAGAGAATAAGGAACTGAACAGATATATATAGGAGAGGAGAATTTTATAGATAGATTGAACAGACAGGAAACAGAAGCTAGTAAATATAAGTGGAAGAAGAAGAAGAAATGGTTTGACAGATAGGAATGAAAAGAGAGGATCAGACTGACGACAAGACAAAGGGCGCTGACATGGAGAGAACAGGAACATAAAAGAGTGTATGTTGAAAGAGCCGACATTCCTACCATAACAACAACACCGGAGGAGAGAGAGAGAGAGAGAGAGAGAGAGAGAGAGAGAGAGAGAGAGAGAGAGAGAGAGAGAGAGAGTCTTGTTGGTGATTTTTTTTTTTTTTTAATGCTATCTGGTGGCGCGGTTCAGATTAGGTGATTCCACGAGTAGAGAATAAGTTACCGAGGGCTGTAGCCTATCTATCCCTTGCAGTAAATAAGAAACCGGAAAAAAAGGAAAAATAAAAAGACAGCCGAGGGGGAAAATCCGTGGAGGCAGTATGAATAAAACGAAAAACGCGTCATTTCACTGAGAGGGTTAAGGGTAAAATCGAGATGACTTTATAATCACAGAAAAAAAAAAAAAAGATCGCCAACAAAAATGGGAAAGAAAAAAAAAGCCAACAAAACTGGTAAGAATGAAAAAAAGAATAAAACTGAAAAAGTTGTTAACGAAAGTGGGAAGAATGAAAGAGGAATAAATTACAAAAGAACAGAAGTTGCCAACAGAACTGGGAAGAAAGGAAAAGGAAGAGAGAGGAAAAAAAAAGATTTGCCAACGAAAGTGGTAAGAATGGAAAAGGAATAAATAAAAAAACACAAGTTGCCAGCAGGCATGAAAAAAAAAGAAGAAAACAGAAAAAAATTAAGTTCACAAACAGGACAAGTAATAAGCAAAAGGAAGAAAGCCACAGAGATAAACAGTCGAGAAAAGGCAGAAAAAAATAAAACCACAAAAAAACACACGTCACCTATGAGGACAAGGTTGAAAAAAGCGAATAAAGCAACTTAAGAAATAAGAACAAGAAGCAGACACACATCTTGACAAACAGGACAATTTTCTGTGCCCAATGGGAATAAAAAAAACACTAAAAACAACACATCGAGGGGAAAAAAAGAAAAATATGTCTTTCCGAAAATTCCATAAGTAGCGAGGTTGTGAGAATTTGCATAAAAGACGGAACGATAAAAAAAGTCACTTGTTCCGTGACAGACCTGGACAGTGAGGATGGCAGGTGTGTAATTACTGATGACTGAGGCCACAGGATTTTTTTTTTTTTAGCTTTTTATTGACGAGAGAGAGAGAGAGAGAGAGAGAGAGAGAGAGAGAGAGTAGAGTAGAGAAAGAAGTAATTACCATGTATGTAAATTGATGTATAGAAAACTGTACTTAAAATAACAGAACCCAGGCATGAGAATCTGCTTCAGTCGATTTCACTCAGCTCAGTATAGGTGTCTTACTATGGTGGTTTAAAAAATTCTTGGTCCTTTTTTTTTTTTTTTTTTTTTTTTTTTTTTTAACCCACATTCATTTTTTCTGTTTCCGCCAGACTATTACCCCCTGTGGTGATCCTGCCATTTTTCGAATTTTATTCCGGCCAACGCTCGACGATTTTATTCAGCTGAGAGGGAATTATTAGAGCAAAGTAATTATAATACGCGAGCCATTAATTCTGTTATGGTTAGGAAAACTGTAACAATGTGGTCCACCTAACACCAATCAGTTTTCTTCAACAAAGAGTAAATATAGGAGCTTGAGCTTGTTAATTGTGTTCAGGAAAATACTAGCAGTTAGAAGAATTACGGAATCATCGAAAAGGAAGAGTGGCAAGAAAATGAATGCGAGAAGTGGACTGTAAAATTTGAAAGATGAGAAAGTAAATAAAAACATGTAGAAAAGGGTGGGGAAGAGAAATGGAAGGGAGGTGGCAAGCCCTGGTGACCAGTTTCTGTGTCTGCATATTGGTCTGTCAGCACCGCATGGGGAGGAAGAGAGAGAGAGAGAGTGAGAGGAGGGCTGGGGGAGAAAGTTTTAGTCCTTACAAAACCTAAAGAGGATTAGCCAGAGAATGTATATGAGCAAATGTGAAGAGAAACAGAGCTTATGCATGAGAAATAATATACAGTATGCGAGAGACAGAACGGAGGCAAGAGAAATGAAAAGAAAAGGGGGAAGAGAAATTGAGAAATGTCAGAGTCTGAATGGAAGGGAGAGAATGTATGTAAGCATAAAATAGTGAGCAAGGGTAGTAGAATTATTTGACTGCAAAAATGATATTACAAGAGAGAGAGAGAGAGAGAGAGTACAATAAAGGAAAGATAAAGTGACATACGGGCTTAATTGGATATTGCGCCAGTAGTAGGAAGTGTCACAGTAGGATGAAGAGAGGAGGAAAGAGAGAATTATGATATTGCGGTGAACTGTTGGATATACAGATAGATAGATAGATATATAGATTGGTATCTGGACCGACTGTTGGACCACGTTGAGTACACCGCTTCCCGTCCGATCAGCGACGTTAAGCAACGCTGGGTCTGGTTAGTACTTGGATGGGTGACCGCCTGGGAACACCAGATGCTGTTGGCATCCCTACGTGTCAGTTGGGGTTGGTGGAGGATTAGTGCCCCTCCCTGTAAAAACAATTAACTCTAAGCCCTTGGCCACCCCGTTTGGGATATATGGCGTCTGGCAATTTGTTTTGTTTGTTTTTGTATGGATCAGTTTTTTTTTTTGTGTGTGTAAAGACGGGTAGAGACAAGATTGGTCGATATATATATATATATATATATATATATATATATATATATATATATATATATATATATATATATATATATATATATTCAGTGTGTGTGTGTGTGTGTTAATAGATTAATATATATATGGATGGACAGATGAATGATTATGATTCATCTACAGTAGGTAGATACAGGTGGGTGGATACATGCATTCATAAATGAATACATATGATTCATCTGGGTAGATATATATAGGTGGATATATGCATTCATAAATGTATGTCTATGTACTTATTGAATGTAAAGATGTGTGAGTAGAATGATGGATAGAAAGAATGGATTTACATATGAATATACAGTATAAATGGATAGGTAACTCGATGGATGAGCGAAATGATCGATGAATGACAATATATGAGTGAATTAATAGATGGATGGCTAGAAACGCAAACCGTGAATAAATAGAGGGATGGGTGGAGCTGGATGGCCGTATATGTAGACAGGCAAATAAATGATTGAAAAGCTAAATAGAGAGACAGGTTTGTTGACTGTTGATTATACAAAAAAAAGCATGATAGGGTAGATAGGCTGATGGACATAAACAGATAGATAGATACACCAATCGATTGTGGTGAGCATTTTTATATATAAATGTTTGACATATATTGATATACAATATATCTATAATTCGATAAAATAAAACCAAAGTGAAATGGAGATAGTGGAATAGACAAGAAGGAGAGATCAAGTGCATTTAATCCTGGAAATGAGGTGGAAAGGAGTGGATGATAAAAAAAAGGAAATATATGGAGTGAAACTGAAGCGAGAAAGTTTTGCAGTATCGCCAAACACCAAAATTTTGATGTGTGCAGCGCCAGTATTACACAACCGGTGCCCCCCAAGTAAGTGAACTATGGGTATCATTGCCCGTAGACTTTATTGAATCATGCCGACATTTAGTACTCAAATTTCTTTTGGATTTTTGAGTATTATTAGTTACTACAAGTTATTACGTCTGATATTTCGTCTTGGTATTAACATTCTCAGGGTCTAACGATTTGCTCCCAGCTAAATAAAAATACCATGAATTAGGTGGAATAGAATGTTTATTTCCAAGAGAGAGGGTTAATGATACCGGCTGTATAATATCGCTTGGTATTTACAGATTACTACGCAATACTCGACCATAAGAGGTGATTGTTATTGGTGCTCTTCTTGGTGTTAAACAAATACACATATGTACATTCATCAAAGCATTCTGTCTTGCCGTCAGCATACTTTGTTTATGTATATGAGTGTGGACATAGGCTGTCTCGTCCCCCTCTCCTGAAGTCCAATAACCCACCCGTAAGCAAACAGGAATACACACACACACACACACACACACACACACACACACACACACACACACATTTTTGTGCAGTCATGTACGTTTTTACCCATCTGTACACAGCCGTATCTATTCATCTGTGCAGTTATACCTACCCACTTGTGCACCGTTATACCTGCCCACCTGTATATGCACATTTTACGCCTCTATTATAACTGTAACGTAATATTCAATCATGTGTGTCCAGTGTCAAAGTAGTCATATTGATCCATAAAAAACACTCCTTTTCCACTCCACCGGGCAATTTCTCGTGTATTGCAGGTACGCCTAAGTCCATCAAACGTGCGTCGTACACTCATTTTCCACTCCTACTGCTACACTCACGCCCACACCAGCAGACTCAGTCGTTTGATACAGCCAGTTGACTCTGTACCGGAGCTCTAATTACGGACCACTCAGATTGACTGTTTGTATCTTTTTAAATCCATGTCGCTTTTTCATTTTAATCAGGACACTCACAGGCGATTAAATACCATGAAAGATAAAAACTTGCATACAGTACACTTAATGATAGTAGAATAAGTGAAATGTGAAGAAGTAAATCCGTAGAGTTCCCGCTATTCTGATTATTTTCATTTTCATTCTTATTATGTGGTCCTAGATTTTATTGGCACATACACACCTAGTTTTATTTAATCTCAGTCATACAGATATCAGGGAATTCATACATTGTTATCTTTCACATATAATCAGTAATGTTTCATCAGTATAGAATAGTGTGCCCTGCCGAATGAGAGAAAATGTGTACGTGTGGGAACGTTTTCTGTGGATATATTACAAAGGGAGGGCTAGAGGAAATAGATTAAGGTAAACCGAATTGTTTTACAGGTTGTTTGCAGTTTACATTATAGCACTTATGACGTCGAAAACTGAATGAATGAAGTTGTATCTTTCACTGTTTATAGTTATTTTGTTGTCCACATCATGAAATTCTGTCAAACAAGCAGAAAAGACAGAAAAATAGACCGACTGATTGATAGATGTCGATAGAAAAATATATCATGTGTATATGTATAATATATATATTTATATATATTATACACTCATCTATCTATCCTGTCTATCTATCTATCTATCTCTGTCTGTATATCTATCTATATGAGAGAGAGAGAGGGAGAAACAAACAACTCCAAAGCAGCACGCGTTCCTACCTCAGGATGCTATTGGCACCTCAATCACGTTCCCCCCCCTCTCTCTCTCTAAAAATGGACCTCCAGGAACTTTGTCTCTGCTCAGTGACGAGCTGTCCTAAAAGTAAACCATTGTCAATAGTTTTGTCTCCACTTTATCCACCATCTGTTTATATCTATCTGTCCATCAGTGAATCTATCTGTCTATCTATCAATCAGTCTGACTAATTGCCAAAGCATGTTAAAAATGGCCTCTACAATAGAAACCCCTTGCATGTGTGTCCCTACTCACTAACGACTCCTCTTACGACTTTCCACTCTCATAATTTTTTCTTTTACACTCGATTAGCCGCTGTGTCATTTGCATAGGAGACTTGTTAGCATATTTTAGCAGTTTATGTTCCTTATTTCACCATATTTTTGTAGTGTATTCTCTCTCTCTCTCTCTCTCTCTCTCTCTCTCTCTGTCTCACTCTCCTCCTCCTCCTCCTCCTCCTCCAGTCTCCCTTTCTTCTTCCTCCTGTTTCTTCTTTTGTCCCCTCCTCTTCCTATTAGCTTTCCTTTGTGTCTTTTTTCCCTCTTCGTTGTTTTTCCTCTTCTCTTTCTTTATTTCCCCTTCTTCAACTTCCTTTCCTCATTGTCGCTGGCTTCCGTTCCTCCTCGTTCTCTCCCTCCTGTTCCTTTTTGCTCATTCTTTCCTCTTTTCCCTCTTCTTCCCTTCTTTTTGTTCTCTTCACCTTTGTTCATCTCTCATCCTCATCCCCCTTTTCATTTTCGCCTTCCTTTCGTGTTACACTTTCCTTGTTTCACCTCTTTCTTCGTCTTCTTTATTTCCTCACTCCTCTTCATCTATCACTTCCTCCTCTGCCTCTTCTTTTCCATCTTCCTCCTCTTCCTTCTTCTCTTCTTCCTCCTCCTCCTCCTCTTCCTTTACACATCCCTGTTGTATCGACCCCTTGTGTTTATGCTTCGACGTTTTTTTTTTTTCTTTTTTTTTTTTTTTTTACTATTATTTGCGTCACAGGTTTATTATGGTCAAGAATGTAAAATGATTGCCAGTAATTCTCTCTCTCTCTCTCTCTCTCTCTCTCTCTCTCTCTCTCTCTCTCTCTACCAATTCATCTTTTTCCCCATTTATTTTTCTGTTTTGCCATTCTCCTTCGATTACTTTTTCTCCCAGTTCATTTGTCTTCATTATTTAACTATTTCCACCAGTTTACCTTGACCATCACCCGTTTATTTCATTTTCTCTTCCTGTACCGTTTTCTCTGCCCTCCTCCTCCCCCCTTTTTCTTTTACCTTTGACATCATCATCTTGCCATTTTCTTCCGCGTTCATGCCTTTGTCCATGCACATTTTTCTTTACATTCACCACCATCTGTTTTCTCTGCCAACCATTTTTTCCTCTCTCTCTCTCTCTCTCTCTCATTTTGCTTGGGCGTGTGAAAAGGTGTGGAGTATCACGTCCCTGTGCTTACTCCCGGCTCAGCACCACCTGCCGGGCACAGTAGCCATTAGACAAGCTACCGTGGAGAAGGAGGGAGGGAGAGGGGCACAGTAGCGAGAGCATTTTCAGGTATAGGGAGGGAATGGGGAGTTGGAGGTAAAGCAGGTTATTGAGAGGCGCGGTTGAAGGCAGGGGAGCGCAGTTGGAGATAATGAGGGCACGGTAGCGAAGGAATTGAGGATTAAAAGGAGAGAGGGAGTTGGGGGTTAGAGGAAAGGCAGATTATTGGGGGGAGGGACGGTAGTGGGGGGATGATGGGGTAGAGGGAGGAGGTGAGGGGACATTTGGCGCAGGAACCATTAAGCAGGTTATTGGGAGGGGGATCGGGCGCAGTTCGGGCAAGGGAGCGAGTTAGTGCAGTAGCCAGGAAATAGAGTTGAGGGAGGGCGAGAGGGGGAGATGGAAGTAATGAAGGTAGGGAGTTAGGCGTTGAGGTTGGGAGGTAGGGAGCTGAAGATAAAGAATTGCAGGTTGGGAGTAGGAGGTAGGGAATGACAAGGAGCGCAGGGAAGAATACCTTATGGAGGGTTGAGTTGATGGAATTTTGAAAGGAGAGGTATAGGGAGGAGGAAGGTGGGGGTATGGGGTGGGGAAAATTAGGTTGACGTGGTATATAGAGAGGAGAGGAAGGAGAGAGGGATAGAGAGGAGGAAGGAAGAGCGCTACGGGAGGTGGTAAATGCGGGGATGAGGTGGAGGGAATGGAAGGAGGAAGGGAGATCGATGGGTGAAGTGGAAGATTTAAGGGATATGAGAAAAGTCGGACGGATATGGGAGAGTAGAAGGAAAAAGTAAAGGTAACGTCTAGTTCCATTCCTCCTAGGTGTAGGGGCCCGGGGCTAGGCTTCCATAGTCCTGGATATTTGTGGGTAGATGGCCAACTTCTTGCCTTGGTGACATTACATGATTGAAAGGCCGCAAGTCATATCTTGGGGATTAAAATACTATGATGATGATGATGACAAAGATGATGATGATGATGACAAAGATGATGATGATGATGATAGGGTAGTCCGTCCAATCCACTTACACTTTTGAGCGTAGCCCTTCTAGTCCACTTACACTTTTGCGTCTCGTCTACTATTTTTCTTCCACCAGCACTCCGCTTCATTTCCCTTCCATGTATTTTTACCACTTCACAACCTCCACGTATTCTTCCACATCTTTGCTGTTCCGTTTCATCTCAGGTACACTGGCTCACCTTCTAATCGTACCCCAGACCGGAGGGAGGTCGTACCGAGACAAAGGGAGAGAAAGTATACGAGTATGATTACGGGCATATGTTTCTGTCTGTCTGTCTGTCTGTCTGTCTCTCTCTCTCTCTCCCATACTGAAAGGGTCTTTGTATCAAGGGATAAAGAACATGGTAAAGGAGGAGGAATTTTATGTCTAGAGAGGAAAGAAGAGGTGAAGGTAAATACAAAAAAAAAAAAAAAGAAAGAAGGAAGGAAGAGGAGTGTGGAAGAGAAAGGAGAGTGGTAAAGAAAAGAGGGAAGGAGGGGGTGGGAAACAAAAGAGGGAAGGAGAAGGTGAGAAACAGGGAAGGACGGAGTGGAAAAGAGAGAAGGATAGATTGAAAATAAAATGAGGAAAAGAAATGTTAAAACTGAATAATGAAGTGCAGAAACAGAGGAAGAGAAGAGGGTGGAAAGAAAAAGGGGAAGGGGAAGAATATGCCTAACATAATGGAGGACCAAGAAGGGGCGTTGGTGGTGGTGTGGAACGAGAGAGAGAGAGAAAGAGGGAGAGTTAGAAGATAACGGAGGAACAAGGACTGTACGTATGTGAAATATAGCTCTCTTGTTTGGAGGCTTCTTCAAAACAGCCCTTCAAGCAGGGTGGAGTCAGAGGCTTTTTGTCTCATCATTTCCCTTCATCGTAATGATCCCCTTCAAGCTATCTGTTGGCGCCATTGTTGTGTTTCTCCCCCTTTACCGTAGCTGTTTCATTGGGCACAGTTGATATCCTTCCCCCATTATGGCGGCTATGCAGCACCCTTCTAGCTGCACATTCTCAACCACTCTCTCTCTTACTAACTCATTAAAGAAACAAAGACACATGGTGGTCCGGTTGGTACAGCGCTAGACTGTCAGTCAAAATGGTGACTGAAGGAACCTGCTATGACCGCTAGTCTGATGTTAGTGAAAGCAAGGAGCGGGTGTGGGGTGGGGGGTCGAAAACATGGTGCTCAGAGCTTAGAGGCAGAATAAATGGAGTCAGACTGAGTTGATAAATAAAAATAAGGTGTACGTGAGAATAAATATGGCTACGAGGAGAGCCGACTGGGATATGCGTACCTTCGTAGTGAGAGAAAATAAGATCAGCAGGGGATAGATCGAAGGTGATAGGGGGACGGCAGGGGACTTGAAGGGACGAAATGGATGAGAAAATTGGAATGTCAACCTCCTTCAATGCGATTCTGCTTCATTCTATTCTCTCTCATTGTGTTTCATTTTGTTTCTTCCTTTTCGTTGTACTCTTTCATTATTGTTTCATTGTTTCAGTCTTCTGCTTCATTGCTTCATGTCTTCTGTTTCATTGTTCTGTTTCATTCTGTTTTTTGAATATTTCAGATTATTAAGTTTCATTCTGTATCGTTTCACTTTGTTTCATTCTGGTTTGTTTCATCCTTTGTATCTCTGGTATGTTTATTCTATTTTAAGAGTGACTAAACAATAGAGGCATCACTGTGTTTTCCGTGAGGTCACTTGGTACTGTCAGGATTAAAATAAAAATAAAAATCCATGGACTGAAGATCTTGAAGTCCTCATTGGCTTTTTTGTTTTATTTGCTATACCCAGACGATATATAAGTTTATAGGGTGTAGGAAGAGGAGATAGGTCGGAGAGATAGGTCGGAGAGAGAGAGAGAGAGAGAGAGAGAGAGAGAGTGTTGGGAGGAGGAAAGGAGGGACGACAGAGGATGAGGCTGAGATTATAAGGTTGAGGAGCAGTAGAGGTTAGAGAGGAGGAAGCGACGCGCGTCAGGCAAATTACAAGTCTTGTGAGAAGGTCAGCTGATTGTAATTAACGTAGCCCGAATTTTACGTAACTAACGAGATTATGCTGGAAGGGAAAAACTGATGGGAAATGTTATATATATATATATATATATATATATATATATATGCACTTCTGGGAAGTGGGGTGAAATACAAAAATCATTACTTTTGAGACCTTGGAGTTCATCGTCCATGTTGTGTTAGTTGCAGCAGTACAAACCATTATGGATGAGCCAGAAAATAGGTGGATATGGTAAATAGGGCAATATGGCAGTGCTGTACTTTATCCTGTTTAATGGCTTCTCTGCAGCAGTCTAGAGATTATTATGTTTTGCAAGTCATGAAGATGTGCCATGAAAGGGTGTGGTGCCAAGTATTTTCTTATTATGTTGAATAGTAAGTGATTAACACTAGATTATGGTGCTGATCACGAAGATATGCTGTGAAAAGGATGTAATGCCAAAGGATTTTCTTACTCTTATGTTGAGTAGCAAGAGATTAACACTAGATTATGGTGCTGGTCACAAAGAAGTGCTCTGAAGAGGATGTAGTGCCAGGTGATTTTATTCTTCCTTTGAGTAGTATCAGGAGAATAACACTAAAACACGGAGCTAGTCACGAGAAAGTGCTCTAGAAAGGATATAAACCCATATATATATATATATATATATATATATATATATATATATATATATATATATATATTGTATTTAGTTTGAGCTCAGGGAATTTAGCTACGAAGGTACGTAAATCTCCACCACGTTAAAATAAACCAAATATAGCTTTTTCTATTAAGGGTAGTCAGCAGAAGTACCATATGATAATTCTATAGTATTTTCACGCTAACTTGGTCCAAGTTTTCACCCTTTAGTAGCATGTTTCATGCAGCTCAGTGGCAGAGTAAGACACTTCTGCTCCCCCATATCCTTCCCATACCATTTCGTCTTGACTAGCAATATATGCCACTACTAATTTATTGTTACAGTTCGGTATTCAAGAGGGAGAGTGGAACTTTTAGGCCAAGTTAATGTAAACGTAGTAGAGTAATGGCGGAGACTAACGCGCTTCTATTCTAACCTGACGTAGATCTCTAACGCCTCTTCCTTACCGATTTAATTTTGGATACGGCTGACAAATACAGTTTTGTATGTTATTTATGCAAAGTGTGGTGATAATAGAATGATTTAAGTAACATACAAGAGGACGGCAAGGTGTAATTAGCAAAATGAATCGCATAAGAAGAGGTGTTAGAGAGCATCCGCAACCGACAAGAATATGGGCCTTAGTCTGATTGGTTTGATCTGACTGGTAACCAAGGAGACTTATTTTATACAACAATGACTAAATATTCAGGCTGTTGCCCCCAAGCACCTTTTCTTTGACGATTTATTTTCGGATTTTACACGTTATCTGTGCAGAGTATGGCGATATTAGAATGATTTATGTAACACGGAGATGGATGGTAAGGTGTGACAGGCAAAACTAGTATGCTTAGGAAAAGGTGTTAGGGGTCTTAAATTTGGCTCTCTGTTGTCTTGTTTTTTTTTTTTTTTTCTTGGAGGGAACAATTTGAGGGCTCCTGGCCTTTGGTTCCTTCATCTTTGCTTAAGAAAAAAAAGAAGCGAGAATAAGAGCCAGACTTACGATACTGGGATTGTTAGTTGAATCAGGTGACCCTTTTATTGACATGTTCTTGCTACTTCCAGACCTTCCAGACGATTTTGTTCCTCTTACGAAAGGCCTGTCTTACTGGAGGGGGTATTGAAGACTAAATATAACCCCTCCAGTTCGAAGAGTCTCTCCAAAGCTGAATAAAATCGTCTGAGAGTACAATAATTAAAGAAAAAGTACGTCATAGGTGTCGAAGGGAGTTTTTGGGTGAAAGTAACGATCACAGACGATTAATGTTGCGGTGATGGGAGAAGGAAGACGATTTTTAGCCCCTTCAGAACGATGACGTACTGTAGTTCGTTCATCTTAAGTTGGCCTAGATTTGCGTCCATTTGCACCTTATTCCATTTAACTGATTGACAGAAAGAGACGATGCCACGGCTTCACATCCTTTCCATACCACTTCTTCGAGACTAGTGTTATATTCTAGTGTTAATCTATTGTTACAGCATTCAAGATGGACAAATGGCACTTTTAAGTCAAGTTAAAGTAAATACGGTATAGTTTAGTTTATTATCCAGACGATTTACTGTAAGAAACCCCTCTCGTTTTGAAAGTACAGAGTGATCCAGAAAGCAGTACCAGTTGTGTGGTTAAGATGGACTCAGTTTCGCCCTTTTTTTACCATCCTGTATAATCTAACCCTTCCGTTCAAAAATCCCTCGTAAACAGAAAAAAATCGTCCAAGGAGAGGAAGAACCAGATATAACACACGCAAAAGCAAAGGATGATTATTGTTATTGTTGCTGGATATGGAGGCCAATTTTCGTGGTATTCGTGGAAGTGCGAGGTCGATAATGGATACGGGTGTCAATGGTGGTGGATGTTGGCAGTAGGTATGGTTGTCAGTGTGGTGGATGTTGTCGTTGGGTTTGGGTGTCAGTGGTGGTGGATGTTGTCAATAGGTATGGTTATCAGTGGTGGTCAATGATGTCAGTGGGTATGGGTGTCAGTGGTGGTGGATGTTGTCAGTGGGTATGGTTGTCAGTGGTGGTTGATATTGTCAGTGGGTATGGGTATCAGTTGTGGTGGATGTTGTCAGTGGGTATGGTTTTCAGTGGTGGTGGATGTTGTCATTGGGTATGGTTTTCAGTGGTGGTGGATGTTGTCAGTGGGTATGGGTGTCAGTGGTGGTGGATGTTGTCAGTGGGTATGGGTGTCAGTGGTGGTGGATGTTGTCAGTGGGTATGGGTGTCAGTGGTGGTGGATGTTGTCAGTGGGTATGGGTATCAGTGGTGGTGGATGTTGTCAGTGGGTATGGGTGTCAGTGGTGGTGGATGTTGTCAGTGGGTATGGGTGTCAGTGGTGGTGGATGTTGTCAGTGGTTTTGTTTAATGGTGGTGTCAGGATCGGTACAGTGGTAAGGAACAGAGACGTAGAAGGCTTAGATTTTACACCTGTCGACTGCACGAGTGTTTTTAAGGCAGTCAGTTTATGCTAAGTCAGAATCTTTTCCCAGAACACGACCTGCTACATTTGATTTTTTCTTTTATGTTTTCTTTCTTTTCCCTGCTGGGTGAACAGGGACAAGGAAGAAAGCAAACCATTACATCATACCGAGCCAAGAATCGAAGTCGGGTTCTTTTAAACTGCAGTGTTTATGTGCTAACCAGTGTAGTATCGCCACGGAGAAAATCCTGGTGGTGGTGACGAAGATGGTGATTGTAGTGTTGTAGTATGCCCTGTGTATGTGATGGTGTTGATGGTGCAATTGTGGGAGTGCGGTGGTGGTATGTTGGTTGATGGTGTAATGTGTGATTGTATTTGGTATATATTCTGGTGGTGTGTACGTATGATAGCATTGTGGAAATAGTTGTATAAATGATTTTGGTGGTGATAGTGAGGACGATGGTGTTATGCTGGTGGATGGTGCAATGTGTGTGATGATGTTTTAGTGTGCATTGTGGCGGGGTGGTATTGTATACGAGTGCTGGTGTTATGGCAGGGGCTATTAACGTGGTGTTGATGGCATAAATGTTGGAATTTGATGATGATGGTGTTATGGTGGTGGGAGTTGGAATATGAATAGGTGATGGTACCGTACTATGATGTCTGTTGTGGGAGTGTGATGGTGTTTGGGGATTGCTAATGTGGTGACATTTGTTGCTACGATGATGTTGATGGTGTAAGTGTGTAAGTGCGATGGGGTTACGTTGGTAGGTGGAATAACATGAGTGTCTGGTGGTGTTCTGGTGTGTATTGTGGCAGTGTGGTGGTGTACACGTATGCTGCTCTACCGGAATTTATTAACAAGATAATTTGGTGATGGAAGTGTGGGAGTGAGATGGTGTTCCCTTGGTGTGTGATGGTGTTTCAGTGTGTGGTGTGGGATAGGTGAGTGTGGCCCTACGTGCGGTTTTTTTTTTTTTTTTTTTTTTTTGACAACGGGTGGAACCAGGATTTCGGGAACTTGAAAGGTGAGTGAATGGGAGTGTGACTCATTCAGTTGGGCAAGCTTTGGTGAGAATCATATTCAGTCAAGTATTTTCTGGCTGTCTAGACCTTTCTTCACCCGTCCTTGGGGTGGGAAGGGTATGAATGATGATGATGATGGGGTACACTGGTGCTGTGTGGAGACCATACTGCTTTTCCTTTAACTTGGCCCAAAATCGTTATCTCACCATCCCCAGTTCTGTGCTGTAATAATAGATTAACGCTAGAATTTGATACTAGTCACGAAGAAGTGCTGTGAAGAGAACGAAGAGCTCACACTTTTTTTCTGACACCGAGCCTTGTGAAATAAGCTGCAAAAGGACGAAAATCTGGGCCAGGTTAGTGTGAAAAAACTACAGCATGGTCGTATTGGCTTTGAACGATCGTGGGTACACTGCGGCAGTGTTGAGGTGCCTGCTGATGCATTTGTGGATGCGTGGGTTGTGTTGATTGTGGTAGCTGTAATGTGGAATTGTTCTGATGTTGTGTGGTGATGAGTATGATGGCGAATGGTGCAGTGTTTGTGTGTGGTTTTGCCGTCCGTGTTATGGTGGTGAATATCTTGGAGTAGTAGTGTTGTGGTGTTGGTGAGTGATACAAGGTAGGTGTGTGGTTGCGATGTTTGTGTTGTGGTGGTAAGTGCGTTGTGGCAATGTAGTGGAGTTGGTGGTGTGATATGGTGGTGATAATGTTTAGAGATGCTGGTATGGTGGTGTATGAGGGGAGAAGGCTGGTGGTGTGGTAATGGTGGGGAGCTGAATGTGGCAGTGTGGTGGTGGTGGTGGATGCGTGGTGGTATTTAAGCATGCCGGTGTGATGACGTTTGTTGTGAATACGATGGTTAGTGCAGTGCGGTAGTGTTGTGGTGTTTTGTGATATAATGGTGTAAAATTGTGGTGTTTTGTGGTATAATGGTGTAATATTGTGGTGTTTTGTGGTATAATGGTGTAATATTGTGGGGTGGTATGGTGTGTGTATAATGTTCCAGTGTTATGGTGTGATGTGATGTTATAATGACCCAGTGTGGTGGAGTGATGTGATGTGGTATAATCATGGCCGTGTGTTATGGTGTGATGTAGTGTTATGGTGTTTTGCGGATACTCGAATGGTGGTGTAATGTTCAGGTGTGATGGTACATACAATGTGGGAGTGTGATATTGTGTTGCCTTTGGTCTGTATTGGTATAGTGGTGTAGGGTAACGCTTAAGTATCTTATATAATGCGGCATTGTGGTGTGGTGTGGTGGTGTTTACATATGATTGTGTGGTGGCGTGCGAGGAGGTATGGGGGGAAGGAAGAAAGGGTCTGGGGTGAGGTGAGAAGGCGGAGGGAGCGCCAGACCGATGTGTCAGTGTAGTGTGCTGCAGTTTTGTGGTGTGGTGTGATGTTGTTTTTTGTCAATACTGGTGTAGTGGTGTAATGTGGAGGTCTGGTGGCAGGTATAATGCGGCACTCTGGTATGGTGGTGCTTAAAGATGCCAGTGTGGTAGTGAGTGAGGAGGTTGGAGCAAGGGAGAAACGGGGAATTGTGGTGTAATGTTGTTGTTTGGTGGCTGGAATAATGTATCAGTAGCGTGGTGTGGTGTAGTGGTGTTTACTGAAGCCGGTGTGGTGGCGTGCCAGGAGGTATGAGGGCAAGGAAGAAAGGGTCTGGGGTGAGGCGGGCGTGCGGGAGAGGCGTCAGTGTCCGACCGACCACCAGTGAAGTAGTACCCTCGCCGCCCGCCCTCGCCCCGTCTCGCCATCTCGCTATCATCTCCCTCTCAGGGGTCGATCTCGCCCTCATGTATCTTTCACCTATGGATCGTTCGTGTGGCTCAGTGAGGGGCAGCTGAGAAGTGAACGGTGTGTCTTAGCTCACGCGGATGCTGGACAGTAGGACTTTTTATTTATTTACTTTTTGGATGGTAGTTACCGGTCTTGTAAGAAAAGGCATACCTAGTACAGTAGCCTGATATTGTTGTAGTTGTAGCATCAGGCTTATCTAGACTTGAACCCGGTGAACTGCAGGAAACCAGCCACTTCCTAGTTACGTAAAGCATCGTAGTGACGGTTTTAGTAGTTAGTTTTAGCTGTACGTACTCCGAGGTGGAAGCAACATCCACCAACTGCGTGTGTGTGTGTGTTAACCTGGCCAGTGCCTTGTGATGGGAATGACCTGTTCCGATGGCCGTGGCTCACTTTCTTAACCTGACGAAGGCCCCGCACCCCACTTACCTCAGTTGATGGCCAAGTGTAGTCGAACTGAAGGATCGACTTGGCTAGTGATTTAAGAGATTCATTTCTACCTCATAACGAAGGCTCATCGAATTTCATGCCACCGCGACTTTGTATTCTGGCTGTTGGAGTGTTGCAGTTCCCTCAGGTGGAATCAGACCGACTATAGTAATCAAGGAGATCCATTCCTACCATGATTCGTACTTAAACTTCATTGAATTTCATGCAACCACGGCTTAGCACTAGCTTTGTGGTAGTGAACATATTCCGTCGGGTGAAGAGCAGACTATAGGTGACCTGACGCAGTGGAGTGAGAGGAACCATGGCAGGTCAGGTGGCAGAGGCTGGGCTTCCTTGTGCTGATCTATGGCGCTGACCTCCGCTGCCTCCGTGACTCAGCTCAGCGGCCTGGTCTGCGGTGCCGCATGGGACTGTCGCGGTCTCCAGTCGTGATGATGGCATGCTGCGGCTGCGGTCACCGGCGGCGGTCCAGTGCCTTCATTCCGCGGGCGCCATACGACCAGCCGGTGCTACGGTGACGACCGCTGACTTCGGCTGACGACTCCGTCATCGAGTTGTGTTACGGAAGCAGCCGCAACAGCGAGAGCAGCAACTATAGCGCCATTACAGCCACTACCTTCCTCTCCGGCAGCTCAAGGCGTAATTCTTTAGAGAGCTTGACGCCTCCCAAACTCAGGCTGATTGAGCACATATCTCACCTGGTGGACCCCCCCGGGCAGCCCCCTCCGTGTGTGTTCTGCAGTCCCCCCACCGCACCTCAGGTCTCCACCACCACGCACGCACCCACCACACTCTCAGCGCTCACAGGAGGTGCGTCACGTCCAGACTGTATTTTCGTACTGTAGGATAAGCACTTTATTGCCAAGTCTCCCCTTCCCAGGATGAAAGCACATATTTAATCCCAACTTTCCAACAGTTTAAGCTAACCTTACCTAGCCTAATGCAAAATAGCAGCCTACCCTAACTTTAATAATCTGACCCAACCTAACTCAGCCTAACTGCACTAAACCCTGACAACCTAATCTAACCTAACCTGGCCATACCCAGACATTCCAGAAAGGCAAAATGCCAAAATCAACTATTGCCCTGACATTAGCTACCATTCGCAAAACTCTGGGTGGGAACTATGTTGTGGGGAGATATATGAAGAAGGCAGGGAGAGTAAGGGTGATAATTTTGTGTGTGTGTGTGTGTGTGTGTGTGTGTGTGTGTGTGTGTGTGTGTGTGTGTTTGTGTTTTGAATGAGGATGAGTAACGTGAGACTGAATGAGAATGAGTAACAGGATGCGTAAGGAAGATATGAATGATGATGATTAACTGAGAGTAAGATGAAGGAATAACTGCCGATTAGTAACTGACGATGAGTGACAGAGGATATGAAAATTAGTATAAAAGGGACTGAATGATTATGAGTAATTGAAGCTGGGAATGAAGGTATCTGAGTAATTGAGGATGATTAAATGAGAATGAGTAACTGAGGGTAATCAACTAAGAATAAGTAATTGAAGGTGTGTATCTGAGGCTGTAAACGAAGATGCCAGTGACGCAGAATCTCAGCCACACCTCTCACGCTTTGACCACAGGCTCTTCAGGTGACAGGTAGACCACTTTCGCTAATTAACGACGCGGGAGGCGCAGCTACTTTAATCAAGTCCATTTTCGTTTGTGCATCTGTTTCATATATATCATAATTATCTTATGACCGCCAGTCGGATTTAGATCGAAATTGACACACAAATTGGGTGTGGGTATATTAACAGGTGACTGGATTTTGGATCAAGGATAAAATTCAGGATGCGCCAAATATCTCAAAAACACCAGATTCGATTCGCGTCAAAATTGGCACGTAGATTGTTTATGGCCATGGAAAAAGGTGTTGTGATTTTGGGGTAGCTCGATCAAAGGTCAGGGTCATGATTCAAGGTAAGAGTTTGAATCCAACGTTACTGTGCTCCCTATGCCCCCTCTTAACTGTTCCCTTCAGGTGATTGGTTAGAGCACTTCCACTGCGTTTTTTCTGGTTAGATCACTTCCACAAATGTTCCCTTCAAGTTAGAACACTTCCACTAATGTTTCGTTCAGGATAGAGCACATCCACTAATGTTCCCTTCAGATTAGAGCACTTCCAGTATGCTCTTTCCAGGTTAGAGCACTTCCACTTCTGTTCCCTTTCGGGTTAGAGCTCGTTCATTAAAGTTCCATCGATGTTTGAGCACTTCCATCACTGTTTGCTTTAAGTTGGAGCACTTCCATACGGTCCTTGGTTGCGAAATAGCCACCATATTTTTCCTTTTATTTCGACTCATATCAGACGGGTTGATATGCTCAAGAGAAATCCAGGGCACAGGAAATTGTAAAAATCTGTTGGGACTGATGTTTTCACCAAGAATGTAAGAATTTCGTGAGTTAGTATTGCACAGTGAGTTATGCAGTTTTATGTACAAAGATTCAGAAGAATCTGCATATTCTTGCGTCATTTTCGGTGATCTAACATGAAAACATTATTGAAATTACTCACAGTTAAACATTGCCGTGCGTTAAAAGCATAATGTGTGAGTGTTATTCCAGCATAGATAAGATGACTTTATTCGGCCTATAAAAAAAAAAAATAAAGTCGAAGGGTTAATAGTTCAGTATTCCCCTCAGAAAAGATATAAAGCCCCTCCCTACGATGGCGTTTTTTCCCCCATGGTATTAACAGGCGATTTTACTCAGCTCAAGGTGGATTTTTCGAATAGGATAAGTTAGATGTTACAGTCATTAATCTTATCAATAGAAGAGCATTTTATACTGTAAAAAGAAATGTTGGACAGTTGCTGGAATTAAAAATATTAGTAGCAGCAGGTTTAATAGTAGTAGTAGTAGTTAAGTTCATCTGAAATGTGAACCCAGAGGACTGCAGGCCGAAGTTGCACTCCTCTGCACTTCACGACCCTTCTTTGGGGGAGTAAGAAGGGGGAAGGGTAGCACACGTAATCGACTTCAGAGGGCTTAGGCACTTCTTCTGATGGTCTTGTATTCTCTTCACTTTTCTGGCTGAAGCTCCCACAGTAATGGTCCCAGCTTGCTTATTTCTGAAGTGTTAGCATTTCAGCAAGGCATATAAAGCTTACCTTCTCCCGGTTACGGCGCTTTTCATTGGTTAACCGTAATCTAATCCTAACTTTGTCTAACCCTACCCTAATCCTAACTTTTTCTAACCGTGTCCCATTCCTAACTTCGTCTAACCCGGCCATAATCCTGACTTTATCTAATCCTAACCTAATCCTAACTTTGTCTAACCCTGACTTAAGCCTAACTTGTCTAACCCTGACCTAATCTTAACTTCCTCTAACCCTAGCGTAATCTTAACTTCCTCTAACCCTACCTCATTCCTAACTTTGTCTAACCCTACCGTAATCCTAACTTTGTCTAACCCTGCCTCATTCCTAACTTCGTCTAACCCTGCCGTAATCGTGACTTTATCTAATCCTACCCTAATCCTAACTTTGTCTAACCCTTGCTTAATCCTAACTTGTCTAACCCTGACATAATCCTAACTTTGTCTAACCCTGCCATAATCCTAACTTTGTCTAACCCTGACCTAATCCTAACTTTGTTCAACCCTGTCATAATCCTAACTTTGTCTAACTCTGACCAAATCCTTTGTCTAACCTTGACTTAATCCTAACTTTGTCTAACACTGATCTAATCCTAACGTTGTCTAACTCTGGTCTAATCCTAGCTTTGTCTAACCCAACCGTAATCCTAACTTTGTCTAATTTTACCCAAACCCAGCTGACGTAATCCCTAACACCGTTGCCTACTAAAATCTTCCTTAACCTAACCCAGTCTGTCATAACCTGCATCTATCCTCACCCAATCAGACCAAATACCCTTGCCACCTCTTAACCCACCCTAATTTCACCTCATTTAATTTAATCTCAGTAGTTTAGCTTAGCGTTATCTACCGTAACCAAACTTAGACTAGACCTTACTATAGGCTACATAGCCTGCCTAATCGAGCCCAACCTACACTAGACCAAGCGTAATTTTATCTAACCTTAATAGCCCAGCGTAACCTAATACCAGTAAAGTGAACTTTGTGAGCGCTTGACGAGCGAACGAACGTGTGTACATACGCATATCATCATAATTTCATTTTCATATGAACTTCGAACATTTCTGGGGAGATAGTTGAACAATAACAGAAGAATAATTGAGTCAAAATATATACTTTCCCACGTTTTCTCTCACGTTTTCTCTCTGGATGTGCATTTAGCGAGGCGCCGTAGCATTTGTCTCGCGCAATATTCAGTTCTCTGTTTCCGACATGCCGTGCCAGCGAACTGCGTCGGTAAACGCTTGGCTATTGATTGAATGATAAAGCCCAGAAACGGGGCAATTACCCTTGCTGATTTCACCACTCAGACATAGAAAAAACGTTTATGTAAAATTATGAGTGTAATAGCCGATATTTAATTGTCAGAATTCATGCAAGAAAACTTAGTGTTGCAGCAGGAAATCTCTTGTAATTCGATATCATAGTGAAGCATGTCAACTGCTGCCCTCTGTACATTCCCTTGGAAAGCTGGGATTCCTAGGGGTTTCTTTGATCCCATGAGCAAATATACAGTATAGCTAAAAACAACATTTATTTAATGTATCTACTGGCTGCTGAAATGGTCTCTTCTCTGTCTCACCATCGAGGTCGGGCCGGGTCGTGTCGTGTCGGACCACTCATTTCACAGCTGAACGTAGTGTAAACATCGCTTCTCTACGCTTGTTAGCTTCGCTTGCTGCGCTCGCTCGCTCGTAATAACCTACCCTAACCTCACCTAACCAAATCTAACCTATTCTAGACCCTAAGAGTACTTTATTTTTACCCTTTCAGTACGAGAGGTCTTCCCTAAGCCTAAAAGGTCGCAGCAGCAAGAATAATGTTGGTATTGATAGGGAAAATGAATATTATTATTAACTTATTTTCTGGTGGTTGGAAGAATACAGGCTGGTCCATATGCCACTCAATCCTTTCTGGTGTGTTGCGGGGACGGCTTAGTCAGCGTTACCAATGTATATCCTGCATTACTATCTACTTCGTAAGACCCTTTTCTTGCGTTATAGTATCTGTTGTCAGTATATTGGTTGATTGACTGTACTCATTTCACTTACTTGACCCCAAATTGTCATCCCTCCATCTCGAATGCTGAGTTATAATAAGAGACTACACTGGAGTATGAAGCTAGTCACAAAGAGGTGCTCAGTAAAGGATGTAGAGCCGTACTGTTGTCTTTACCACTAGTCTGCGTGCAATAGGCTGCACAAGAACGAAAATCTGGTCCAAGTTACGGGGGGTATAGTACTTTCGTGAAGCAGCCAAACTATTTACACTCCGCACCAGATAACCGTCCCCGCAAAACGCAAGATAATTAACCCTTTCATATATTGTGGAGGGATTACGGCATTTTACGCAGGTTGCCATAGGAAGAATTTGTTGGATGAACTGGTGGCCTAGTGGACGCGATTTCGATTCCCGGTTGAGGCAAGGAGCAGTTTAAGAATTTGAATTATAAAAACAGACTTTACTGATTTATAAGACCGACCCACCAACATGTAAAAACTCCGCCGCTAATATCAGTGCACCACACCTGTATGAGACAGCCCTCGCATGCATTCAGTATGGACGGTGGGTGTTAACGTCGAGGTGGTGACATGCGGAAGTGTGTGTTACGTAAGACAGCTGGGCCTTGAGGAACGTACTGTTAAACCTGTGGCCAGAGTCGGACGCGTAAAAAAGCCAAGCAATTAAAACTACATCCATTAACCCTTGGACTAAGAGAAATTTCCTCAAAAGAATAAGTCGTCTTCATATATAGCCTGGATAAAAGAGCCAGATATGTCCACGGCAACGAAGGGATAAAGAAGAAGAAGATGAAGAAGAAGAAGACAAAGAAGAAGTAGAAGATGAAGAAGAAGAAGAAAGGAGGAAGAAAAGAAATGAAGAAGAAGAAGGAGGAGGAGGAGGTCATGGCATTGAAAGGATCACCGTGCGAAACTATGGCTTGTCTGCGTTAAAGTGTTAAATTGAGATCGTGAATGACGCACTGAATGAGACCTTTGACGAGAGTGAGCAGGAGGTAATGGGAGTGAGTGAGTGAGTGAGTGAGTAAGTGAGTTTGAGAATGTGAGAGAGGCGTTCAATACCTGCAGCTAACAGGTATCACCCTCACTACAACACATTGCCTGTGAAAGACTGGAAGTAATGGAGACAGAGTAAAGGTGTGTGTGTGTGTGTGTGTGTGTGTGTGTGTGTGTGTGTGTGTGTGTGTGTGTGTGTGTGTGAGAGAGAGAGAGAGAGAGAGAGACCGAGACCATGAGCACCTGCACGTAACACACACAGCTCACTACTGACACATTCAGGAGAGAGAGAGAGAGAGAGAGAGAGAGAGAGAGAGAGAGAGAGAGAGAGAGAGAGACCTTGAGCACCTGCATTAACACACTCAGCGCACTATTGACACACGTTCAGGCTCTGTGTGCCCTTCGTATCTCAGCTTTCAGTCTGTGTGTTAGGCCTGCTCTTGCTTTTGCGACTAGAACGGAATTTTGTGCCTCTCTTCTCTTCTGTACCTCTTTCCACTTTTGTACCGTTTTCCTCTCTCTCTCTCTCTCTCTCTCTCTCTCTCTCGCATCTGATGTACCTATTTCTGGATGCCTTATCTCTCTCTCTCTCTCTCTCTCTCTCTCTCTCTCTCTCTCTCTCTCTCTCTCTCTCTCTCATCTGACGTACCTATTTCTCGATGCCTTATATCTCATTTTTCATCTGTTTAATGCATACCGATATATATCCTTGTCGAGTCATATTATGTTAATCTCTCTCTCCCTGTGTTTTATAAATTTTCTCCTTATCTCTGTGCACCATTGATATATATATTTCCTTTTGTTTATGTTTTTTTTCTCCTTGTCCATTCATCTTTTTCTTAATATTACATTTCTCTTGTTTGGCACATTATTCCTTGATTCCACTCTTTTGTTTCTTTCATTATTTGTTTTATCTTTTGTTTCTGCTCTTCTCCGTTAATCTTTTGTCTCTCGCCTTTGGTCTTACGCCTTGTTACTCCCTTTATCCATTCTTCCATGTCTTTTTTGAGCGTTTTGTCTTCCTCCTCCATTCATCGTATACTTAAGTCTTCCTTTTTATCCCCGTCTTTTATCCCTCTTCATTTTTATCTCCATCTATTATTCTCTTTCTGCTTCTCTTCCTATATCATCTCATACCTTTATTTTTGTCAGTTTTATCGTCTTTGTTTTATTGCTTTATTATGCACAGCTATGAGCAAAGTTTCGCTGACATTTCTCTGCTTGCATTGTGTCCTGGCTTTCATATTTCTCATTCCTCAGCAAACAACAGACAATGGCTCGTATTCTGGCCGGATATAGAAACTCCTAAAACCTGTTACTTAGCGATTTAATTTTGAAATGGCTGGTTGGTAGCCTTCTTGTATGTTATTTATGCAAAGTATGTCAATATTCTCTGGCTTGTCTCGGCTACCTTCCTTTCCTTGGAGGAAGCAGCCTAGGTATATAGATAGAGATGTCGATATTGGAAGGATTTATGAAATACACGTGAGGACAATAAGGTGTAATAAACAAAATAATTCGCATCGTAAAAGGTGTTAGGGAGAACAGGGACCAGTATCTCCTACTTATATTTTTCACCTAACACCTACCAGTGTCACAACCAGGAGAGTGTGAGGGAACTTTTGCATAAGGCTGTGGCTTCTGCTTTACCTCCCCCTTCGTGCGTTATATCTTTTTTTATCTGATCCTTTCTCCCCCCGTCTTTTGCTTTATCTTCCCTTCCTCGTGTTGTATTTGATCCTTTCTCCCTCTGTCTCTTCCTTTCTCTCCCCCTTCCCTGTTGCTTTATATCTTGTTTTATCTGATCCTTTCTCTCCCCATCTCTTCCTTTTATCTCACTCCCCTCCCCGTATGCGTTCATGATCTATCACATGCCTGACCTTTGAGCGTGGCCGTCAGTCATTCTTCCAGGCTTCATTTATTCTCCTTTCTTCTGTTCCTTAAAGGTTATGTTCTTAAATATTAACCCACAGAGCAGAAATCAAGCATGCTATTTTTTACGGTAATCCCTGAAACATGTTTAGTAAAAAACTAAATGTGTTTTGCCTACGTGTTTTACTACTGACTGCAGTCTATATTTTGGGATTTATATGTATGGACTATAGGTTTTTGTCGTGTGTGTGTGTGTGT
Organism: Coenobita brevimanus; assembly: GCF_032717465.1. Classification (NCBI taxonomy): domain Eukaryota; kingdom Metazoa; phylum Arthropoda; class Malacostraca; order Decapoda; family Coenobitidae; genus Coenobita; species Coenobita brevimanus. The sequence continues at coordinate 29,163,873 of NC_136996.1, forward strand.
GTGTGTGTGTGTGTGTGTGTGTGTGTGTGTGTGTGTGTGTGTGTGTGTGTGTGTAACCGCTTGCATTTATGTGTCAGTAATGGTGGTGTCTTGTCGTACGAAAGATCAAGACCCACGTCATGCACATACCTGGAGGACCTTAATTGACATTTAGCCCCTCTACCTCCTCAGTATATCCTTGACATCAGCAGTTGCTGCATTGCGGACAAACGTACCTTTTATACTTTACCTGGAAATTTACCTTTTTATCTATCATTTGATCCATTTATTTTTGTTTTTTACTCTTCGTCTTCAGTATTGCATTAGTATCAGCACCTGCATTGTGGAGGAACATACCGAGTTTCCACTACCTGAACTTCTTCTTCTGTAACTCTTTAACACTTCGTATCCCTCTTCTTAATTCCTCCCCCTACCCCATTTCAGCACTAATCGACACTATGTTCTCAGTATTAATGTTATGTATGGCAACGGTAGCTATAGTGCAGGTGAACTCTCTCTACCTAAGCGAGTTCGTTTTCTCTGTTTATTTGTATCTCATCTTTCTTATGCCTCATCTTTATTCGCCCTCTCTACCCCTTTAGTACCTCTTTTTACATCTTATACACCTTTATGTCCTCAGTATTCATTTACACCAGGCTCTGCTGCGCTGCGGATAACATTTCTTTTTATCTGAAATTAAGCATTTTTTCTTTAGTCACATCTCTTCTTTATTGCTCTTAATTATGCCTCCCTTTTCATTTTCTTACACCTCTTTGAACTTCAGTACCTGGAAACTTACGAGGTGGAAAAACCTTTTCATTACTGTTACCTTAATGAGTTATGACACTAGCTGTTACCGTTTTGTTACTGTTACCTGAAGAGGTGATATGACGCTGGCTGTTACCATTTTTGTTACTCTTACCCAAAGAGGATGATTGGGCTTTTTAAAGCTACCTGATGGGGGTGATGGGGCAGTGGGTGTTACCTTTTATTTTATTTTATTATATACTTATTTGTTATTTGTTATTTGCTATTAAATGGAAGACAAAGGGCAATATTCTGAGAGGTGTAGAAGGCTTGGCAGCATCTGTTCCTTACATTTAGCATCTTTTGCCATTGTATTCTCATATATGTAATTTTTATCTTTTTTTGTCGACATTTCTTTTTATCACTACCATATAAGAGGAACTTGAAGTTTAATAATATACAGAATAAACCGCCAAACAAGATGTGTTACGAAATCTTCAAAGCACCTGACGGCCAAGAGGTCTGCCGTTGCCTTGTGACCCTTAACATTAATTATTCAACAGACCTTTGGCTGTCCCTATCTTCCTTTCTCATCTCCCGTCTGTCCCCTTATACAGTACTATACAGTATGTGTATGTACAGCATCTGTCTATCTGCCTGCCTTGATAGCTAGATAGATATTTAATTAAATGGGCAATACTTTACTGTAAAGTTATTTCGACCTTAGTTATTTTTTAGTGTTGACACTTTTATTGCTCTTTTCACTTTACATTCATTCATTCATTCATTCATTCCAGTTTCACGCAGGATCACCGTTTATTGGAGACTCTCAAATTTATTTTTACCGAGCATTTTAGACATTCACAATTTTTTATCCTCTGTATTTTCACACTTGCATTCTTGCTTACATGTTCTGTGTTAGGAATTGTAGGTGTTCTGACTCTGTACATTATCCGCTTTCTGCCTTAGGACTTCATTTCTGCTCTTCCTATCTCCAGACGATTTTATTCAGCTTAGGAAGCAAATTTAGCAGCTGTAGATGTTAATGAAGGCTCTATG